>NC_051068.1:9415297-9715297 GCF_004664715.2 Peromyscus leucopus | reverse complement strand
GAGAAGATAGAATAGGCTCCCTAAAGAACAGAAAGCCCACTGATAAAGCAGTGTAGTAGGGACTGGGGTTATAGATCAGTGGAAATGCATGAGTAGCAAGCACAAAGATAAACCTCTGGGACCATAAAATACATATTAAAATTCAAAATAAAGAAATGGAAACACAAAAAACCCACCCTTAGTAAGACCAATGTAATTAATGTCCTGTATGTTCACCAACACTATTACAGCGATAATAAAGTAGCCTATCTTCACAAAGATAAAATATTGAAACACCTGTTTGCCATATAACTGACCAGGTAGGGTTGTACATGCCTTTAGTCCGAGCACTTAAGAAACAGAGGCAGGCAAGATCTCTAAGAGTTCCAGGCCTGTGAGGGCAAGAGTGAGATCGTGTATCAAAAACAAACAAACCCCTATGCACAAAATAAACCCAAAGCTACAGAATGTATTTCACTGGGAAAGGAGGGAGAGGAAGATAAAGAGGGGGAGGAGGGTGAGAGGAAAGGGCAAGAAAAGCAAAGCATCCACAGAATGGTAACTTGCTAATGTCTCTGAATAGATGCACAACTGTCCACATGTATTATCATGCAGGAACACTACAGTACCCCTACCCAAGTGTCAAATCACATATACGTCTATGGGACAAAAGACAAAAAGCAAAAACTATGAGGTATGGCTGAAAGTCATGTTTCTATATATATAAAAAAAAAAATCTATGAGGAACTAAAATAAAATCAAGTTCAAAATAGCCCTTATAGATTTAAAGATACTTTCTTACTCAGTAAATATAAAACTACATGCTATGGTTTAAATGGACATTCCAAAATTCCTGTGTTAGAAACTTAATCCTCAATGGAAGTGTTGAGAAGTAGAACTTGAGGGAAGGTGAGTAAAATTCATTTCCATCATGGAGGAACTCTGAAGGATACTTCCACAGTGTTATAGCTCAGCAGGAAGTTCCTTACCGGGTACAGACCTTCATCGTACAGTACCCACACTCCAGAAACACCAGCCAACTCTATTCTCTTTAGTCTAAAGTCCTAAGTCTATGGTCTATTTACTTTTTCTGAGATGGTACCTGTTAGGTAGCCTAAGCTGGTTTCAAACTCCACCTCTTGCTTCCTCAGTCTCCTGAGTGATGATGCCACAGGAACAATCCACCATAACCAGCCCAAGTCCACAAAATGGACTAGGACATGGCATTATGTATGGTTTTTCTAGGAAATACTGATCAGTGATAATCTGAATTAATCTTTAGATCATTTTTATAATAAAGTGCTCTCAAGTTGTGTTAAAAACTATCTGCAAGTTACTGTCTTTTTAAAAAATTAATATCTATTATTTGCCAATTTTTAAGAAGCTATTTAAAAAGTAAAAGCACGAACAACACTGGCAATTTACACCCAGAAACACTATTACTGTGCTGTCCTCGGCAGCTCTTGGGGTCTGGAACAGGCTACTGTGTGTACTATTCACAGGAACACACTGGACGGGAATTTGTCCTATCTTGTTTACATGGAAACTTCTAAAGATGTTTACAGATTTATGAAAGTTGAGTCATGGATAGGAACAAGTCTACTTTTTAGGATTTACTGATATTGATATATATATTTATTTATATGTGAGTGTGTGCCAAGTGTGTGCAGTGCCTGTGGAGGTCAGAGAAGGTATCAGACCCCTGAAACTGGAGTTACAAGCAATTGTGTCGCCA
Organism: Peromyscus leucopus; assembly: GCF_004664715.2. Lineage (NCBI taxonomy): Eukaryota > Metazoa > Chordata > Mammalia > Rodentia > Cricetidae > Peromyscus > Peromyscus leucopus. The sequence goes on along the minus strand of NC_051068.1, from coordinate 9,713,583 downwards.
TGTCCATTCTGGGACCCAAACTCCAAGCCTCGCAACAGTAGTAAGGGTTCTTAACCCCTGAACCATCTCTCTAGCCCCAAATAAGTCTGTTCTTGTAAGTTACTTAGTGCCATCATTGGACAAGTTATTCTAAATATCACATTCTTCCTTTCCCCCTTCCACATACCACAGAGGAATGAAGTAAATTACAGCAAGACTGAAGTGTCTGCACCGGAGCTGGCAACAACCAGACAGACAGGTTGGAAGGGTCTCAGTCCACAAGGAAAGATCATGAAGACAAACCTGTGTCCCAACACTTCCCATCTGGTGTTAGCAGCAAGAGCACACTCAATTTGTAATGAAAGCAGAACCACAATCAAGTTTATTATTCAAGTACGCTGACTGTCTACTTCTGAATCAAAACTTCAGGACATCTGCAGCAACAAATGCTTTCAGAGTAAATAAACTACACATACTGGCTGAAAATGTAGGTTAGTAGTAGAGCTTGCTAGTATGCCTGAAAACCCTGGTTTTCATCCTCAGCACCACTAAAAAGTAAAAAGTAAGTAAGGAAAAAAAAAAATGCAGAAACAGCCAGGCATCATGGTGTGCACCTTTAATCCTAACACTCTGGAGGCATGAAGCAGGTGGGAGCTCTGTGAGTTCAAGGCCAGCCTTGGCTACATATAGAGTCCTAGGCCAGCCAAGACTACATAAAGAAACCCTGTCTTGCCGGGCGGTGGTGGCGCACGCCTTTAATCCCAGCACTCGGGAGGCAGAGGCAGGTGGATCTCTGTGAGTTCCAGGCCAGCCTGGGCTACCAAGTGAGTTCCAGGAAAGGCGCAAAGCTACACAGAGAAACCCTGTCTCGAAAAACCAAAAAAAAAAAAAAAAAAAAAAAAAAAAGAAACAAGAAACCCTGTCTTTAAAAACAACAGAAAACAGAAATATCTGATACTGCTGATAGGTCTCCCTGTGTAGCGCAGGCTGGCTTCAGACAACCAGTTTGCCTGGAACTCATGATCCTCCCACCTCAGCCTCCTAAGTACTAAGATTAAGATTACAAGCATGTACCTCCACACATGGTATCATCTTTAGGACTTTTTAAAAATGTATCACTGTGTAGCCATAACAGGCCTAGAACTCGCAGAGATGCCGGCCTCTGCCTCATGATGGGATTGGAGGCCTGCACTCCCATGCCCAGCGTGAGTTCTGTTTTCAAGAGAGAAAAGAGAGGAAAGCTGATTTCCTCCTCTCTCCTTCCTGGACAGTCACTTAGGGAATAGCATCGGAGAGGATCTAAAAGGATGCAGCGTGGTCAGGGAGGAAAACAAGTACTGCCTTGATCAGACCCTCAGGCCCCCGATGCAGCTGGCTTCCATGCCTATGACAGTGCACGTCCTTAACTGAAAACAATCATGAGGGCCAGGAAATCATAAACAACAGAAGAGTTTCAGCTAAGCCTGAGCCAATATTGGAATCACTTGGATCAGAACTTAAGTACCATGTATGTTAAAGAAACCTTTAAAGCACTTAGTCAGAATATAACTTCAGAGTGCTTTTAATTTTGAAAAGTGTAGTGTGTGTGTGTGTGTAGACACACGCATCTCCTAGCGCACATGTGGAGGTCAGAGGATAACTGTTAAGGAGCTGGCTTTCACTGTCTACCTTGTTTGAGGGAGTATCTCCCTTGTCTCTGCAACTGCCTAGTCGAGGCCGCCTGGAGCACAAGCCTCCAGGCAATCCTACGGTCTCCACCTCCCATCTCACCATAGGAATGCTATGACTACAGATGTGACCTATGGCAACCAGCTCACTGTATGACTACAAGAACCTGAACTCAGGTCACCAGGCTTGCATGACAAGCACTTTTACCAATGTGCCATTCCCCATTTTTGGAGGGGGTGGTGGTGTGTGACCTCATGTAGCATAGGCTGGCTCAAATGCAGCCCAGATAACCCTCCTTCCTTCACCTTCAAGATGCTGAGATTCTGGGCACTTGCCACCATGCCTGGGCTCATATGGCGCTGGGAACTGAACCCAGGGCTTATTAGTTTGTGCATACTATGCAAGTGCTCTATCAGCTGAGCTACACACCCAGCCCCTAATGTAATCTTCTGATAGTTTGGTTAATTCTAAGTGTGTGTGTATGTGTGTGTGTGCTCACACACGTGTGCATGCAAGCACATACATGAAAGCATGTGTGAAGGTCAGAGAATCACGTTGGCTGTTGATTTTTAGACAGATCTGTTTTGTTGTTCGCCGATACAGACACCAGGCTAGCTGGCCCCCAGGTTTCTGGACATTCCCTTGTCTCCAGCTCTCATCTAACTGTGGGAACAGTGGAATTACAGGTGGACACCACTGTGCCTAGCTTTATGTGGACTCTGGGGGTTTGAACTCATGTCTCCACATTTGAGCAGCAAGTGCTTTACCCACTAAGCCATCTCCCCAGCCCCCAGATAGAACTTTAAAGATAGAAATAGCTAACACAGGAGTGTGAATAGGCACATAAAACACACCTATATAAGCCACTAATAATCACGATGATTGAAATGTCATGTTTTCATTTGGGTGGTGTACTGTGGATATCACTCTGTATAAATAAAACACTGACTGGCCAGTGGCCAGGCAGGAAGTATAGACAGGACAAGCAGAGAGGAGAATACTGGGAAGTGGAAGGCTGAGGCAGAGTGAAGCTGCCAGCTGCCGCCATGCCAAGTGAGATATAAGGTACTGGTAAGCCACAAACCATGTGGCAAGGTATAGATTAATAGAAATGGGTTAATTTAAGATAGCAGAAGTAGTTAACAAGAAGCCTGCCACAGCCATACAGTTTGTAAATAATATAAGTGTCTGTGTGTTTATTTTGTAAGTGGGCTATCGAACTGCCAGGGCTTGGGGGACCCGGAGAGAAAACTCTTTAGCTACAGTGGTGCTAAATATTTTATAATCCAATAACTTTCCACTGCTATTTAAGAATTCCCCGGGCGGTGGTGGCGCACGCCTTTAATCCCAGCACTTGGGAGGCAGAGGCAGGCGGATCTCTGTGAGTTCGAGGCCAACCTGGGCTACCAAGTGAGTTCCAGGAAAGGCGCAAAGCTACACAGAGAAACCCTGTCTCAAAAAACCAAAAAAAAAAAATTTATGGGCCGGGCAGTGGTGGCGCACGCCTTTAATCCCAGCACTCGGGAGGTAGAGCCAGGTGGATCTCTGTGAGTTCGAGGCCAGCCTGGGCTACCAAATGAGTCCCAGGAAAGGCGCAAAGCTACACAGAGAAACCCTGTCTCGAAAAACCAAAAAAAAAAAAAGAATTCCCCAAGAAAACAAGTAAATTTTATTTATTCTTTAATAAAACAATACTCTTCATGCATTTTTAAATTTTAAAAATAATCTCTCTTTTGCTACAGTTAACAGTAATGTTAGTTTCATGCCATCTCTAATGAAAAGACAATTTCCTATTACTGACATCTATGAAGAAGAATCTTCTCCTGTATTGTGTGTGTTTCCTCACCTAACAGAGGCTGTTCAGAGGTCAAATCCTCTCCTCGACCCACGGTCACAGCTGCTGGAGACAGAGTCGGGGGTGGTGGTGTTCTGTCCATCCTGGCACATTCATCTGACTCCTCTGGCATTTCCTCCTCACACACATCTTCTACTTGATAAACCTGCAATGACAAGTCATACTGCCTTGAAATAGTTCCAAAAATACATTTAATGTGGTATTCTGAATTTAAAAAAAAAATTCATTCTAAATGTATTCAATTCAAAAGCACGGCAAATAAGTACACTGACAAGCTGAAGGGAACCTTGGAAACCACTCAGCAGTGCACACTGAAAGCATGCTGTAGGCCAGTACATGACCAGGAGTCACGGGGCTTCCAAATGATGATGGCCATATCTGAACACTTTCCAAGAATAAAAAAAAGGTCTTGGCTTTACGCAATCAAATAACTTAACTATTTTAAAAACACCATTGCTTCTGTTAATTTCTACCTATCATGACTCAGAATAGGTGCCAGTAAATTTTACAGACACTTAAGTAAACTTCCAAAATAATGTGTGTCAGGCCAATGTAACACCAAAAAAGTTATATGCAAGATTACTCACTGTTATTGAAGACTAAATTATAAAAATTATTGTATATGAAACTGCAGAAAAGTCAGCAATCACATTTTCATTCCCTTTCTGTTCTATTCAAAAATCAAATGAATTCTTATAAGCTAGTATGATTTGTACAGAAAACATTTTTCTCTAAAACCAAATGCACAACCTAAGCTGCGTGGCTCTATCTCTGGTTCCCATGGGGAAGGTTTAGTCCCTTTAATCCAACAGTGAAGGTTTTACTGAAAGATTGTGACATCAAATTCACAGGAGAAACCATGGAACTAGAGCTAAATTACTCAACTAACATTTTATTGAGCATAAGGATCTAGGAATTAATAGATGTACTTTAAATGGTTGCCACTTATGAAAGATGACCCTCTACTAACAAAGCTATAAGACAACTCATTTCCTTTCATATGGCAAAGCTTTCACTTAAATTTACAAAGATTGGGGTGTTTTTTTTTTAAGATTTCTTAACTAATTAGCATTGAAATAAATCTTAACAGTAAAAAAAAAAAAAAAACCTGAACATTCACAAAGTTAACTTTAAGTGATATCCATTATTACATTTATAGTTAAATTGTTGAAAAAATGATAATTTGAGGTGTCTAGAATTTAATATGAAAATAATCAAGATTTTTGAATCTAGCATAAACCATGTAAAGTACTATAAAGTTTCATTTATAAGGATATGCATAACATAAGTAATACTGGTTTAAAAAAACCAGGAACAAAAACTCTAAGCATTACTTAGAATAAACATCTATCCAGGAGTGGTGGCACAAGCCTGTAATCCTGCATTTGGAAAGCTGAAACAGAACACTGAGTTCAAGGCCAGCCTAGGTGCCTAACAAGAGCCCATCCAAACAGCAAAAAATGATTAAACAGGAGTTTTGCTTAAGAAGTAAATTTTCTGAGGGTGGTAGTGGTACACATGTTTAATTTCAGTACTCAGGAGGCAGGGGCAGGCAAATCTCTGAGTTGGAGGCCAGCCTGGTCTACAGAGTGAGTTCAGAACAGCCAGGGCTACACAGAAAAACCCTGTCTCAAGAAATAAAAACAAAACAAAATCTAAGATCCCACTAGAGTTATTTTATATTTAACATGATATCTTGAACTACGACCCAAACTGGGTACTAAGTAAGCAACATTTTTTAAAGATATTTTTTCTCAGTTCAGAAACTATAAAACGGTTTCACCAAGAGCCTCATGTCACAAGTGGAAGCAGTCATTGTTAGGTATGCTACACAGCTGACAGCCACTAGTCTGTTCACGGTAACAGCAGTGTTTAACATGAGGATAACAGTCAGCACAGAACACATCACTGCCCCAAATGCCTAGAGGTTAACAAGAGACAACCCCCAAAATTAAAACAAAATAAAGCTGCCTGGCACCTAAACCTAGATGCAGTGTGAGCTCAGGGGAGCTGCAGGCGAGCTGGCTGAAGGCAGCCGTGCGAGCTGGCTTCTTAACCAGCTCAGTCTCATCCGCCACTCTCCCTCAGACCGCTCCTTCCCTCCGAAGAACACCATCTGCCAAGCTGCTAACTCCTGCCATCCTGGCCACTGCCACCTGCTCTGCAGCATCTGCTTACAGTATCTTTTAAGGAATCAGAGCTCCACCATGCACAGAATTCTGATTTTTAAAAAGTATTTTTTAAAATGGAAAAGGCTATAACACAAATAGCATTTTTTTTTTCAAATTATCCATCAAAGAACACTATAAAATACTTTTCTTTCTTATGATGAGGTTAAATACAGAGAGCTCTTCATAATCTCTCACATAAAAGAAAACAAGTTAACAGGTGAATAAAGGAGGCAAAAGAAATTTGTCACCTATCTGGCACAACCAGCACCAAACAACCTAAATGCAACACCTGAGAGACTAGGAAAGCAGTGACTGGAGGTTCTGCTCACAAGATTCCTACAGCGCTGCACAAGGTCCATTTAGCTCACGACTGTAACTATTCTAAAAATAACCGAGACCGCCAAACTTACTGCAGTGAAGTCCACATTCCCATCTGTCTCCCTTTCCTAAACAAACTAAGGGACATTTGTTTATTAGTTCTAAATCGTCTATCCTCAACGTACCTTATTTATACCCAAATCTCAATTTAAAAAAAAAAAAACTATTTCTTTTATAGAAATATCTTTTTGAAAACATACTGATTTAGTTTGGTAATTCACCTTTTTCTTTCAAATTTTTACATCTTATTAGAAAAAAACATACCTACATTTAAGTACTTGAAATAATCAAAAGTGGAAAAGATGTCTTTATGGAAAAAAATTCTGGTCACAACAACAACAACAACAACCAGCACCTTAGTAAAGAGCTGCTGTGCGAGAATGGGAGGGAGGGAAGGACACTGGTGCTCAGACAGCAGGCCCTGCTGTCACCCGGGAACGGGTCTTCCGGAAAAACCCATGTGTGAAAGACGTGTGGAAAAACAGAAGGCAAAATCAGAAAAATAGAGCCAATAATATTTTTGACACAGCATTTAAAGTGTTTTATGTTTGGCATTTCTACCCTAATTATGTTGACTCAAAGTCCTCTTATTAAAAAATAACATTTAAAAGATACATGGAATATAGAAATTTTATTGTTTATTCATTGAAAACCAACCACTGAATTAAATGTTAAGAAAATGAAATTCAATTAAATTTGATTCCTTTGAGGCTACTGTATTTTTTCTTAAACCTTTGTTTTTCATCTTTTTGTTCTGGTAATACTGGGGACTGACTCCCCAGGGCCTGGCACATGCTGAACAGGTACTCTACCACTCAACCGTCTCCTCAGTGCAAAACCTGTTGGGAGTGCTCCGCAATCCATGAAAAGCAAAGCAGAGGCATAATTAGAGGACAACTTATCTAATGCCGGCCTCTCCTGCCTTCTGGATTTTCAGGGCAGTAACAGGTAAAACTGAGCAGCTCTGTGCCTGTTAAGATTGCTTAGAAGGACAAGAACAACAAACTACCAATCGAGTGGTAAGAGTCAAGTGTTCCCACTACTAAGGAGAGCACCCCTTTCCTCTCTGAGGTCCGTGTTATTTAATACCCACAGAATGTTCCGATGTAGAAACACTCTCTGAGGTCCGTGTTATTTAATACCACGGAATGTTCCGATGTAGAACATCTGTGATCGTGTTATAATATCGATGTGGAAACTTTCTGGGGGACCTGTAGTCAAGGCTGCACTTGAACTCACTGGACAGTCCAGGGTGGCCAAACTCGTGACCCTCTTGGCCCTGCTTCCCAAGAACTGGTCTGACTTTCAGAGATTTTCCAAGTTTGACACAAAACTTTCTTTTAGAAAAATTCTTTTCCTCGATAAGAAACTGAATCTGGTCATTCTGATTAAACTCGTAAAGACTTTATTTCAACTTTCATAAACCATTTTATAAATTTTAATAAGTCCTTCAGAGAAAATTTTGAAAAAGAAAAGTATTTTCAAGATAATTTTTGTTTTTAGGCTTCATGTGGCCCTTTCTAGAGGTTCATTCTGATACACTGCACTGAAATCCCAAGTGCTCAAACTTCTTACTTCATGTAGTACATACATTTCTGTTACTCTCGGTGTCAAAGCCAGAGACTCAGGGTTTTGAGCCTTTTAACTGAGAAATAACTTAAGTATACATTTTCTCTTAGACACAATTTTAAAAAGTAGTTTGTTTTTTTCAAAGTTGAATTCTACCCTGGAATAAATGTTTTTACAATTTTGATTACAAAACAGAACTTCATCAAAAAAGTTTCATCATAAAATCATACCTCTTCCTTGAAAGACAAGCTGCTCAAGGCCCAGGACTTCCAAATGCACACAACTAAAAGGTTAGCTAGAGAAACCATGCGCTTAAGAACATACAGAAGGGATCTATGAAGGATAATCACCTTAAGAGAAAAAACTTTGTGCAGATGACACTGGTTCAAATGCATTCCCTTGGGGAAAAAAAATCAACTCTGTAAAGATAGCAGATGGATTTGTTTAAATAGTAATAAAATTAACGAGGGACTTTAATAACCATCACAAATGTAAAGCATGCAACCATACTACAACAAACGACATTTTTTCCTTTGCCCATACAATACATTGTCGGAATACTGACACAGGAAAAATGCAAGCTTAAAAAGTCATAGGCATTTAGACTCAACAGTGCAGCAGTGTGGGAGAACCAGGTTTACGTTCAGTTCAGCAAGAAAGTCAAAGAGCTGCCAAGGGCTTACCACTGGAGGATCAACAGGTGCTGGCGGCTGCACTTGGAGATTTACCGCAACAGTCTGGGGAGGAGGAAGAGTCTGAAATGGCAACTGGACCAGAGCTTCTGCAGCAGGTAGCTCTTCTTCTGACACCAAAGCATTCTGCACCAAAACCTGGCCCTGGGATAGAATTTCAGGCTGCACTTGTAAAGACTGCATAGACTGCAAGGGCAGTGGTGGGATCGGAGCTGGAGGAGATGCCGACATCTGTGGAGGGGTTGCGATTGGAATTGGGGAGGACTGCAGGGTTGAGTACTGCTGGTGTGATGTTGGAGACACCATCTGCTGAGCAGGGGACACTAAGGCAGACTGCTGGACTGGGCCAATGTGTACAACAGGGGATGCTGGAAGTGGAAGATGGGATGGAAGATTCAGCTGTGCTGTGGGCTGTACCTGATCAGCAGCAGCCTGCTGCAAATTTGGCCCTGTCTGAAGAGCTGAAGACACAAGAGGATGTGGCTGGATAAGTGCTTGTGGATGGATAATTATCGTAGGAGACTGACTTGGGGAATGAGGTGGAGGAGGAGACACCACTACAGACTGCTGTGCAGATTGTGACTGATTAGGAGACACAGTTAAAGGAGGGGGATGGCTCTGAATTGGTGAGCAATGCTGTGACTGGGCATTACTGGGAGCCGGAGAAAGGCCATGGTTTGGAAGTGGGATACAGTGCTGGGATGGGGGCGGATCTTGAGTTGGACTCTGAAGGGTGATTGGCTGAATTTGCTGTTGTTGCTGTTGTAAAATCAGCTGATGATGGGAAACCTTAGAAGGTGGTGAATGAAGAGGAATCTGCTGATGTTTGATTAGAGAATGAGGCTGAATTGGAGAATATGACGCTGTGAGAGAAAAAAATGACAATTAGTACTGGTTTCAAAAGGAAAGAGTTCTACATAAATCTAAAGGAGGAGAATTTTCACATTAGAGAGTCACAATCACGAGCAGGTATTACAAGTCTTTTCGGTATGAGTAATTTGACATTCTATGACATGTTTTCCTTGCAAGGCTAGGAACGCTGGATAAAATAAGCTACGCTGTGAACCACTGAAGGAAAACAATCGAGTCGCATATGTCCAGCATCACATGCTCTGCTCTTCCAGGTGGCAGAACAGCTTCATTAACACTCAGTCTCTGCACTTGAGTCTTCCTCTTCTCTGAGGGGAAGCAGCACTCAACAGTACAACACACAGGGTGACTTCAAGATCACGATCTCATCCTACCTATGACAAGACATGTCTTAAACGAATAGCAAAATCAATTAGCTAGAAGGCTTCCTAAGTAAGCATTTTAGCTTAGATGAAGTCTTTATTATTTGATCATAATGAAACTATTTCACATAAAATTTCCATTGAATTAAGCAAAATACATGGCTGAATTTCATAGTGTAGGGGCCATTCCAAATCTAAGTGAGCAATCGTTTTCTTGAAGAGTGAAGGAATAAGATCATGATACCTAAATAAGGGGTGCTGTCTATCCTTTCCCACTCAATGGAAACCCCAGAGTGAATTGTAAGGAGTGCTACCTAGGTGCTCACCACTGGGAATATATATAGCCAGGGATCACCCTAAGTTATGAATGGTTCCCACCATGATACCTCTTTACAGGGGGAGAAGCTGATGAAATCCTCCCTACCTAGAACTGAAAACTGAGTGTACTGGAAGATAAACTGAAATGATTGCTTAACATCACACAAAAATTACATACATCTAAGCTGTCAGGGTAGGCACACCTTTAATCCTAGCACATGGATCTCTGAGTTAGAGGCAAGCCTGATCTGCATACATAGCAAGTTCCAGGCCAGCCAGGACCATAAGGAGAACCTGTCTCAATGTCTACATACTCTCTCACACTCTCTCTCTCTCTCTCTCTCTCTCTCTCTCTCTCCCTCCCTCCCTCCCTCCCTCCAAAAACAGCCATCTAAATCAAATCTAAAGACAAAATTTATCTTATAAGTAAATATAAAAGTTATATAGCATTTTACATCCTTTTATATTCAACCACAGTTATTGGCAAGTCTTATACAAACTTCTAATAACATTTTTCTTAAACATTTTTGCATTTGATTATAATTTAAAATTCAGGGATCAGGCTAAAGAGAACTTTCAGCAGTTAAGAGCACTGGTTGCTCTTCCAAAGGACCTGAATTTGGTTCCTAGCACCCACATGGCAGCTCATAACTATCTATAACTCCAGTCCCAGGGGATCCGATATCCTCTTCTGACTTGCTCAGGCACCAGGCACACATGTGATGTACATATATATGCAGGCAAAAGTCATACATATAAAATGATGTGTTTAAAAATTATAGAGATCCTTTAAAAAAATTAACATCTGCCAGGCAATGTTGCACACCTTTAATGCCAGAACTCAGGAAGCAGAAGCAGGCAGGTCTCTGAGTTCGAGGCCAGCCTAGTCTACAGAGTGAGTTCGAGAATAGCCGAGGCTACACAGAGAAACAAAAGGAAGGAAGGAAGGAAGGAAGGAAGGAAGGAAGGAAGGAAGGAAGGAAGGAAGGAAGGAAGGAAGGAAGGAAGGAAGGAAGGAAAAGAAAAAAAAAGGTAACATTAATATCTCAGAGTATTTAGAAATTTCACTAGATACCTACTAATGAAGCTCAATGATACAACACATGCATGTGGCATGGGCTCAAACACAGCACTGAAAGAAAAAAAAAGGTCTAAAATTTAGTCTAAAAATAATTTTTCACATAAGCTAGTAATTCAAATGAAGACTGTAAGCTCTCTACAAGTGTGGTGACAGCTATGTTACACAGTGTTGAGAACAGTGACTAAATGCTGGGATTCTGGAAAGTGCTCTCAGGTCTCTCATCAACAGCTGTATAACAGCTGTGAGGTGACCTTTAGCTCTTCTTTCAGATAAGGAAATAGATCTTTTTGCCGCCTCCTCCTCCATTTAAAAAAGAATGTTATAATTTAATTTCATTAACTTTTTCAATACGTTTCATTTTTAATTATGTATCTATGTGTGGGTGTGTGCATGAGTGTGGGTCCCTGAGCAGGCCTGAAGAGGGTATCAAGATTCCCTTGAGCTGGGAGTTACAAGCGGTAGGGAATTATCCAACAAAGATCCTGGGAACAGATCTCCAGTCCCTGTAAGAATAATCACTCTTAACTGCTGAGTCTTCTTTCCAGTCCCACATGTATCATAGTCCTGAACATAGGTGATATATCCACTAGAATAACTTTGTGTGCTCTCGTAGGTAAATAATCTGACATTTCAGTAGAGTAGCAGTTTATTCTTCATCTAAATTACATTTTTCCTAGATCAGAAGTCAAAGAGTGCAAGAACAAGTCTTAGAATGTAGGGCAAGGACTATGAGCAAGAAAAGCTGACTGTCTACAAAACTGTGTCCTACTGGTTCATTTGTCTGACTTTAATGAGCACTTTATTATTGTCAGAGTGGCCTAACATTTGAAAGATCAATAAGTGACATCATTTCTCTTATTTACAATAATGTATCATTTCATTCAATAATTACTGCAACCCATGAAGTAGACATGACACTAAACTAATGCAATCTATGACAGAGTAACTGAAATCACCTATCAAAGAGCAGCAGAGTCTAAATGAGCCCCAAATCCTGAGTTGAGGGCTGTATTATAAACTATTTTTTGCCCCTTTCCCAAAATTCACCATGTTGAAACCATAACCTCCAAAGTGGCTATATGTAGAGATAGAGAGGCTAGGAAATTAAGGTCACGTGGGATCCTGGGAGTGAGGCCCTGGCGTGGCAGAGATTTGTATTCCAATAAAAAGAGACACCAGGGCTGGTGAGATGGCCCAACAGGAAAGGCACTTGCTGCCAAGCCTGATGACCTGAGTTCAATGCCTGGAACCCACACGGTAGAAGGAGAGAACCAACTCCTACAAGTTGCCCTCTGCCCTCAATGGACTCTGAAATGCTCATGCCCCACCTCTACACACAAAGTGAGTGAGTACCTCCCCCAAATAATGTCTTTAAAGAAGTCATCAGAAAGCTGTCCTCCCTCCCTGAGCACGCACAGCAAAGTCCCTCTGAGGACAAAGAGAAGGTGGCAAGTGACAAGGCAAAAGGACAATCCTCATCATACACTGTTAAGTGCCAGACTTTGACCTGAGACTTCCAAGGTACATATGGCATTTCTTGGTGGCAGTCAGACCAAACCAGTAGAGGATTTTTTCACTGCATGTTCAATTAATTTCTAGAGAAGAAAAAAGCCCTCTAAAAACTGCTTAAAAAATATATTTTATGATTTCTAGATATGTGGTTAAAAGTAAACTTTTGCCTTTATATATTAAAAATGGAATTATCAGTCAGGCATGGTAGGAGGCTGAGGCAAGAGAGTTGTCATGAGTTCAAGGCCAGCCTGGGCTACTGTCTTCTAAATAAACAAACAGAATTGCCAACAAGCAAAAGCTTCCACCCTGAGGAGAAATGATAGAGAAAACCGAGTTCTTTTTAGATCCTAGAATTACATGTGAGAAAACAGCAGCCATGTCCACTATGGTAACTATTGGGCAACTACATTAGAGTACAAATAGAGGGTCTGGGTTTCCTCTGTTTAAAGTGACTGTTGGCATAGTTCTAGCTAAGGAAAAGAATAAGACAACAAGTGTCACTAGATACTGTGCCCTCATCAGTCACCTCAGGCAAAGGAAGCCACTGCTGTTCCACACAGACTCTAACAACCCTGGCAAGGTGCAACTTGAGGCTACGAATACTATGGACAATGCTGTGTGAAAACACAATTATCTGGCCAAGAGACAACGCAAAGCAGGACACAGATACTTATTTATTTATTTATTTATTTAAAGAGAGAGAGAAGAAAAAGAAACATTATCTAACTGTAGCATGAGAGGCTTTATTAGCAAAGTTCATAGCTTGTCTTTAAGATTCATTCATGACAGTCCTAAGCACTGTGGTAGCTAAATAATGCTAATGGAAAAGACTAATAATTTCCAAAGTACAAGATTAATTACTTCCAAAGTACAAGTACATGACCTATTACAGGCAAATGAATATAAGGCACAGCTTAGTGCCATTAAGATGAAAGGTGAATCTGAAAAAAGATGAAAAGATATAATAAGGTAGAATGCTAAAAACAGTGCCTCCCAGTCATTCCTGGACTACCTGCAAGGAGCTTACTGTCTCATAAAGAAGTTTGAGTCCAGGAAGTATGGAAACAGTACTGCTATAAAAGTTCAGAGTGAAGAGACATTTCATCTTAGAGGAATCAGACAATGCCAAGATTCTGAGATTTTGTGAAGGAAAGACCACTGACAATTATAACACAGGAGAAATATAAGAAGTTAAAGGCTGTAACTTCATGTTAGAGCACTTGTGTGACATGTGTGTGAGGCTCTAGATTCAATCCTCAGCACCAAACACACAGAGAAATCAGTCTAGGGAAAAAAGGTAGATTCCCATAGTATAGAACAAGAGACAGGAAGCTCACTCTGAAGGCCCCAACACTTTCCTTTTGGGAACCATGAAGCAGGACCTGCAGAGGACCTGCAGAAAAGAGACCCTTGTAGCTTTAGGAAGAATGGGAAGGACTGATTCCTTGACAACTTCCCAAGATGAAATCCCACACTGGCAGTGGTGAGGCTAGGAAAATAAATTTCTTCATTTGCCCAATCTTTTGTTTTGAAAAAGTAACAAATTCTTCCCACTAATAACTTAAACAAAATACAGTTACTTTTTTACTAAAAGCTTAAAAATAGGTTCCTAAAGCATACTAAATAATCTAAGACAATTCTTTTTTAAAAGCTAAAAGATTTTATCAATATAAAGAGACCAGCACATCACAGAGATGATAAGTGCCAAGTAACAACAATGAAAGACCATCTGTTTTGCTGTTAGAATTTGTTTCAACTATTAGATTTTTTTGTTTTTTGTTTTTTGGTTGTTTTTTTTTGTTGTTGTTGTTGTTGTTGTTGTTGTTTTTCGAGACAGGGTTTCTCTGCGTAGCTTTGGCGCCTTTCCTGGAACTCACTTGGTAGCCCAGGCTGGCCTTGAACTCACAGAGATCCGCCTGCCTCTGCCTCCCGAGTGCTGGGATTAAAGGCGTGCGCCACCACCGCCCGGCTTAACTATTAGGTTTTCTATTTTTTTTTTTTTTCAAGCTACTTAGGAGGTCTTCTTTAGCTGACAAAAAAATCTCATTTTAAAATGTTTTAAAACTGTCATTCTTATTCAAGTATCATACATCCTTTGTTTTGCTGTCTGCTAAAAATGCAAGAAAGACAACCATTTTCGATGAACATTTATCCTACCTGGTGCTATTAACTGGTGAATGCTTGATGTCCGAGTGACCGCTGTGCTTCGAGATTCCAGACTTGGGCTTCCTCCCTTCTTGCTCTCTGGAGAAGGATCTCGTTGGCTGATTTTAGAACTGGTCACTGTTGTTTTATTATGGCAAATTGTCAATGACTGAGTTTGACCAGCGCTTTTTGGTGGGCCATTCTGTGAGCTAGATAAGACACCCAACTTCTGGCTGCGTAATGTTAAATTCTGAACCTAAGAACCACATAACAAAAAGTAAAGATAAAAACAGATGGCTTTAGCTGATACAGCAATCATTACAACAACGATGACAGTAATTAATATTGTGCCTCCTACACAGAGGTCCACACTCCTGAGACAACTGATTAATCTTTAAGGAAATCCTTAAGGAAAGGCTACCGTACATGAGCACATCTTAAATACTATGTGGCAGATTGGAAAGGACCTAAGGGTGGTATGGGTCAGTTGTGAGTGAAGAAGAGCGGGAGGTCGAGAAAACCGTGAGGAACTAAAGGAAACAAATGCATACTAAGGGGGAGGCCAATGGCAAACGAACCATACATGAGGAAATGGCTCTGCCACACACGTGTTAGAAGCGGCCAGCTCTAAACGTGTTAGAGGGCAGTACTGTAAGACACTGACTCATCTAATCATCTGCTCCAGCATGATACTCATGAGAAGCATTTTCAGAAAGCTGTGAACATTGAAATTGTGTTACTGACCACTCACTGCCTTTGAAAACTGCCTTTTTTAAGCTAAAACATTATGCATAGCTCTGAAATGGGTCTATGTGATGCCCTATCTAAACTGGGGACATTCTACAAATAATTCTAAACTGAGAGAATTATCTGACTTCATCTCACTTGAGCTTATACCTTTCCAAATAGCAAGGCAGAAATGCTTCACCAAAAGCTGCATAGCTTCTTGCCTATCTGGAACATGCACCAAATACATTTAGTGCAAGCAGTGTCCTCAGAGGGTCAAAGGAAGCTCCAGCTGGACAAAGCTAATGGCATGCTGCCGAGTCTAACTTCTTTAGTTTCAGTGTGCTGACCGACTCCACTACACACCTCAGCTGTGCTGAAGGCTAATTGCCCGGTCCAAATGCCAAAACAGTGTCAACAGAAGGTAAATAAATGGTCACGTCAGGCAAGTTTCGATCAAGTCTATAGCTACTGTTCATGTGTGGAAATGAAGTAACTCCCCATTCCACCCCCAAAAAGACAGATGTACCAAAGGCTTGGGCCTAGCACAGGCAGTGCTCAGAGGTGGGTGAGGACTCCGCCTTCGTCGGTCGGCGGTTTAACTAGACAACGGACTGAAAATCTGCTAGACGATTAGGAGGGGTGGTCTGTAGAGGAGGGTGGCTGGAGAAAGTGGGTCACTAAGGGCATTTCTCTGAAGGAGATGTGGGCCCTGGTCCCTCCTGTCACTCTTTCTGCAAGTTAGCTCTCTCACACACTTCCTGCCACGACACTGCGCCTCTCCACCCCAGGAAAACAGCACTGGCCCGCCATGAACCAAAACCACAGGCCAAAATCAATTTCCCTCCTTTAAATTGTTTTTCTCCTTATTTGTCACAGCAACAAAAAGTGACTAATGCAACCACTGGAAAAACCTTCTTAGTGAGATCCTATGGAGCATCTTCTGATTTCCTTGCACATTTCCTATTGTGTGTCAACAAAGATTAGATACCATTAGTATTTAAGTTTCATACAAAAAGTAAAATGTAAGCCGGGCGGTGGTGGCGCACGCCTTTAATCCCAGCACTTGGGAGGCAGAGGCAGGCAGATCTCTGTGAGTTCAAGGCCAGCCTGGTCTCCAAAGCGTGTTCCAGGAAAGGCACAAAGCTACACAGAGAAACCCTTTCTCAAAAAACAAAAAAACAAAAAAAAAGTCAAATGTACTGTATTCCTTGGGTTGCCACTCAAAGCCCACAATGTAGGCCCAACCCAGGTTGACCCCACTTTCTCTTCTCCAGTCTACAATTCTTACACACCTGCCAACTGTTCTCACTGTTCCATAAACACACCATGTACTTCCTTCATTTGGGGCTCTTTGTTCTGGCTCTGCTTGCCTGAACATCATTTTTTCTCAAGTCATTATCCCAAGTCCAGTAACCCCTTCCCCCTCTCAGAAGAGCTTCCTGGAGTCCTTTATGAGACATTTCCTCCTTCCACCCCAGGATGTTTCCATGACATTTGAGTGAGACTAGCTTACACCACAACGTCCAGCTTATTTGTGCATTACTAACATACAATCTGTGAAATGCTGAGAGGAGATTCTAGCTAATGGTAGAGTCTTCAGCATTGACTTTTGCACTCCTAGCCATTCAGAACTATAAACACTGGAAACTCCCTAAGTCTGGGATATCCTCTTACATCTGATTTTAAAATCACATCGCATAGCCATTTGAAAGGTCATTTGGTTCCACTTACGGCTCTTATGCTAACACCAAAATCTGTTCCTACTTACTAACAAACTTCATCAAGCATCTTGGTAGAAGCACATTAAAATACCTCAGGAAAGACAGGGATGTAGCCAGGTGGGAGGGCATTTGCCTAGTCTGTACAAGGCCCTGGGTTCCATATCCAGTATGACAAGAGAAAAAAAAACAAAAAACTGTTATCAGGGACAGTGGCACAGTCCTATTATCACGGCACGAGGAGGCAGAGGCAGGAGGATAACAAACAAACACAAAGCCAGTCTAAGATACATAGTTAATTCTACCACAGTCTTGGCCACACAGCAAGACCTGACCCTCAAAATAAATGAATGAATGAATGAATGAATGAATGAATGAATGAATGAATAAACGAATAAGTAAAACAATAAACTCTCCCAGGAAGAACTACATAATAGAGAATATAACATTTTCCACAAATGATCCATGCAGTAGACCGTATAATAATGACAACCAAGAATAGACAATCTGAAAAACTTGAATGACTCCTTCCAGATGAAAAGCATCTCAACAGTACGTGAAGATTTGACAGATGAGCCCTAACCCTACACCACACCCATTCCTACAATGCTCTTGCTCTTTTCTGGAATCCTGGAAGACAATGCACATGCCTCCACAGTTAAGTATGATGTTGTGTTCTATATGAGCTTGTAGACTTTAACTAACCTGCTGCCATCTTCGATCAAATACCAACTTGAAGGAAATAAATTACAACGTAGAAACTACAACACAAAGGTAATACTTACTTACTACTGGAAAGACCACATATTAAGATTCTCAGGGTAGTTTCACTTTTGAGGAAAGAAAATCCATCCTGAGATGAGGAATAATGGGCATCCTAGCTTTAGTTTTCATTTCCCCTGAAACAAGCCTATGACTTTAGGAAAACTTGGACATCATGCACGAGGCAGTTTTGCTAACTTCACTCTAACATTTCTGATATATAATGAATATATCACTACCGAATATTCTCGGACTCTAGCACCCTCTCTTTGCAGTGAGGGGTGAATCAGTCTTGTGCTGGTCACAGCAGAGTGTTAGTTCCCAGCTTTTTAATGCAAAGAGCTCACTGCTCTTCAAATCAGCATTCCCCAGAATGCCCTTTGATAAGTAGGATTTCTTATCTTCCACAAACATCCTTTTTTGTGCCAGTCACGATGGCACACACCTTTAATCCCAGCACTTTGGAGGCAGAAGCAGATGGGTCTCTGTGAGTTCGAGGCCAGCTTGATCTATATATAGTTTTCTATATCAACCAGAAATATACAATGAGACTGTGTCTAAAAAAAGGACTTTTTACTGAGGAAAAATTAACTAATATACTGACTTTTGTAGTTTAAATTAGAACATTAAACTACAAATCTGATACTCTCAATTTTAAAAGACACAATTTTTTGAAACTACAGACTTAATTTTTTTTAAAACAGAAAAAAAAAAAAATGGACAGTGGTGGCTCACTTCTTTAGTCCTAGCACTCGGGAGGCAGAAGCAGGCAGATCTCTGAGTTCGAGGCCAGCCTGGTCTACAGAGTGAGTTCCAGAACAGCCACAGCTACACAGAGAAACTCTGTCTTGAAAAACCAAAAAAAAAATTTCAAAACCAACAGTCCTGAACCCGAAGTTGCATCTTTGTTGGTCAGCATCCCCACCACCGCCAGCCTCATGCTTTTGCCATTCAAAATCAGTGTTCACAGAGAGATCCCTCCAGTCCCCGCACAGCCACAGACCATAGACAGGTCACATCCAATACTAACTGCATTAAAGACTCATAAGAATGTTTTCATCATGAGAAACAGTAAGCAAATTGAGCTCCAGACCATATTAAAGAAAAACATTATCTCCTAAGCAGCTGGTTTATCGTGGAAACTATCAAACATTTAAATGGTTATTTATTATCTCTTCATTTCTAGCTTCTTGAAAGCTAAAAACTAAATGTGTGATTTGTCGTCACACAATGTCAAATAAAAACAGTAATCAGTAGACATGATATTTCATTATGTGGCAGGCACTGTGCTAAGTAGCTTCTGATTGCCTCATCTGCCCCTTATAACAACTGAGGTATCATTTCTAATATATAGTCAAGAAACTGGAGCTTAGCCAGGATAATTTTAAATTAGCATTTAGTGAGCCCTATCCAGCCAATTCTGTTAAGGAGCTGCAAAGGGCCAATTAGGAAAACTCTGAGTTTACCTGACCACAACCTTTATAACTAATACATGAAAATTAGTCTTTATTATTAAATATATCAATACACAGAGGTTCTATGAAAAAAATCAAAGAATATTAATTATTACTATATCATTTTGTTTGTTTGTTTTTCAAGACAGGGTTTCTATGTAGGCCTGGCTGTCTAGGAACTCACTTTGTAGAGCACGCTGGCCTGGAACTCACAGAGATCCACCTGCCTCTGCCTCCCGAATGCTGGGATTAAAGGTATGTGCCACCACACCCAGCTACTCTCATTTCTTACATTTATCGGAAAGCTGAAATATGAAATGAAAAATAAAATGTACCAGGTGACTCATGCCTGTACTTCCAGCAATGAGGAAGCTGAGACAAGAATATTGCCTCAAATTCAAGGTCTGGGAGGCAAACATCAAGTACCAGGCCATCCAAGGATAGTAGCAAAAAACTGTCTCAAAAAAGAAACTAAAAATATACCCCAAATGAACAAAAGATATTTTAAAATGTTTAATTAAATAAAAGGCCAAAGATGACCCAACACATTTATGTCCGTCATAAAATCCAAAACATTTACTATGAAAAACAACAAAATAGCATCACATAAAGTAATAGTTTACTCGATTATTTTAACTTGAAGTTTACTCAATCTAAGTGATTTTTATGAAATTTACTGAGCTACAGCTGCAACTGTACCATAAGTTTTACCCTCCTGTTTTGCCCCACAGTAGGTCAAATATTTGGAACCAATACACTAAACATCCAAGCAATACACTGAACATCCCTCCTAGTCAATTTTCCCTAGCTCTATTAACCTAATTTTTTCACTATGGAGTTTTCCCTTGTCTGGAATTTTAAAACTACAGAATCACAGAGGATGTACTTATTGTGTCTAGCTTCATTTTCTAGCCATAATGTTTATGGGATGTATCAGTGATTTGTTCTTTTCACTTTTGAGTACTATTCCACTGTATGATTGTAACACCATCTGTTTATACATTCAGTATTTAAAGAATATTTAGCTATTATAAACTATTGTATAGTGTCAGCCTTCATTTCAGCCACACAGATGAGCATATGATGATGCTCATTATGGTTCTGATCCATATCTGTAATGATCTATGACGTTGAACATTTTTATCATGAGCTCATTGGCCTTTTATATATTGTCTTTTTTTGTTTGTTTGTTGAGACCGAGTCTCACCATGTACTTCTGGCTGTCCTGAAACTCACTCTGTAGAACAGGTTGGCTACAAACTCACAGAGATCTATTTGCCACTGCCTCCTAAGTGCTGGGATTAAAAGCATGTACCACCACACCTGGCCTATGTGTCTTTTGTGAACTATCTCTTCATTTTTTTTCCATTTGTAACTGACCTTATGACCAATTATTAAACTATAGGCATTTTTTTTTTATAGTCTAGGTACAATCTTTGGTCAGACACATATATTGAGAATAGTTTTCCTCAGCCTGTAGCCTAGATACTCATTTTGTAATGATTCTTTAAAGAATAATTTTTAGTTTCATTAAGTGTAATTTATCACTATTTTTGTTTCTAGTTAACCTTTTTTGTGCCCTAAGAAGCTTCGCCCACCCTAGACTTGCAAAGACGCTGTCCTGCTTTCTTCTAGAAAGTTCAATTTTTTATTTTTCCCATTAGGCATACATTCTACTTTTAGTTTATTTTTGTGAATAAGAGAGAAGTTAAGGTTTATTTTTTTCCATAGTACCAAATAAAGTAATACTCTACTTAAGTTTTTAACTTCAAGTTTTGCCTGATTTAATTCATTTTTAAACTTAAAATTACCATCTACTTTGACTTATCTGTTATGTAACTGCTTGCAAAGGAAATCTCCAAAAACAATATAACTCACATAAGAAAGAAATCTGGTATACAGTAAAACTAAAAATACAGTGTCATTAACAAAACTTTCATTAACCTTGATGTTTGAACATCTAATAATCTAAATCTATGTTTAATTAGATTATCATCTCTACAAAACAAGCATGCTCTTGAAGTTCTCAGTGTTTTATGAATTTCACCTGAAAGGCACAGCAATGCACTCTGAAGAATGCAGTGGCCATCTCTCCACTGAGACCCAGACCTCCAGCACCACACTGGGACAGACAGTCTCACCTGAGCAGCTGCAGACTGACAGGAAGGTGACGGTGACGACGAGACAACGGGAATGTCAGACTGCACAGCAGCCACAGTGGTAGCGGGTGTGAAAATCAGCTGTACAGACAGAAAACCAAAAATAACACCCTAAGACTAAAGAACATGTCCCACACACGCTGTGTAGCAAGCAGGCAAGAGACTCAACTTTGTGACAGAGAGACAATGCCAGTTAGGACTACCTCCTAAGCAAAAGGCTTCACACGACAACAAAGTTGTGATCACAGAGCTCAAAAAAGTCATCAACAGCTTTGAAATAGCTCCCAATTCTGAGGGTAGGGGGAATCTACTCTAAGAAAAGAATGTGTTTGGTGAGATGAGATCCTCAAACCAAATTTTGTCCCAAATGGAAGCTACTGTCTCATGAGTCCTAAGATGGAAAATGAAAATAAAACTATGTTAGCAAACAGATTAATATAGAAACAGGAAAAGAAATACCAAAAAGTCTCTTCAGTCCACACAGTAACAGTGCCACATACTACACTACGATGTTTCTCAGCCACAAGGGACCGACTGTAGGACAAAGTAAGGTTGCTCTTGATGTTAACCCTGTTTGTAAAGGACTGTTTGTTCTAAATGTAAATGCTCGAATGTTAAAACAGAGCAAAACAACAAAGGAGAAAAACAATCTATACATCACTATCTTGTTTCAAACTTTTAATATTAAACAAGGGCCATTAATTTCTAAGACAATATAATCTACTCAATCTAACTGGATTTAGTAAATAATGATAGGTTTTAAGGAGTGTGTAAATACACTATTTTAAAGTCATTTCAAGAAGTACTCTCTACCTTCCTGCTATTTAAACTAAAATGATCAATTAGGGGACTTTTCTAATCTTGAACTTTACTGGTATGTATTAGCTATACAACCCTGGGTTTCACTGTGATTTCTCATGCATGCACACACAGAGTGATCATATTTACTATCCCTGCTCCTATTTACCACCACCTCCCCACCTTTCCTGAGCCCCTTATTTTCTCCAGCCCTTTTACATTTAATTCTTTACTCATTTACTGCATCGAAGTAAATTCACTAACAATTGTTCTTACTTCCGGTGCAGCCTGAAAGCACCCCACCCAGAAAGGAAGACACTCCTGTCTGAGCCGTATGAATCGCCCATTTTAAAGGCCAAAATCATCAAAAACAAAACAATTTCAAATGGTTCAAATCATATTATTAAAGAAAATTTCATGGGGGAAAAGTAATACAGAAGAAAAAGGTGATGTTTACAATTTGTGACTAAAGCTTGTGTCACATCCTCACTTCCTGCCAGAAATAGGACTGAAAACTTTCTTTCCAGTTTTCAATGAACAAATAGGGATCAGTACAGATTCAGTTCATTGGTCAAAATCTGCATATTAAGCAAGCTGAAGATGATTGAGAAGATGCTTGTCTAGTGTTCATGAAGCCCTGGTTTCAATTCCTAGTACTGCAAAATTAACTAATTAAATAAATATAATTACACCAAAACATTTGCCTCACTGTAAAAAATTATGTCAGTCAATGTCTACAAGCCTTAAGGTTCAGCAATTAAGTCAGGAAATCAGTAGGTACCTAGTTACAGAATTATCAATTAACATTCCTATACTAATAAAAGCGGAAGTACACATAAGAACGCCTCCTTACAGAATCTGAGACAGTGACAACCAAAGCTATGGATCATCTGAAAAACAACGATCCAATCCAGATTCCAGAAGGTCCTTGGACATAAATTCTTTCTTATAGTTAAAAACTAAGTTTTTAATGTTTCCACTATTTCCTCAAATCATCAATGTCAACAGAATAAATGACTTCTGTATCACTGTAAGTACTAAAACTGTAAGATGGCATCAGTTAGAAAAAGCTTTTCAATTGTGGAGATGTGAAAACGAGAAAAAAAGTTTTTAAAATCATAACATAATTAAAAAATATTGTTACCAAGAAGGCATATTAATTCAAGGTGGAACTTTTATGCATTTTTCTTAGTATCACACACACACACTCACTTGTTAAATACTGCTTAAGTACTAAAAATGCTTCATTGCATCAAATCCAGAAACATTTGAGGTCTCCAGTGCCTTAGACCCTGAAGAGCTGCTGTCTTTTATCTTACCATCTGAGCTCGGAGATACATTTGAGCTTGGCTGGCTGTTAATGTAGGGGAAGTACTCCCTAGTAACATCGTCTGTTGGGTAATACTGCCGCTGGTAGAACTGGAAGCCTGGGAGCGATTCATCAACTGAGCAGGTGTAGGAGAAGTAGAGAGGTTGATCTAAGGAAGAACATAACATAACAGGTCATGTTTCCATGTTTTGCCTCCATAGTCTCAACTTTACCAACCTGAAGCAAGGCAATCAATGGTAGAAACCTCAAGGACAGTCCCTGACCTTTGACAGAACCCTTCACTTTGGACAACTATTTGCATGTAAGCACACAGCATAGACTGCTTACTAACTGGAACAACTTTCAAACATATCCACACTTCAGTAAGACTTCTAGCATCTTAAAAATGCCATTGCTTCTATCTGCCCACAATCAGGGCTAATGTCCAATTGCTTTACTATTCCACAGAGTGACTTTAAAATTCTAATTTTAAGACATTGTTTTGTCACACTGTCACACGTTGAGAAGCTCCTGAAGTAAACAAAAATTAAAACACAAATAATCCATTTATATATTAAAAAAGCATGCACGTAACATAAAATTACTTCAATGTTTTAACTTAAAAGCTCTGAAAACAGAAGAAAACACAATTGCTATCTGTTAAACAGATGGAAAAATCCTGAATATTGGCTACAAAATTAATGTATAAACATTTTAAAGTTTAAAGTCATGCTTAAGAATTAATTAGATACCAAGTGAGTCCCAGGAAAGGCGCAAAGCTACACAGAGAAACCCTGTCTCAAAAAACCAAAAAAAAAAAAAAAAAAAAAAAAAAGAATTAATTAGAGCTGGGCGGTGGTGGTGCACGCCTTTAATCCCAGCACTCGGGAGGCAGAGCCAGGCGGATCTCTGTGAGTTCGAGGCCAGCCTGGGCTACCAAGTAAGTCCCAGGAAAGGCGCAAAGCTACACAGAGAAACCCTGTCTCGGAAAAAAAAAAAAAAAAAGATTAATTAGAAAGCAGATGTAGTGACTCATGTAATTCAGCACTCAAGAGGCTAAGGAAGGAGGCTTGTGAGGTAAAGGCCAGCCCTGGGCTACCGAGTAAGCTCCAGGCCAACCTGGGGTACATGAGATCTGGTCTAAACAAAAAGAAAGAAAAAACAAATAGTATGGGGCTGAATGGGTGGCACAAGCTTGTAATTCCAGCATTAGAAAGGCTGAGGCAGGAGGACTGTCAGTTCATGGTGAGTCTGAGCTAAGCTATACTTCAAGTTCCTGGCCAGCCTGAGCTACATAACAAGATCCTAGCACAAAGAAAGGTTAGTGTTTAATCTAATAAATCCCTGGAAAATACATTAGAACCTGTCAACTTGCTTGGATCTATGAAGGGAAAATGGAAAGGAGGAGGTGGAGAAACAGTGAAGAAAGAGATATATACATCCTTTCTCATCTTTCCAAGTCCTATCATGCTCTTGTATCATCCACTCTTTTTTTTTCCTCCCGACCCCCCCTCCCCCCGAAACAGAGTTTCTCTGTGTGTATCCCTGGCTGTCCTGGAACTCACTCTGTAGACCAGGCTGGCCTCGATCTCAGAGATCCACCTGCCTTGGCCTCCTGAGTGCTGGGATTAAAGGCGTATGCCACCGCCACCTGGCCTATATCATCCATTCTTAAATAATTTCAGAGAAAAACCTAACTCAAGCCCAACTTAAATCCTTTTTGTGGACCAAAAGTAGAAAACAAAATTAACAAATAGTTTATTAGACTTCTGATTCAGGAAGAGAATACACATTCATGTGCTCAAAGACACTCTCGGAACTGCTCAATTGACTTGAAATGAGAATGGAGTTAAAATACCCAAGGGAGTAGGGGAGGGAAATGCTCAGACGTCAGTAAAAAATGCAAACCCAGACATGTAAGCAACAGCTGACACCAAGGTACCTCTAGGTTCATTAAGCCTAGAAAAATGGAATGTCCACGTCAGCCTATTATATGGTAAAGCTGGAAGTGAAATTCCTATTTGAGACAAGATCCTGAGAAAAGCTGATCAATATGTGAAAAGATCCACTGGTATACTCTGAGAAGCAGCTCAGACATATTCCGGCCCTGACATAATGGAAAGGTGGAGGGAGACACCTATGAGAATCAAAATTTCAGGCGTTTACTATGTGTGGGCATGAAATCCAAAACACTCCCTGCATAGCCCCTTTACAATCCAGTACATTAACGTTTGATGGGACAAAATGGTAAAGCAGGGCTCTCCAGCAATCTTCCACCAGAGGAAACATCAACTTGAAGTATCTGCACATGAAACTCCCTTCATAAGACCCAGGTGAGACACACAGGAGATGGTCACAGCACAGTAAGAAAAGATGTTGTTGAAGAGAAGGAACCCTTTATATTTCCTGTGTTACCCTCCCCCAGCCCCAGGCAGACTCTCCCAACTCCTAATTCTAGGCTGGTACCCACTAAATCTTTCAACCTGCTCTTGCCCTAGATAGGCCTCAAACTCTGTGATATGGACTGGCATTTAGTTGCCAGCAAAGACTTGAATTGCATACAAACCTCAGGAGCAGAGATGGGAGCAGGCACTCGGGGCCAGTGCTGCATCAGTCACAAGGACCGGAGATTCCAGCCCAGGGCTAAGCCATTTCTGGAAACCGCAGGCTATCAGCCCAGACTGCATTTTCAAGTTATCTGTCATTTGAAGTCCACAGATCCCTGTTTTGCTTGGTTAGTTTTTCCCTTGATG
This sequence comes from Peromyscus leucopus, assembly GCF_004664715.2. NCBI lineage: Eukaryota > Metazoa > Chordata > Mammalia > Rodentia > Cricetidae > Peromyscus > Peromyscus leucopus. The sequence continues at coordinate 9,687,301 of NC_051068.1, read as the reverse complement.
TTGGTTTTGGGTTTTGTTTTTGTTGTTGTTGATTGTTTGTTTGTTTTTCTTTCTTCTTCAATGTATTATTCAGTTCCAGGACTTGTGCTGGATTTTTTGTTTTAAATTTTAATCTGTTAACTTTCTCTGATGAAATCTTTGAATTGGTTTTCTGTATTCAAAGTTTTCAGTTTTCTCAAAGCAGCTACCTGAAATTCTTTGTTAGGTGGTTCACATACTCTATCTTGCTAGGGCCAGTAGTGGGTGACCTTTGTCCCTTTACTGTGTCACGGCTCTCTGGACTTTTCCCTGCCTACCCCTAGGTCTGAACCTTGCTACTTCTGTTTCTGTTTGTAGATAAAGTAGGTATTTGTTTTCAGTCCTTGTAGTCTGGCATGCCAGGCAAGTACTCTATAATCAAGTTGCACTTTCAGGCTTAATAACTAAAATTCTGAAAACAATCATCCTTGTTTTAAAATTTCTTTAAAAAGTACTTAATACAATACTCTTGTTAAAATAATTACAAAAGGTATGAAATAGAAATTTTCAGGCATACTAAGGATTCAAGTTTATTACCAATGTGCTCACTACAAGTAAGATGTCAGAAGACATCCCACCAAACATAATGCTCATCATAATGGCCTTTGACTATCTACTTGTCTATATCTTTAGTGTGCTCTAAAAAAATCTTTGTTTTTTTGAATTTTTGATACTCAATACTGTGCCTGACAGCACATTAAAAAGTCATAAACACAGGCTGGAGAAGGAATTCAATCAGTAAAGTGCTTGTCACACAAGGACTGGTACCTGAGTTTGGTCCCAGCAACAACATAAAAGGTGGCACACATCTATAATCTCAGCACTGGGCAGGCAGAGAGAGGAGGATCCCTGGGACTTGCCTGATGGCTACAGTGAGGCAGGCAAGGAGCTCCAGGTTCAATTAACGACCCTGTCTCCAAAATGAAAACAAAATATGATCACAACAGACACCCTCTGTGGACTTCAGTCTTCCACGCACAAGGATGAATGCACACACCCAAAAGTACTGGAACAGATTCTTCTCCTAAGTGTAGAAGACTAACACAGAATCCAACATAATAATGACACCTGAAACTGAGCTGTTTCAGAATGAGCTCTGAAAACTTTTTTCTAAAAACATCCCGTATAAGACTAATGTATGTATTACAATCCCCTCAAATCTTTCCTGTTCACCACCATGCTAGTTAAGAAAAGGAAGCCAATTTTCACTTGATTATATACTTAAATACTTTCTGTGTCTAGGTATAATTCTTCAAATGAATATTGCTGTCCATAAAAGAAGGGTCTGTAACTCATGTGCATACTCAAGACAACTAGCACCAATTAAATGCTGAACAATAGATAATTCACTGCCTTCCCATAAGCACCACCTGAAAATCTCATTATTACTAGGTCAAAATCAGACCCTCTTCTATTGCCCAATTTCAGACAATGGGACTGTATCCTAAAAGAATTCTGTTTGCAGATAAACTACTTGCAACAATAAAAAGCCTATATTACAATTATCTATTGTATATTCTAGCTTATGCTCATTATTCCTACCATTCACCCTTCAATGAAACAGACACATATTTTTATCATACATGTAAACTGTGGTAGTTTGAATGAAAATGCCCCCATAGGCTCACAAGGATTGGCACTATTGAGAGGTGTGGCCTTGATGGAGGAAGTGTGTCACTGGAGGTAGGTTTTGAGGTCTCAAAAGCTCAAGCCAGACCTAGTGTGTCTTGTTCTCTTCCTGTACCCTGTGGATCCAGATGTAGAACTCTCAGCTACCTCTTCAGCACCATGTCTGCCTGTACACCACTGTACTTCCTATCATAACGATAATGGACTAAACCTCTGAACTGTAAACCAACCCCAATTAAATGTTTTCCTTTATAGGCGTTGTCAAGGTCATCATGTCTCTTTAAAGCAATAGAACACTAAGACAAACTATTTAAGAAGCCCTGAAAGAGTCATGAATTAACATCTAAATCACTGGTACTCAAACTATTTAATGAAATCCTCTCTTCAAAAACAATATTATTGAAAATTTAAAAACCGATCTATCTGGATAACTTTAAGATCCAAAGCCTGGTCTAAGTCTACAATAAGAAACACCACAACCCAACAACTTGAGCAACAGAAATGTAGGACAGAGACTGTGCTCATTGGTAGAGCTGTGTAAGGCATGTATGAAGGCCTGTATTCAGTTCCCAGCACCACAAACTTTAAAAACAGAAATTTGTTTTTCATAGTTGTGGGGAGTATGGGAGTCCAAATCAAAGTGCTGGCCCATCAAGTTTCTGGTGTAGGCTCTCTTCTTAGCTAGCAGCCTGCTACCTTCTCCTAAACACTCCCATGCTAGAGAGATCACCGGCAACTTTTCCCTTTGATAGATAGCAATTCTCTCATATGAGAGCTCCACCCTAAAGACCTCATTTAAATCAGTTCACTACAGAGTCTATTTCTAGTATAGAAACATGGATTGGGTTTTCAACATGAATTCTGGGAAGACTCAATTCAGTTCATATCATCGTTTACTGAATCTTCTCTCTTTAATCTAAATTTAGGGATATCTGGATGAAGAAAAACTAGAAAATCTAAATAGACAATATTGCAAAAGCTTGGAGTACAGGCAAGTTAAATGGCTTGCTTGCTCTAAGTTACATCACTGGCCACTTACAGAGTTTAACATGAAAACCCACGTCCATTCACTCAAGGTTTCATAACTGGGTATTCTCAAAACCCGAATTTTCTTTTTAAAAAGATTTATTTTTAATTATGTATACATGTAGGGGGTAGAAGGGGACTGCAGGTGTATGCAGTGCCTTCAGAGGCCAAAAGAAGACATCAGATCCCCACGCCCAGGAGTAGCCAGTCTACATAAAAGGAACTCAGTAGTATTTATGTGGACTTTTTGTTTCATTTTGCTTTGTTTTTTCTTTTTTAATTTTTGGTCTTTTGTTCGCTTGATTTTCATTTTGTGGGTTTGTTTTTAGGGTTTTATTGTTGTTGTTGTTGTTTGTCATACTTCTTGTTTGGGGTTGGTTTTTTTTTTTTTTTTTTTTGGAAAGAGAGAACATAAAGTTGAGTGGCTAAGGACGCAGGGAGGGTCTACAAGGACTTGGAAGACAGGAAAAACAAGATCAAAAACCTCAGCGTAGGCTGGGAGATGGTGGCACACGCCTTTAATCCAAGCACTGGGAGGCAGAGGCAGGTGGATCTTTTTGAGTTCGAGGCCAGCCTGGTCTTCAAAGTGAGTTCCAGGATAGGCTCCAAAGCAATACAGAGAGACCCTGTCTTGAAAAAAAAAAAAAAAAAAAGACCTCAGCATAATAAAACCAGACACATTGCCCAGCACTCGGGAGGCAGAGGCAGGCGGATCTCTATGAGTTCAAGGCCAGCCTGGTCTATAGAGCAAATTCCAGGAACAGCCAGGGCTACACAGAAAAATCCTATCTTGAAAAAAAAACAGACACATTGAACCTGATAGAAGAGAAAGTAGGGAATAGCCTTGAATACACTATCACAAGAGACAACTTCCTGCACTTAACACTAATAGCACAGACACTAAGATCAACAATTAATAAATGGGACCTCATGAAACTGAACAGCTTCTGTAAGGCAAGGACACTGTCAAAAGGACAAAACGGAAGCCTACAAAATGGGAAAAGATCTTTACCAACTCCACAACTGATAGAGAACTAATATCCAAAATATATAAAAAACTCAAACTAGATATCAAAAAACCAAATAATCCAATTAAAAATGGAGTACTGATCTAAACACAGAATTCTCAAAAGATGAATCTCAAAAGGCTGAGAAACAAAGAAATGTTCAACATCCTTAGCCATCAGGGAAATGCAAATCAAAACTACTGTGACATTCCATCTTTGTTGGAGTCCACTAGGTTTCCTAGTGGCTGTACCCAGCAGGCCTGCATAAGAGGATGATTGGACCACGGGCCGAGCACCAGGTATTTGTAAGGGTCTACATTTGGCTGTAACTAGCAAGGGGGAGGTCCTTTGCCCCTCCCCTTGGCATTGTTATAAATAGCCCTTTGGAATAAATCTCTGGGATGGTGGATAAGGACCCAGGCCCACCTGAGGCTATCCTGTGTTTCTGTTTCTCTCCCTTCTTTATTTCTACCTAAGTCTCTTATCCCTCCTTCTTCAAGAGTCCCTGGGGTAAATAAATGTGGGAGCTGGTCTCCCGCACAATCTTACACCTGTCAGAATGGCTAAGATCAATAACACAAGTTATAGCTCATGTTGATGAGGATGTGGAGCAAGGGAAACACTCCTCCATTGCTGGTGGGAATGCAACTTGTACAGCCATTATGGAAACCAATATGGCAGTTCCTCCGAAAACTGAGAATTGATCTATCTCAAGATCCAGCTATACCCAAAGGACACTCTACCTTACCACAAGGGCACTTGCTCAACTATGTTCATTGTGGCTTTATTCAAAATAGCCAGAAACTAAAAATAACCTAGATGTCCCTCAACTGAAGAATGAATAAAGAAAATGGGTAAATTTACACAATTGAGTATTAAGCTGATAAAAAAAAAAAAAAAGACATTACGAAATTTGGAGGCAAATGGAACTAGAAAAAATATGATCCCGAGTGAGGTAACCCAGCACCAGAAAGACAAACATGGTATGTACTCACTTATAAGAGGACATTAGCTGTTAAGTAAGTGATAATCAAGCTACAATCCAGAGACCCAAGGAGGTTAGGTAAGGACGAGGGCTCTGGAGAGACACATGGATCTCCCTGGGAAGAGGAAATAGAATAGGTTTTTGAGGGTGCACTGGGTGTAGGTGGGGACAGCAGGAGGGATCAAGGAGAGAGTGTGAGGAGAGACAGCTGAAATTGGGGGTATTTGGGGGAAGAGTGTGGAAACATAGTACAGTAGAAACTTCCTGGAATCTAAGGAGAACTCCTAGTAATGAAGGATGTGGAGTCTGAACTGGCCATCTTCTGTAACCAGGCAAGGCTTCCAGTGGTGGGACTGGGCTGCATTCTCAGCTGAGTTGTTGCTGAGGAGGTCCCATGGAGATCCCTACACAACCCAGGCAGATGCTAGAACAGAGGGTTGCTCTCCAAAACCCCGACGGGGCGAGGGTGTTGTTAAGACAACACCCTCACATCTCATGAATACAGAGAGGTCAAAGTGGTGCCTGCATGGAGCCTTCACCCTACATTCTAGTCTTTGGTATGGGAAGGTATTCTGCAGGCTACGGAAAGAAAAACCTGGACACCAACCCATTAACAAAACTTTCCACCTACAACCTGCCATGCCTGCAAGATGTACCGGGGCAATGATGGCTCAGAATTTACAGAAGTGGCCAACCAATGTCTGGTTTAACTTGAGGCCCATGCCACAAGAGCATGCCCTCACCCTATAGTGCCTAGATGGCCAGGAATTGGAGACTGGCTAGCCCAGAGATATAGGGAGGAACCAAACATGACTGATGAGAAAAAAAAAAAGCAATGAAATGATTCCTGCTATTCTCATAGAATGGTGCCTTGTCCCGTCTTCATAGAGCCTTTCTCTGTAGCAGATAAGAGTGGGTGCAGAGACCCACAGTCAGACATTATGCAGAGTGTCTAAATTAGAGGTCTCCATCCGGTTGGGACCCATCCCCATCTTGGGAAACCAAGCAGAAGAGGGGAGAAAAGATTGTTAGGAGTCAGAGGGGATGGAGGACACCAGGAGAACATGAGTAGATTGCCACCTAATAACTCATTGCCCATTATTACTTCCTAGAGACTTCTGTTACCACAAGCTGTCTCTGCTGTGGGATATTTGAACACTGTGTAAGGATATATTATTGCTGTGACTGGTTTAATAAAGAGCTGAACGGCTAATAGCTGGGCAGGAGGTATAAGTGGGAATTCTAGGAAGAAAGAGAGGAAGTAGATGAATCTCGGCACAGGAAAGACACTAGGGAACAAGTTGGACTCACAGAATGGAAGAAAGGTAAAAGCCTTGTGGCAAAATGTAGATTAAAATAAGGGGATTCATTTAAGTTGTAAGAGCTAGTGGGACAAGCCTAAGCTAAGGCTGAGCTTTCATAATTAAAGTCTCCATGTCATTATTTGGGAACTGGTGGCCCAGAAAAAAATCCAACTACATGTCTCTCTACTGAGTTTTGTTAAGTGATGCTGACCACTGTAATGTGCTTCTGGTCAAATCACTCGTGGAACAGCTAGCTACCCAGAACAGTAAACAAAATAGACATGATGTTATTTTTACCTGACATCTACCCCTTCATACTTCTTTTACCCAACCAGCCACTCAGTTTTGGCATACTCCTGTCTGGCTTAGGACAAGTAGTACTAATTATGTCATTTAAAAATACATTCACTTGGAATTATAGTTTCTGTAAGTACCTCACACATAAAATCATGAGAAAAACCACTTTTTTGTTTGTTTTGGTTTTGGTTTTTTTTTTTTCGAGACAAGATTTCTCTTTGTAACCCTGGCTGTCCTGGAACTCACTATATAGATCATGCTGGCCTTGAATTCACAAAGATCCACCTGCCTCTGCCTTCAGAGTGCTGGAATTAAAGGTGTGTGCCACCACTGCCCAGCAAAATAAGCCTTTTTAAAAAAAACTCCAATCTTCAAAAGTTATATCTCCAACCTTCTTACTCCCATTTCCAGATACTCATTAATTAAATAGCAGCTTCATAAATAACAAGTTTCCTTTTGGAAAACAACAATAAAATTTTTAAATGCAGGAGAAACTTTAGGATACTTACAGATGTCTGAGACATACTTGACTGTTGTGTGACACTTCCTGTAGGGGATGTAGATGGTCTTCCACTGGACAAACTTGCCTAAAATAATAAAACTATTGTAATATGTCTGTAAAAACATAAAGTTAAAAGCTCCCTTGAGGGGGAAAAAAACAAACACTTCCTTGAGCCACAATAATAATACAAAACTACAATAAAAATGCTCAAGTCTATGTATGAAACAAATCATTTCACATTCAACATGGCTTGACCCTGGCCATTTTTTCTTTTTTTTTTTAAAGAAAAAGCAAAGCTGAAAAGCAAAAACAAAGGCCCCACTGGCTAGTCTTATTTCTACATTTCTGTATGTATTTACTTTGTGTTACTGTATACATGTGCTTCACAGAACACAGCTTCTACCATCTGGGTCCAGGGAGGAAACTCAGTTCGTCAAACTTGTTGCCAAGCTTAGGAGCAGGTGCCTTTACCCTCTAAGCCATCTCAAAGACCTAATCTTGTCTTATTAGCTGCACTCTCATGTGCATTATGTTGGTACACTGTCATATGCTGTCTGAGCTCACTGAGTAGCTGGTACTAGAAATGGAACTGCCCCCCACAAACTTCAGCCCCAAGCATGTCCATTACGTCTGTGTTACTGAGACCCCTTGTCTGGGGTGGGCTGGACTCACTAACTCTGTGACATGAGGAGAGAAAGAAGCAAAACAGCCCCAGAGTAAAACCCATCCAGTGTTCTTATGTCTACCCCATGAAATAAAAGTGCCTGTACTGGGCTGGAAAGATAGCTCAGTAGTGAAGAGAGCTACTCCTGCAGATGGAGTAGAGCTGGAGTCCTAGCATCCATGGAAAGTGGCTCACAACTGCCTGTAACTGCAACTCCAGGGGATCCAATGACCTCTTCTGGCCTCCACAGGCACTAGCATACAGGTGTGCATACAAACACACACATACACATAAATAAATAATAAAATCTTTAAATAAGTAAATAATAAAGCAAAAGGGAAAGAAAATCTGGAAGTTTGGCTGAGGGGGAAGGGGTGTGGGTGGAGCTCAACCACGCAGAGAAAGCTCAACTGGAAACTCTAGACGACTTCCTCACTTCTCTGTTGGTTTTTGCTGGAGGTTGTAAGCACCAATGTGATGATGTTATCTCTATACACTGCTACGCATTCTACTTGGAAGAATTTTACTTGGAAGCCTCACCCAACAGGATACCCTGCTCCAGCTGGGCATGTCCACTGGGAACTCCAGCTAGTTGGGTTTCTGCTGGCTGGCTGTTTGTAAACCCCTGACCTGATGACATTACTTCTCTGCTGTTGCTTGTGCTGGTGATCGGGAGCCTCGCCTGAGGAACACTCTTCTCCATCCAGGACTCTGTTAGGAATGACAACTGACTGCCTCGATGGGGCTTGCCCTGCTGGCTATTCTGAGCACCTGATTTGATGATGTTTTTTTCTATCTATTTATCGAACCTTTTACTTTCGATTACTATCTACTTAATAAGCTGATTCACTCAAAACAAAAAAATATGCCAGATGGTGGTGGTGCATGCCTTTAATCCCAGCACTGGGGAGGCAGAGGCAGGTGGATCTCTGTGAGTCTGAGGCCAGCTTGTCTACAGAGTAAGTTCCAGGACAGCCAGGGCTACACAGAGAAACCCTGTCTCGAAAAACCAAAAACCAAAACCAAACCAAACAACATGACTCTGGTCAATCCCTCTTCAGACTGTGAGAACAACCATCATCAATTTCACTCCTCTGTTATCTTTAGTTGAGCTCCCCACTCCATCACGAAGAAGACACTAAGAGCTGCAGAGATGGATGGCTCTGTGAGTAAGAGCACTTGCTCTGTAAGCCCATGGACACTGAGTGTCGATCCCTAGCATTCACATAAAAAGCCAGGCATGGCTTTACATTCCTTTAAGCCCAGCACTAAAGGACAACGACAGGAAGATCCTGCAGGCTGTAACCTCACTGAAACAGTGAGCTTCCAATTCCTGAGAGACCCTGTTTCAAGGCAATCAAATGGGAGAACTACAGAGAGAGAGCATCCTGCTCTGGCCTCCACATGTGCACACATGGGTACATACATTGGACATTTGGGTACACACAATCACACACTCATGAGTAATCACACATAACACACCAATACCACTAATAATTTTGTTAAAAAAGAAAATTAAACCAGGCAGTTGTGGTGCATGCCTTTAAACCCAACACTCAGCCGGGCGTTGGTGGCGCATGCCTTTAATCCCAGCACTTGGGAGGCAGAGCCAGGCGGATCTCTGTGAGTTCGAGGCCAGCCTGGGCTACCAAGTGAGCTCCAGGAAAGGCGCAAAGCTACACAGAGAAACCCTGTCTCGAAAAACCAAAAAAAAAAAAAAAAAAAAAAAAAAACCCAACACTCAGGAGGAAGAGATAGGTGGATCTTCAAGTTCGAGGCCAGCCTGGTCTACAGAGTTAAGTTCCAGGACAGCCAGAGCTCTGTGTGTGTGTGTGTGTGTGTGTGTGTGTGTGTGTGTGTGTGTGTGTGTGTGTGTGTATGTGTATATATATATATATATATATATAGAGAGAGAGAGAGAGAGAGAGAGAGAAAGAGAGAGAGAAAAGAAAGAAAGAAAGAAAGAAAGAAAGAAAGAAAGAAAGAAAGAAAGAAGAGAGAGAGAGAGAGAAGGAGGGAGGGAGGGAGGGAGGGAGGGAGGGAGGGAAGATAGAGAAAGAGAAAGAGAGAGAGAAAGAAAGGAAGGAAGGAAGGAAGGAAAAAAGAAAGAAAGAAAAGAAAAGAAAAAGAAACTCAAGCTATATCAACAGTCAGTGGGTTTCAATTTTCTTAAATCATAAATATAACTGTTATTTAAAGTATTATTTTAAATTCTACTATTGAAGCTGGTGGTTGTGGCGCATGCCTTTAATCCCAGCACTCGGGAGGCAGAGGCAGGCAGATCTCTGTGAGTTCTAGGCCAGCCTGGTCTACAGAGCAAGTTCCAGAACTTGCTACACAGAGAAACCCTGTCTTAAAAAAAAAAAAAAATTCTACTATTGAAGCCTGGCTTAGTGGTACACATCTCTAATACCAGCATTTGGGAGGCAGAAGCAGGTGGATCTCTGTGAGATTGAGGCCAACCTGGTCTAGATTGTGACTTCTTGGCCACCTGGGCTACATTAGTAAGAAGACCCTGTCTTTAAAAAAAGAAAAAAAAAAAAAAACATTCAAAAGTACACTATTGAAAAGAAGCAAGAGCTGGTACCTATGAATAACAGAAATAGATTTTTTTTCCCAAGTTCTGTGAATTAAGATTATTTTCTGATGAGATTTAAGATTAACAACTAAATCTCACAAAAATTTTAAGCTGTACAATATTAATGAAAATGTTTTCTAAAAAACAAACATTGGCCGGGCACTGGTGGCGCACACCTTTAATCCCAGCACTCAGGAGGCAAAGGCAGGCAGATCTCTGTGAGTTCGAGGCCAGCCTGGTCTACAAAGTGAGTTCCAGGAAAGGCACAAAGCTACACAGAGAAACCTGGTCTTGAAAAACCAAAAAAAAAAAAAACATTTAATCATAAAATTAAGTTACTGATAGGACTAATTTCATTTTTTAAGAAGGTATACACACACACACACACAATCTGTCACATGGCCACCTCTGCAGAGCAGGAGTGACAGGTGTAGAAAGAATGAGCAACTCTACATCTTCCTCTTGTAATTTTATTCTACTTGATATTCTTTAATGAATATAAACTACCCACATTAGAAAAAAAACTAACTTGCTTTTGGCTAAAGAAAAATGTAGTTCATGTAACCTTAGGGATTCAATGTCCCTAAAGTTTTAGAGACAAAAGTACACCATGGACAGAGCATTTATCCAACTTCGATCAAGAGCAACAACACAACACACAAACAGACCCATTCTCCTCCAGTGAACTTGTATGTGTCAGCCTTCCAACCTACCTCCTCCAGGGGAAAGCATCACAGGCCTCCTAAGAACGCCTGCCTACTTATTTTCACTTTCACTGTATCTAACATCAACCGTGGCCTCTAAGCGGTCCACTCAGTTTCTCACCTGAACAGCAGCAAGGCTCTGGAGCTGGGAGCTGCTTAGATGCTGCTGCTGAAGAGCGGCCGTGTGCAGCATCAAGTGCTGTTGCTGAGCCGCGTACATCTGCTGGAGGTACTGAGCAGCCGAGCTGGGGGGGCGATGCAATGCCTGTTGAATTACCTGTGATAAGGTAAGGACCCTATGTCAAACCAGCATCTCAACCTGTCTTTTCCCCTCTGCTTCATGGTTTTATACATGCTGAGCACAGGCTCTACCATTGTTAACTCCAGATCAACCATTAGCTTAACCATAAACTTTAGGATAAAAAGTGGCAGTTTAAGTTTTTACTACTTTAACAGTCAATGTCATTGAGCTTACTGACACATTTACCTATTGTTACAAGTCACTAGGTTAAATTACCCAGATCAATCACTTCAAGTAGAATGGGACAAATATGTGAAATCTTAAATCTCATTAGTAGTCAAAAAAAAAAAAAAAAAAGAAAGAAACAAAAAAAACCCTTACTAATTAAAGGGATATAGTACTTTACAACTTTTGGATGGACAAAGATCCAAAAGAATACTACTACTGACCAGGAAAACACTCCTTCCTAAACTAGCAGTAACAATTTCAGTTTCATAGCCTTTCTGTACACAACTTGGTAAGTTTCGGGGCATATGCAGAGAGTGCTTTCACCATGCAGCCATTACAGACGGTGACACAGACGCATGCAACGACCACCAGCTGCATGCCCAGCAAGGACATAAAAAACGGCTAGAGTAAAGAAGTAGGTTTCAACTTCAAACTGAACTTGAATTTTCATTTTACTATCAATTGCTACAGGTATACCTAGTGACTTCTCATTATACAATAATATGGAGTACCAACACATCACAAGATAAAGAAAATCATTTTGAGTAGGATACCATTTGGTCTTAAAATACTCAAGGAGATAGATAATAAAGGTGAATATGTTAGTGATGACCTTTAGTGTCTGATTTAAACTTTCCTACACATGTCTCAAAGTCTACAATTATATTAAACATTGTATAAAATTAAGCCTGCCTGGGCTACAGAGTGAGATCCAGGAAAGGCTCCAAAGCTACACAGAGAAACCCTGTCTCAAAAAAAAAAAAAAAAGTATAAAATTAAAAAGGTATTTCTCTTTGAAAATAATTTTTTAATTTATAAAAAAAAACACCCAATTTTATATTTCCACATAGGAACAGTCTTAATCTTTTTTAAAAGTGTATTCTTAAAAAAGAGCTGGAAAAGTGTCACTTATGAGCACATGTCTTAATCACTTAAATATGTCTTTAAGACCTTTAGATACCTTCTTTTTCAAAAGCCACACCTCTCCTATGTTCAGTAGACACTGAATAAATTCATAAATGACCACCCACAAAAAAAAAAGTGTACTCTTTATTTGTGTACTGGTATACCATGGCATGTGTGTGTGAGGTCAGAGGACAACTTGCAGGAGCTGACTCCCTCCTTCCACCAAGTGGGCCCTGGGAATCAGACTCAGGCGGTCCAGCTTAGAGACAGATGCCTTTATCTGCTGCACCATCTCACCAGCTCCTGGGACTTTGGTGGAAGAATATTTGAAAAACTCCTAGAGCTGGAAGGCTGGCTCAGTTAAGGACGAGTACGGTCCCAGCGCCATGTGGCAGTTCACAGCTGCCTATAACTAGTTGCAGAGCATCTGACACCATCTTCTGGCGGGTAAGTGGCACCCACAAGGTCCATGTACATACATGCAGGCAAACACACACATTAAAAATGTACACAGGGCTGGAGCAATGGCTCAGCTGTTGAGAACACTTGTTCTTCCAAAGGACCCAGATTCAGTGCCCAGTACCCATGTGGCTCTCACCCATCCAGAGCTCCAGCTCTAGGGCCTTCCTGGGCACTTCATGCACTTGGTGGACATACACACACGCAGCCAAAACACTCTTACACAAATACATCCAACTTTTTTAATAAAATCGAGCAATTCTGTTAAAAATAAACTCATGGAAACCATTAATTATAGTGCTTGTTAACGAAGGTAAAGTCTGAGCCTACACAGAGGTCAAACATTCTACAAAGACAACAGAAAACCCCTCCCTCCTGCTGTCCGTCAGCCCATGTGTCAACACACAGGACTGCCGCAGTGAGAACACCAGAACCACGTAAGTGGAGGGCTGACATACAGCCCTGAATCCCTTCACTCCTATCTCTCTCCAACTACAGACTGTTCCTGTTCCGAACTCTTCTCACAGACTCCTAGCCGAGTCCTCATAGCAGAAGACTACGGACGAAACACTAAGTGACTCACAACTACAGTGGTTCTCTTTGGTCAGATAAATCCATAGATGATAGTCTAATTCCATAACAAATTTCTAAAAACTCACACTCAGTAACAAGTGAGTAATCAACTTGATGCCCAGTTCCCTCAGAATAGTAATGTTCTATGTCAGCATAGTCTATTCACCACAGACGCTGTAATGGCAAATTAAAGGCACAATACACCATTCTTACTTGGCTTCTCTACTGAAACAGGGTGAAGAAAATCCACATGACTAAAAAAGAAAGCTTGAAAGTTAAAGAACTACTTAAGTGGCTTTGAATGAGGTAATTCAATGATCTGTAATAACTAGAGTAATAACTAGAGTTTGACTTCCTGTGAGAAGTATCAGCACCTGCAATGTCTCTAGTAACATTTCATTTATAAATTTACCCAGCTTATGTGAAAATGAAAAAAAAAATAGCATAGTCAAATACCATACCATCTGGATGCTCTTCACTCTAATAGCCTTCCATATATCTCTCACCACAGACAAACAAGAAGGCATCAAGAGCACACTGTGCACTCAAGGCTGACTTTCTGCTGAGCTGACTAGGTCTCAACAGTCCTCTGTCCACCATGGAAGAAGAGAGCACAGGGAGGGAACAGCACAAACAGAAGAACGCAACTATTGAAGAGCATTTGACCCCAGCTCTAAAAAGCCTTAAAGACTGCAACTGAGGAGCCTATCAAATGAAGACAAGTAACACAGAAGCCGAGAGAACTCGGAGAAGGTGGACCAGTCAATGGCAGAGCCGAAGGTAGAGAACCTACCAGCAATGTGAATTTGGAATTATTTAGTCTATTTAACACTGTCTTCCCATTTGTAAAATGCCTCCTGTATAGAGTTCTGGTGAGGATTAAACAAAATAATCCACACAAGGAAAGCATTTATTAAATGCTTGGCACATAAAAACTGTTCAACAAACAGACGCCACTGTCATTCATTAGAAACCTGTAACGCCCCCCAATGTTCTAGATGCTTCATTTAACTCTCACAGTAACTGATAAAGTACACAGTGTCATCCGCATTTTCCTGTTTCCTGGGACCCAAGGGCACACAGAGAACCCATCAGGCTACAACACTCACGTCTTTTTAAACAATACTTTATTGTCTCTGTTGGTCTAAAGCTCAACTAGGCCGATTTTACTTTCTCAATTAAGTGACTATGTAAAAATGTTTCTAAATATTCTCTTTCCTCTCTACCACAAGAGGCCTTAGAGCCTCCTGCTGAGTGATCTCACACCAGAATGTGAGAAGCTCTCTGTGAGTGGCATGGTGGGCTCAAAATTAAAATTAAGACAGAAAAGCAGCTATCCTAAATATCTCATAAGTAATGTTTTCACTCTTACAGCAACACTTAGAGACATTCAATTATAATTTTCCTGACACATAATCTTATAAGCATCATGTAGACAAACGTAAGCTCTCTCAATAGTACAATTATTAAATAACTTCATTGGTTTTTTAAAAACTTAATGATTTTTTTTACTTGATTTTTGGCAGTGCTAAGATCAAACACAGACTAGCAAGCCCTCAATCACTGAGCTCTACCCCAGCCTGGACTTTCACAATTCTACTGTCTTAGGATAGGAATCAACACACAGCTGACGCAGGCACAGCAGTCTGCCATCTTCAGTCTTAACCTCCCACGCATACAGCTGAAGTACCTGAACAGCATGTCGGTCTGAACCGCTGTAGACAGAGATCTGTGGTTGCTGCATTCGAGAGGAGGAAGTGGTGATGGTGGTGGTGGTGGTGCTACTGGCTGTCGTTGACACAGAAGACGCTCCAGAGTTTGGCTCGCTATCCATAGTCGCACTGTGATCCTTAAATCTAGCAGACAACACAAAGGGTCAGTACTGGTGAAAAGCACTGTCTTAGGAGCTTTAATGAATGCTCACTACAAAGAAATAATTAGTTCAGAGTCTAAATGTCTAGGGAGGCCTTAATACAATAAAGCCAGCACACAATCACCAAATCGGGGGAAACATACTTCCCCACATACAGAATAGTTGATGGGTAGTTTCTGCTAAACTGAATCCAAACGACGCAGAACAGCAATGGAGACTTGAAAACCTAGATTGAAGTTTCCATTTGCATTATTGAAAAAGGACAGATCTGAGAGAGGGAATGGACACAGGGCCCTAGTCCTAATCCATAAGCTATCTGAACTGACACCCATTGGCAACGGGAAAACAAATTTCTCCATGGAGTCTCCCTGGATCTATCTAACAAGCACACTATAGGGCAGGTCCCAGGCCCAGGAGTAGTTAGCCAACGCAGAAAGAACTTGGTGGACTTTCTGCTTCATTTTGCTTCATTCTGGCAATTTTTGTCTAGACTTAGTCTTTTGCTTATTTATTTTGATTTTTGCTTTTATGGGTTTTTTTTTTGGGGGGGGGTGTTCTGGAGTTTTCTTTTTCTTTTTTCTTTTCCCCCATCCCCTGAGGCAGGGTTTCTCTGTGTAGCCCTGGCTGTCCTGAAATTCACTCAGAGATTCACCTGCCTCTGCCCCCTGAGTGCTGAGATTAAAGGTGTGAGCCACCACAATCCAGCTGTTTCTGGGGCTTTGTTTTTGTTTTTATGTTTGTTTGTTTAAAAAAGACTGAGAGGAAAAGAACAGAAAATTGGGTAGGTAGGGAGATAGGGAGAATCTGGGAGGAATTGAGGAGGGAAAAAAACGTAATCAAAATATATTATGTGAATTTTTTTTTCAACATAAAAGATAATTTGAAGCCCAACGGTGGTGATGCACACCTTTAATCCCAGTACTCGGGAGGCACAGAGGCAGGTGGATCTCTGTGAGTTCAAGGACAGTCTGGTCTTCAAACTGAGATCCAGAACAGCCAAGGCAACACAGAGAAACCCTGTCTCAAAAAAAAAAAAAAAAAAAAAAAAAAAAACCACAGATTTGAAATCAAGCAATATCAGAGTTCTTTACTTATTTCTGTCTTCTTGGGTGTCTGGAGGAAAGAATATGTGTATCTTTGTGCCTGTGTGCTCCTATACATGCATATGGGGAATTATGGACAGTTCTGAGCCACAGTATGGGTGCTAGGAGTTGAACCTGGGTCCTTTGCTAACTGCTGGCCATCTCTCCAGCCCTCAAAGTAATTCTTATTGACAATTCCTAAGGACTTATATTCACTAGTTTAATTGTAGGTACCACGTGGTTATTTAAAAATAAAGTCTTATTAAACCTGGTATGTTGGCTCACACACATGTAATTCCAGCACTTTGAGAAAGATGTCATCCTTAGCTACATAATTAAGAAGCCAGCCTAGGCTACACAAGACCCTGTCTCAAAAAAAAAAAGTAATTTAAAAATAAAAATTAAAGCCAGGAGGTGGTGACGCACACCTTTAATCCCAGCACTCGGGAGGCAGGAGGATCTCTGTGAGTTCAAGGCTAGCCTGGTCTACAGAGTGAGTTCCAAGACAGGCTCCAAAACTGCACAGAGAAACCCTGTCTCAAAAAACAAAAACAAAAAAAATTAAAAATAGTGAGGATGAAGAGATGGTTCAATGGTTAAGACCACTGGCTGTTCTTGCAAAGGGCCTGGGTTTGATGCCCAGCACCCACACAGAGGCTCATAACCCTCAGAAACTGAGTCCCAGAATCAGATGCCTTCTTCTGGCCTCTGAGGAGCCAGACACACACCATGGAGTAATGCAGAGACATACATGCAGGCAAAATACCCATACACATAAAAAATTTAAGTTAATTTTCAACTAGTTTTTTTTTTATTAGTCTACAATTTTGACCTTACTAATTCTAGTAACAGAGTTTAGCTTAATAACAGATTAGGAAAATGAAGCAGCAAATAAAAGCAACTCCCATCCTTACAAAAATCTTTTTTCACGGAGAATTGCTCTAAAATTTGGGGTGATGGTGGAATATAACTGACTCACTTTCCTATATACAGCAAGTAGAGTACATTTTTGTATCCAACTTCCTAATCTTTTTCCTCTAATATTACAATCTTATGTCATTTATGTTGTGGTACAAAGTTTCAGCTAATAAGAAATCTATATGTTAATAAACTCAAACCTCTAAGGTCAATTGCAAAGGCTTCCATGTTGTTACAAAGTAAAAGCACATTAGTTGTTACTCCAGGGTCAGAAACCCATGTGAGGTTTTACTAGTTTCCTCTTTCTTTATCTGTCTTGTTCTCCTGAGAAATAAAATTTGAACCAACCGACATTCCCATCGTTGACAAGAATGTAACGAGAACATTGCTGTTCTTTCTAAAACAAATAAGAGTATCACTACGTAGCCCAGGCTGGCCGCAATGAGACTCCACATTCTCCAGTCCACCATATCTGAATTACATCCAATTTACGTGGGAGAAGAGTGAAAGGAAAAAAGGAGGGGAATGATTTCTCACTAACTTCTTTTATTATAAGTTGAATCAAACATTTTTATACTTTACTGCTATTTTTTTAATTGCCTTCCAAATCACCAAACCACAGCGTCATATGGTACTTGTTCAATATTGCACACAATCAGCAGTGAGGTAAATAAAATCTTAATCAAACCACCCGCTGTTGTACCAATTCTGCACCACGTACCAATGACATTCAACCCACCACCCTGGTCTTTCAAAGTCTTACTCTGCTCAGCTGTGCTCTCAAGCCCAAATGCGACGGCAAGTAGTTCTGACCTACCAAAAATGGTCACAGAGAACCTAGACATCAATTCTAAACACTGGTGAGCGCAACTGGCCAAAAATCATCGCAGACATTTCGAGGCCTGGTACAAAAGAACTCTTCATGGGCTTGGCATAGAAATACCTGCACCGCTCAGCTCTGGTATGCCAGAGGCCTACCCGCGAACCACTAAGTTTCAAGTCGCTAACCCAGCATACCATCACAGCGCCACACAAGAATGCGGCCCTGCAGGGAAGGCGGCACGCCGCTGCAGCCCGGCCGCTGCAGCCCCGGCCCGCTGCAGCCCCGGCCCGCTGCAGCCCGGGCCCGGAGGGGGAATGCAAGGAAAGGCCCGGGGCCTCGGCTGGGCCAGCCGCAGCTGCGGCCCGGACGCCTCCCCGCGGTCCCCCGCAGCTCCCGCCGCACAGCCGGACAGCCGGACGGACGGGCGGACGGACGGCGACGGGCCGCAGCAGCCAGCGCGGAGGCCTGGCGGCGCCCGCCCGGCCCGACACACCTCGGCGGGGCCCGCCGCCGGAGTGACAGCCCCGGAGGAGCGCCCAGGGCTGGGTCCCGGGAGGCCCCGGAGGCCGGGTCCCCGGGGTGGCCGTGCGGGGAGGGCCGCGGGCCGGACCGCGCCACACGCACTCCCGAGGGGAGCCAGACGGGACCTGCCATCTCCTCCTCCTCCCCTGCCCGGGCTGCTCCTCCACGCCGCGGCGCCCGCCTCTCCTCCGCCCTGCGCTGTCAGCCTCGGGACCCCGAGAGCCCCCTCAGGGGGACGTGTCGCTGCCCTCGCTCGCCCCCCGGTTACGACACCAGTCACCAGCAAGTCACTCACTCCGCTTCCGCCATCTTCTCTCCTCCATCACTAACGCGGGGTGCGCATGCGCCTCCCCTTCCCCCTGCAAGCGCGCAGGGGCGGGGTCCGAGCTGCCCGGGGGGCTGAGGTCACGTGAGGCCAGCTGTCTCCCGCCCAGCCCAGCCCCGCCGAGCGGCCACCCTGTGTCTCTATTCAGAGTCTCTGTCTGAGGCCGGGGCCTGCAGCAAAAATGAGAAAGTTCTGCTTAGCGCTGGAAATGTAGAAGTTGAGAGAGCGTGCGTGAAGTCCTAGGTTCAAACCCCAGCAGCGCCACATCAACCACGCGTGGTGGGGCGTGGAAAGGGTAGGCAGGAAAAATGAAAATTCAGAGTCATCCTAGGCTGTTATATAGAAAGTTTAAGGCTAGTCTGGGATATATGAAACCGGAGACCGTGTCTCAGAAAAAAGAAGGCCAAAAACTGACTGCAACTGTAAAATATTAAAGATGTGTATCCGAAGTAGTCTTAATCTGCTGAGTGGATTTTGTAGACATCCATACACATATACGACTTTACTTCACAGATCCATGAAGTAAATAAATCTCTACTGCTCTTGACAGAAAATGAAGCATACTGATAGTGAACAATGTCTCATATTTCCTGAAATAAAGTCGGGGTTACTGTTGCTGTGATAAAAGACCATGCCCAAAGCACATTGGGGAAAAAAGGGTTCCTCTGGCTTACACTTCCATCACAGCTCACCATCAGAGGAAGTCAGGACTCTAGCTGTGTCAAACTGACATAAAACAGACATAAAATTGACCCCTTGTCAATTTGACGCAGAAACAAAATGCTGTTTAGGCACAACCTTTCCTTTCTTTTCATCCCCAAGGTCACACATAAAGACATCACAGTATAAAACATTTTACAAACTTAAAAAGTCCCACAGGCTTTAAATTTTTAAACACTTAAAAAGTCAGTCTCTTTTAAAATCCAAAGTCTTTTATAATCTAATGTCTCTAAACAGTGGGCTCCTATAAAATCAAAAATGAATCAAATACTTCCTTACATCAAGAAGGAAGAACCAGGCCACAGTCATAATCAAATCAAACCAAAGCCAAATCCCAACTGTGTAAATTACTCCATGTCCAATGTCTAGGATCCACTCACAATCTACTGAGATCCCCCAAGGGCTTGGGTCAAGTCTCTGGCTCTACCTTCTGCATCACACACAGCTTGTCTTCTAGTACCAAGCTGGCTCCAGGAAGGCTGCTGTTTTGGTTGGTCATCTCATGGTACTGGCATCTCCAAAATGCTAGTGTCTTCTGTGGCAACTGGGGTGCACTTTCACCAAAAGCCTCTCCTGGCCTCTCTTCATGGTGCCAAGCCTGAGCTGCCTGCTCTCCATGACCCCAGCATGTCTTCAAAGCCAGCACCACCTGAGTGACTCTTACACTACCAAGTTCAGCTGTCTGCATGAGGTACAACCTTGGTCACCTCTGGAACACAGCTTCTGTGTGCTGACTCTGAGGAAACACTTCCCAGTAAGATTTCACCCTAATGATGCTGGTCTCTTCTTCATCCTGCTAATTTCTCGGCCCCAGGTGACTGCCATCAACTGCTCCACTTTGATGAATGGAGTGAAAGTTTCATTTCATGGTTCTGATCTCTCGTTAGTGACAGCTGACTCTTCAGCCCCAGCTGACCAGAACTACAGATTCTTAATTCAAAATGAGCACTAGTGACTCTCAAACTTCCCTCTGGAACTTCACAAGCCAGGAGGCCTCCACCTCTGCATTTCTCATACATCACATTCTCATCTTCCAAGGCCCACAGAACAGCTCACCAAGCTTTGAACACCCAATGAACTGAACAACCCTGGTACCAAAATCTGTATTAGTCAGGGTTCTCTAGAGGAACAGATGTCATAGACTGAAACACACACACACACACACACACACACACACACACACACACACACACACGGGGGGGGGGTTGTGCAGGGAGGGAGAGAAGGAGATTTAGAGTGACTTAGAAGCTGTGGTCCAACAATGCTGTTTACCAACAGAGAGTCCAAGGATCCAGTAGTTGTTCAGTCCACAAGGCTGGTGCCTCAGCTGATCTTCAGTATAGGCCAAAATCCCGGAGAAGTAGGCTCTAATGCCAGCAAAGGAAGGGACTTGCCAACCAGAGTGAGGGCAAGCAGGCAGAGAGCAAGGGTCCTTCCCCCATGTCCTTTATATAGGCTGCCAGCAGGAGTGGCCCATAGTAAAGGTGGGTCTTCCCACCACAAAATACCCAGGTTAAAAACAGGTCTTCCCAGCTGGGCAGTGGTGGCAGGCACCTTTGCACACCTTTAGTCCCAGCACTCGGAGGCAGAGGCAAGTACATCTCTGTGAGTTCGAGGCCAGCCTGGTCTACAGATCGAGTTCCAGGACAGCCAGAGCTACACAGAGAAACCCTGTCTCGAAAAACAAAAACAAACAGAAAAAAAAAAAAAAGTGGATCTTCCCCCTTCAAATGACTCAGTTAAGAAAAAAAAAAATCCCTCACAGGTGTACCCAGCCACAAGAGTTTTAGTTAATTCCAGCTTTAGCCAAGTTGACAACCAAGAATACCCATCACATACAATAACTGAGAAATGCAATATTACTATAAACCCATCTTAAAGGATGATGTGGTTTAACAAAAATACACTTTACCTCAGAAGGGAGAACAGCATTTCCTGTGGGCCTTACAATGTCCTGTTCCTCTTTGTCAAATCTGTTAGCAATTTTTTAAAATTATTTTGTATTCTGTCTCAAGCCTACTGGAAACTCATTAAGACCCTTTGGAAAGTTTTATATACTAGTTGGAGAAATGCACAGTCATATATGTGGATGAAAGAGGCACAAAATTTCATTATGTAAGTTAGAATAAAAGCATATGGACTTGCTTTCTCTCACTGAAAGTAATGTGCTATAACCAAACACTCGCTAAATTGAATACTATAGAAACTGAAAATGCCTCTATGACCTGCCCCCTCTCAGGCACTCTTGCAAATGGTCAGCCTGTCAGGCACACGCTTGCCAGTCCTTTCTTGTGGGTATGCTACATTTTTGTTTATCCACTCATCATTTGAAGACCATTTGGGGGGTTTGTTGTTGTTATTATTATTGTGTGATAGTTTGGGAGGGTTGGATGTATTTGAGCAAGCAGCCTTCCAAAGCTGGAATTACAGGTGGGCTGCCAGGCCAACCCAGAATTTATACGCTTTCTAGGGATCTGAATTCTGTCCGATGACTTGTGTCAGAGATGTACTCTGAAGTTCAGCATGTTTAATTCCTCTTGTTTGTTTGTTTGTTTGGTTGGTTTTTAAAACAGGGTTTCTGTGTGTAGCCTTGGCTGTCCTGGAAATCGCTCTGTAGACCAGGCTGGCCCAGAACTCATAGAGATCCTCCTACTCGCTCAGCACATTAAAGTCTATGAAGTCAAAATTCTTCTTTTTTTTTTTTTTTTTTTTTTTTTTTTTTTTTTTTTTTTCATTGCTCTGTGTAAACCTAACTGGTCTGGAGGTCACAGAAATCCACCTGCCTCTGCTGGGATCCAAGGCGTGCTTCACCACACCCGGCCCTTTTTATTCTTTTTTGTTTGTGGTTTTGGAATCTTATATAAGAAATCATTCCCTACTTCAAGATCATAAAGACTAACTACATTTTCTCCTAAGTGTTTTATAATTTAAACTCTTACATCTCGGTCTTTGACCTGCTTTACATTTATTTTTATAAACAGCTGAGGTAGAGGTCCAGCTTCACTCCTTTGTGTTTGGATGGACAGCTAATTGTCCCAGAATCACTTGTTTAAAAGCAACAGTGAAACTATTCTTTCCTCCATTGACTTACCTTGAACTTTATCACATGCTTTTAAGTAAATATTGACAGAGCTCTGATACTGTGAGCTACTTAAGTGTAGAGTTTATTTTCCTACCTTAATGTCTACCACAGGACTATATATATAAAATAAGCCTTCAATAAATGTATCTAGAGCCGGGCGGTGGTGGCGCACGCCTTTAATCCCAGCACTCGGGAGGCAGAGCCAGGTGGATCTCTGTGAGTTCGAGCAGCTGGGCTACAAGTGAGTTCCAGGAAAGGCGCAAAGCTACACAGAGAAACCCTGTCTCGAAAAAACAAAAAAAAAAAACAAAAAAAACAAAAAAAAATAAATGTATCTAATGGGTGAAAAGCTGATTCACGATTTCCACGTCAACCAATAAATGCTGAAGCTAGACCATGCATGCTCAGTGCATGGTAAGGTTTTAAATATGAAGCTGAAAGTCAAATAATTTCTCAAATCAAAGGTTCCCAGCTCAGGGCTCAGAGTCTTCAAATTATAGACTCCAAGGGTCCTGGGGAGCATCAATCCTGTCTTTTCTGCTGAGGAAAAGCAGGCTTGAACAGCTAAATAGCAGCCCTTGGCTTGTGAAAGGAGGGTGGGTACTGGCTGTCTTTGAACTTAGGTCTGGACCACTGCTTTTTAACAAGGGCTCTTTCAGTTAGTGCCTGATAAGGCATTTTTATTTTAGTCTTGATGAAAGTCTTTTCTACATGAAAGAGGACTGCTTCTGTTTCCTCTGAGATAACTTATCAGAGGGTTTGGTTTGTTGGTTGTTTGTTTTTCAGTTCTCTGACCCAGCTATGTATAATTACCTCTCAGTTTCTACAGCCCTTACCTGTCCTTCACAAAATCAACAGTTTGCTTGTTGTTGGTCTGCGGCTTGGGACCACACACAATCTTAACTGTTGTTTGACCTGTGGCCTTTCCAAGGGGACTGCACCAACCTAGGGCCAGAAACATTATTGCTCAGTTTATTAAAAGAAAAGGAAGTTTTCCTTTAATCCCAACACTTGGGAGGCAGAAGCAGGCAGATCTCAGTGAGTTTGAGGCCAGCCTAGTCTGCAAAGTGAGTTCCAGGACAGCCAGTAACTCTTTCTTTTCCTTTTTTTTTTCTTAGACATTCACTATGTAGACCAGTCTGGCCTCAAACTCAAAGAGATCTGCCTGCAATAGATATTTCATGATATTATTTGTGCATTTAAACAATTCCTTTTTAAAAATATGAAATTCAATTAGGGATATAAATCAGTGGTAAACACAGCACAAGCAAGGCCCGAGTTCATCTCCAGCCCAGGAAAGGAAGAAAGGAAGGGAGGGAGGGAGGAGGGAAGGAGGAGGAAGGAAGGCTGCCAGCCTCAAGTTCCACTCTTTTCCCACCCTGCTGTAGGAAGGCCTCCTAGGTGTGCAGCCATCCCACCTTGAACAGGCCTGGCTTCTGCCATCCCACCTTGAACAGGCCTGGTTTCTGCCATCCCTACCTTGAACAGGCCTGGCTTCTGCCATCCCACCTTGAACAGGCCTGGTTTCTGCTCTCAAAAGCAGTCAGCGGGTCAGGCTTATTTAGTACTTGGATGGGAAAGAGAAACCTTAGGTTGTTTTAAGTAAGAGGCTCAAGGGGGCAGCGATTTTCATTTGGAAACTTTCTAGAAGCAGCAGAGAGGCCAATAGTCTAATAAAGAATATGTGTAAAGTGTTTCTTAATATTATTATTGAACACTTTAAAAAATCTTTAAACAAATAAAAACAGAATTCCCTCTAAAAGTCAGAAAACTCACTTTTAAGAGAGGTTTGAAGGGTAGTCTCAAATTGTTAAGAGTGAAGGAAGATACACTGTTCCCCCTTTCTAGTTCAAGCTTGCTTCCTAGTTCTGTGAAAGAAGGAGGAGGAATAATCTAGTCTGAACATAATGAGTTTTTGGAGCTGTTTAACTGGATTAAAACATAAAACCAGACAAAATGTTGCTGAGGATGTAGCTCGGTTTGGTAGAGCACTTGCCCAGCACACAGGAGGCCTTGGTTGGATCCCAGCACAGCATAAGTTCATGCCCCGTGTCATTGGAGGCCAGAATTCATCAGATCCCCTGGAACTGGAGTTACAGATGAGCCGTTATGTGGGTGGTAGGAATCAAAGCTGACTCCCCTGGAAGAGCAGTCAGTGCTCTTAACTGCTACTGCCCTTAGCTGACTTAAGCATTCAGCTTAACTGCTGAACCAGCCAGCCAAACCCTCCTAATAATTTTTTGAAGAGATTAAATAAAAGCTGACTGGATAAGAAAAAAAGGGAGATTAAGAAATGACACTCAGTATGCACAGGGTCGTGCAGATGGTGAACTACTGATTGTGAAAAGAACAAGTTAGTATGCGCTAATGATCCTTTAATAGCAAGTAACTCAGCACATGCTGCTAGCATATAGTTAGATCACCAGTATGAAAAAACATGCAAAAAGTAAAACTAAGAATTTCGGGAAATTCTAGGACTTTTCCTTCATCTACTGGAAAGTTTCTATTTCAAATTTATGCAATTTTTTTTTTTTTTTTTTTTTTTTTGAGACAGAGTTTCTTTTTGACAGCCCTGGCTGTTCTGGAACTCACTCTATAGACCAGGCTGGCTTCAAACTCAGAGATCTGCCTGCCTCTGCCTCCAAGTGCTGGAACTAAAGGTATACACCACCATGTCCTGCTCTACTTTTACTTCTTTAGTTTCTGTGATCAAAACCATGTAGATAAGTTACATATTTAACTATTTAAAGTTGTGTCAAAGAATGGAAAACCCCACTATGTATAAATCAGTCATTTCACTGTTCTGGACATTATTTATTACATGAGGGAGTTAACTTAGATTTTTTTTAATTTTTATTTTATTTTGTGTGCATTGTTGTTTTGCCTGCATGTATGTTTGTGTGAGGGTGTCAGATCCTCTGGAACTGGAGTTACAGACAGTTGTGAGCTGCCATGTGGGTCCTGGGAATTGAACCTGGATCCTCTGGAAGAGCAGCCAGTGCTCTTAACCACTGAGCCATCTCTCCAGCCCCAATCTAAATCTTTTTTAATTCCTCAAACTGTAATTTTGTAGATGCGCAAAATTAACATCACTTGAAATCGATTTGAAGTGGAGACTCTGAGACCCAGTTCTAAACCCTCTAAACCACATCTGACTTACATGGATATCGATGTTGGAGAAGCAACATAGATAATACAAAATAACTTCCAGCTGGTAATTTAACTATCCCAGGATTGTGTTTGAGAGATTCCAAACAACAGGCTGGGAGGTGGCTCAGACAATAAGGTAGTTGTCTTGCAAGCATGAGGGCCTGAGTTTGATCCCCAGAACCCATATCAAAAAACAAGGCATGGTGGTGTACATTTGTAATTCCAGTTCTGGGGAGGCAGAGACATCAGGTCCCCGGCATTTATTAAACAGCTAGCCTTGTCTACTGGCAAGTTCCTGTTCAGTGAAACCTTTCTCCCGGAAGAAGAAGAACAAGCCTTGAGGCTGTCCTTTTATCTGCTTGTGTGTGCACAGGAGTCCCTCACACACACCATATGCAGATTAAAAGTGAGTTAGGTACAACTCTTCCCTCACAGTGGGATTTGCCTACAGGAAAAGGACTGTCAACTATCTGTGCTTAAATTAGCACAGAAAGGCCTGGTGAAAGGTCACAGCCAAGCCTGACCACCTGAGCTGGATCTCCAGGATCCTCAAGGTGGGAGGAGAGAACTGACTCCCACAACCTGTCCTCTGACTTCCATATGCACACAAACACATACAATAAAAAATATAATGCACGGCCGGGCGTTGGTGGTGCACGCCTTTAATCCCAGCACTTGGGAGGCAGAGCAGGTGGATCTCTGTGAGTTCGAGGCCAGCCTGGGCTACCAAGTGAGTTCCAGGAAAGGCGCAAAGCTACATAGAGAAACCCTGTCTCGAAAAACCAATATATATATATATATATATATATATATATATATATATATATATCAGAAAAAATTAAATTATAGTGTGAGAGTCAATTAAGTTTTAATTACTATGCCTAAGAGATCCATGAAACAAAAATGCCTCTGATCTGCAAGCCCCTTGCCCAAAGACAGAGTTCCTGAAATGCTGGAGGCCATTGTTTATGGGAGACAACAAGCCATATGTTTCCACTCCTCTAAACAAGTTTGTTTGCCCCATCTGCGTGGGATTGCCTTGATCACATGTGGGTGGGAGATATATGGGCAGGAAATATGTCAGGATGTATGTACCCTTGGCCCTGAATGGATGTAGGCAGGAGGTATGCAGGCAGGAAATATGTCAGGATGTATGTACCCTTGCCCCTGAATGGATGTAGGCAGGAGGTATGCAGGCAGGAAATATGTCAGGATGTATGTACCCTTGCCCCTGAATGGATGTAGGCAAAAAAAAAAATGAAAGATGTAGGCAGGAGGTATGCAGGCAGGAAATATGTCAGGATGTATGTACCCTTGCCCCTGAATGGATGTAGGCAGGAGGTATGCAGGCAGGAAATATGTCAGGATGTATGTACCCTTGCCCCTGAATGGATGTAGGCAGGAGGTATAGGTAGGAAATATATAGGGATGTATGCTTGCCCCTGATTGGACCTTGTGGGAAATGTGGTGAATTATGGATTTTGTCTTTTTAAGTCCCTGCAAAAGGTGACTTGGGGGCATTTCCTGGGAACCTGAATATGGACCTGGCCAGAGCCCATCCACCTGGCCAGTATTTAATTAAAGCTTGTTTCAGTTTTGGCTTTAAGCTGTGGAGGTAGTCTTATTCTCGACGGTGGGATTAACAACAGGAAAAACAGAAAAACAAGACTTGCTTTATTCAATACTGCCACCTTCTTCCCTGGCCTACTGAGATTGAGTTTCGTGTTGAAGTGACATGAACAGTGGTTTACTTTACCATTTGTCAATACAAATCAGTTTATGTTTCCACTTTAATTTTTGTGCTGTACTAAATAGTTCTGTTTGTGAAATCTAAAATCACATGTATCTTATTTATTTGTGTCTGTGCGTGGGTGCCTTCGTGTGCTGTCAGAAAGCAGCTTGTGGCAGTCGGTTCTCTCCTACTACGGGGATCCCAGACCCTGAATTTGGGTTGTCATGTTTGCCAGCACATGCCTTAACCCACTCAGCCAGCTCACCAGTCCTAAACAGTTCTCTTGACAACTGCAGACACCCAAAGCTGTTTGGAAGTATTCACAGAAAGATCACAGTAATGATGGTTTCCCACTTGATTTTTGGTTCTCAGCTATCAACAGGAATTACTTACATGAATCCACCATCAGATCAGTAAGTCCATGTGTTTGCATCTATCATATACAGGATAGTTGGTAACCTGAACATACTTCCAAGAAGCCTTGCCTCCTGTATCACAGGCCCAGCTTATTCATATTCACTCCGGTAACTACCTTTGCAAATGATACCCCAAGTTTTATATAAAGAAGCTTTGGGATGATTTTCACACCAAGTACTGGCAAGCAAAGTGCTTTCAGCTCAGGATATATCCCATGGGCCTTCTGGAAAAGCAAGTCCATTCCCTCTAATAAATCTTTCATCTGTAGTGGGTTTTCTGATCGAGTTACCTCCAACAAAGCAGATTTTAGAAACCATTCTCATCCACGCCTTCTCTTTCTTGTTTGAATCTCTACTTGTGCATGTAAGTGTGTGCATGTAAGTGTGTGCATGTAAGTGTGTGCATGTATGTTTATTGAGGACTATTGGGGTCCAGCCCCTAACAGTCTCTTATCCAGGGCCCGGGGAAGAATCTCTCAGCCAGCTGAGGATCTATTCTCAAGGTCGGTGAATCAATCTACGCACACAAAGCTCTTTGGTCCATTTGCTTTAATTCATCATCTGTCTCTAGCTTTACAGTTATATACCCAAACAATCACAATCCTCCCATCCACCCAGGTCACCTGGCCTGAATTCCTGTGTGGTCATAAAGGCAGGTAAGAGTTTTCTCAGGCAGTGACCACCAGGCTTCCAGGGTCAAAAGGAGGGGTGATAAGAATCACATAGAGTGGCAGTAATTGTTAATTATCATTGGCAACCCAAAGGGGAAGTGACTAATGAATTAACTAAAGGCTAAATTCGGGTAATATCTAAGAAGAGGGATCTTATGTGCACAACTATAATCTTAAATGTTATTGGTAGAAAATGTTAAAAATGTTAACAATCTATAAGTTGCTAGGTCAATGGGAGAAAATAAAACTGCCTTCTTTTTCCCTGTGGCTCCTATCTGTCCAGGCTATCTGCTGTTTTTCTGCAGGGTGGGGGAAAGTGTGCTCGGTCACTAGGCAACCTGTGTACAGCTGGATGCCTCTGGTGATAGTTAAAGGGAGATCTGGAACTAGAGGTAAGATTTGGGAGAGGAGGAGGTTAAGCTTAATTGGCACATCCACCAGGCCTTCTCAAACAGGTAGTCTGGACGCTTAAGTCTGTTCTTAGAGAGTACAGAGGTGTCTCTGGTAAGGTACTTTCCTCCATTTGGGGATGGACCTGGCCGGATGCTGCCAATGATGATAATTACAGGGAGGCTTGAACTGGAGTTCTGGCTGAGCATAGCTGTCAGTGCAGAAGGTCATCTAAATATTCCTAGAAGTGGAATATTTATAATATTTAGAATATCCTAGAAGTAAGGAGTTAGAGGTCTATAAAGCTAGTAAGGCTGTAAGAAAGGAGGGTCTGAGCTAAATTGTGTAAAGCTATTACTTAACATCCACCTGACCTAGGCAGTGTCTCCTTGTGGGATTTACCTTAAACCAGGAGACTTGCATGTGGACTGTTATTACTGTTAGTCCTTGAAAGTGGCTAAGAGAGATATCTGATTCCAGAGGAAGCCTTTCCTGAGGCTTTTCTCCAAATACTTTGAATATGTATGTCCAGAGAGTGATCAGTCCACACTGTTAGCCCTTCTTTTTTTTTTTTTTTTTTTTTTTTTTTTTTTTTTGGTTTTTCGAGACAGGGTTTCTCTGTGTAGCTTTGCGCCTTTCCTGGGACTCACTTGGTAGCCCAGGCTGGCCTCGAACTCACGGAGATCCGCCTGGCTCTGCCTCCCGAGTGCTGTTAGCCCTTCTTAGGGAAAAATCAATTGGGAAAACTATGAAGGCACACATGATTTTCATAACAATACAGCTGATATATAACAAGCCAAGTAACACCAAAAACTCCTTGGGATTTGGCTTCCTCTGGAGGAATTCCCTAATCCCTCCAGGTAGTGACTTTGCCATAACCAGCTGAGTTCTTGGGATCTATTCCTGCGGCCCACAACATATGTTCACATGTATGTGGAGTCTCCTCATCATTCTTCTGTTTGCTGTTTCTATTTTTCCTCTCTGTGTATTTTGATAGTCTTGCTTATATTTTTCAGCATGCCACTTTTTTGTAAGAATTTATTTTTTTTTTAATTTTATGTGTATTCGTATGTACCTCTATGTATGTATTATGTATTATGTATGTATGTATGTATGTATGTATGCATGTATGTAGGTGTGTATGTATGTACACCAGGCACATTCAGGTGCCCACAAGCAGTCATGAACTGCCTGGTGTGGGTGCTGGGAACCAAACCCAGGTCCTCTACCAGAGCAACCAGTTCTGCCAACCACTGAGCCGTCTCTCCTGCCCACCCACCCCATTTTGTTTTTGAAATCAAGTTCTATGTAGTCAGGATGGCCTCAAACTTCCTGTATAGCCAAGGATGACCTTTAACTTCTGATCCTCCTGCCTCTACTTTCCAAGTGCTGAGATTATAGGGGTGCATCACCATACTTGGTTTCTTGGTGCTGGGGATCTGCAATGGTTCGTCTCCATCGTCCACTTGGCAGGATCTGGAAGCACCTAGGTGAGAGTTTCAACAGGGGATTATCGAGGCTGGGCTGGCCCGTGTGCATACCTGCAGAGGTTTTTCCTACCTGGGTTAATTTTGGCAGGAAGACAAAGCTTCAATGTGGGCAGCACCATTTCAACAGCTGGGGCCAGGACTGAGCAGGGAGAGCGCAGAGCACAAGCATGCTCACTCTGCTTCCTGACTGTGGATGCAGCGTGGCTAGCTTCCCGGAGTGCCTGCTGCTGCCACTTCCCCAAAACGGTGTACTACAACCTGAAACTGTGAGCCAGAATAAACCCTGTCTCTCCTAGGTTGATTTTTTTCCAGAGTGTTTTATCACAGCAACCCAAAAATAAATTCAGAGAGGATCCAACCCAGGACTTCACGTGTATTAGGCAAGCACTACCAACCAGTACATCTTCAGCCCAGCATGGACATTGTTTGCGGGAGAGCTCAGCCTTCAAACCAATCTTTTTCTTTTCTTTGAAGGTTCATGAGACTCCTCTACTTTCCTCTCTTTTAGTAGTCCAAATGGTATCCACAGCATTCACAGCATAATTCAAAATAGGTGGATTTTGTGTAGCCTCCACATGCACAGCAGCAGTTAATTTGGGGGGCTGGGAGATCCAGGAGTGGCCTAAACACAACCACTTACCGGAAGCCCAGTAATTTTCTAAGTGTCAACAAAGTCACATTCCTGCTCTATGAGGCACCTAAAGAAAACAGCAGCTTCCTTCAAAGGGCTGAGTGCAGAGCTCGGGTTGGTTCAGTTCCAGGCCCCTCCCAGTTGGTTAGTCTCTGGAGTAGGAAGCCATTCAGTAGCAGTCACATGATGAACTTGTGCTGATGAACTTGGTGGCTTCATCTCCCAGTGCTCTTCCACTGGCACTGCCTGAGTGACAGACAGCTGGAAATCACCCCAGACTGGGCTCCGCCTTTCCCCTGGTTTATCTGTGACCCCAAATAGGGCATGGTTTAATCCCAGTCAAGATCAGAAGAAAATCAATATGGAAATACTGGAGTCCAACCGGAAGCAAGCAGAGGTGGCTTCTGAGAGACAAGGAAAGTCCAGCAGCTTTGTCAGGGAGAGAACGGAGTCCCTCCCAAAGGAGGCCATGGTGGGCTGGGTAGATGCTGCCAGTTCAGAGACATTATTAGAATGTGTTTATATTTTCAGTGTGATATGCCAACTTTAAGGAAAGCTCTGCTTCTCTGAATTGGAAGGTAATTTACATTTTCAGGTTAACTGTTAGTCACAATGTACTTGTGCAGACATCATTAAATAACATTAAGCAGTGAGATGTCTGTGGGCCCCGAGGTAGTAATTTATCAGTTCAGCGTGGACTTAGCATGTGAAAGGTTCCAAGTTCAGTTCCCAGGACTCCAATTCAAAAGGAAAAAACTTTCAGAAGAAATCCCTGTACTTTGACAGAAGCCCTTTAATCATGTCATCTACATTTTTTATTTTTAATTGTATATGTGAATGTGAGTGTATGTGTATAAACACTGTGTCCTCAGAGTCTAGAAGAGGGTGTCAGATCCCTGGAAGCTGGAGTTACAGGGAGCTGTGACTTACCAGGTGGGTATTGGATTTGAACTTGGGGCTGTGCAGGGGCAGCAAACACTCCTAACCACTGAGCTATCTCTCCAGCTCTGACATGTCATTTGGAGTCAACTTTGTCCATTTAGTCTAACCAGAAACAAATGTGTTGTTTGTTCTCAAAGAAGATAAATGCTTACTGCTTGTAACGGGCACTATTTTGCATTTTTCTTTTTATTAGCTCATGTCCTGATAGTACATCTGGACTATACTTTGCTTGAAAGAGAAGAGAGTGCATTAATGCCTGGCACCAATTTAACCCCACAAAAGCTAATTAGTTGAGCTCTCTTAGACCACTTTGAATATTTGATTGTCTTTGTTAGATAAGTGTTTATAATTTTTTACTAGATTTTATTTTATTTTGTGTATGTATGCCTGTGTGTGTTTGTGTGTGTGTTTGTGTGTGTGTGTGTGTGTGTGTGTGTGTGCATGTTTGTGCATGCATGTTTTGGAATCAATAAATTAACTTTATTTTTTATGATTATCAAGAAACAAAATATTTTTATTGTTACATAAATTAAAAGTATTTCAAAGTGAAAATATATTAAGGCTTGAGTGCTATATAATTAGTGTGTGGGGCACAGGAGGTCTGTGAGACTGGAATGAAAGGAGAAGTCAGAAATTATCTGGACAAAGTTGGTCATGTCTATAGATGTAACCAACCGTCTTATTAAATAAGAAACACAGAACCAATGTAAAAGAGAAAGCCAAGAGGTCAGAGCTCAGAGCTAAAATCTCACCCTTTCTCCTGCCATGGTTCCAGCTTCCCGAAAGAGAGCTATTTCCCTGTGTGTAAGTCGTTTCATAGTCATTCTGCCTTCTCATTGGTTGTAAACCCAAACACGTGACTGCCTCATCACTGTCTGTATGTACAGTCCCCCAGGTCTTAAAGGCATATGTCTCCAATGCTGGCTGTATCCCCGAACACACAGAGATCTATGGGATTAAAGGCGTGTGCCACCACCGCCACACTCTGTCTATGGCTCTAATAGCTCTGACCCCCGAGCAACTTTATTTATTAACATACAATCAAAATCACATTTCAGTACAATTAGAATACCACCACACATGTCAGTAGAGTGGGGAGGGGATTCGCGGTGGGGAGAATGAAGAACAGGAGCCGTGGAAGCTGTATTAGCCGTCTATGCTAACTTAATAAAATGATCACACTCCGGTGAAGCGTCTTGGTCAGTTCTGCTCTGGACTTTTGCTTGCTTGCTTGCTTGTTTTGAGACAGGGTCTCTCTATGTGGTCCCGGCTGTCCTGCAGCTCCCTATGTGACCAGGCTGGCCTCAAACTCACAAAAGTCCTCCTGCCTCTGCTTCCTCAGTATGACTGGGGCCCCAGACGTTAGCACCACTGACTCCATGATGGAAGTGTCATTCAGGCTGTAAAACTCAGCACATAGACAGCACCACCTGCCAGAACTAAACCAAAGGCTGCATCTACCAAAGCCCGTGTTCTGGGAAAGCCGCTCAATGTCCCAGCTTTGCTCTCCAGCTTCTGCAGCTCCGCTTCCGGCTGACTGTCCTTATTAACTGAAGTATGCGACCCAGGACCTGGGTCTATTTGAGAAAGGCTCGGGGCTCCACTAGATCCAGAACACCCAGTGTAGCTGCCTGCCAGCTAATAAAGACTTTCTATCAACTTCACCATCGGCTTCACCCGTGTCCGAGCGGTCTTCTCTCCTGAACACCCTACACCAGTTAAGTAGCAGGCTGTTTTGACGGCTCCCTTGGTAAAGAGCCTACCAACAGGCACAAGGACCTGCACTCCGTCCCTGGAGTTTCCATAGAGAGCTAGGGGTGGTGCCTTGCAGCTAGCGGAGGTAGCTTGTTCTTAAATCCCAGTGCTGGGGAGCTGGAGATAGAATAGCTTCTGGGGCTCACTGGCCGGACAACTTAGCCCAATTTGTGAGCTCCAGGTTCCAATGAGAGATCTTGTCTCAAAAAACAAGGTGCATGGTTCCTGAGTGTGGAACGACACTTGAGGTTGGCTTCTGGATTCTACACACGCACGACAAACACGCACACACAATTATGCACACACACCCGACCCCCATCTGCAAAGCTTAAGTAAAACAATGTGATATTAAGGCATGACCACACAGAACCTGTGCCTATTGCTTGTTCTTTCATTCACCACTCTCCAAAAGGACTATTTCTTTGCTCCACGATAGGACAAGCTCTCTGATGACTGTAAAATGAGAGAACAGTTGCAAATAA
Organism: Peromyscus leucopus; assembly: GCF_004664715.2. Lineage (NCBI taxonomy): Eukaryota > Metazoa > Chordata > Mammalia > Rodentia > Cricetidae > Peromyscus > Peromyscus leucopus. The sequence goes on along the minus strand of NC_051068.1, from coordinate 9,653,176 downwards.
TATTTTTAAGTCTCTTAAGCCTATGGATTTTTAGCACAAATTTGATTTTCTTTTATTACAGGTACTACACTCAGCCAGAGGGGCCCAAAAGCCAATGCTTATCTCTATAAGGCAACAAAACTCTCCAAATGACCAGGACTTCCAGTCTGAATAGTTTTCTCCCCTTTTAATGATGTTGTCACAGGTTCAGTGAGGCTGCAGAGAGTGGCAGGCTTCTGCAGAGTTGAGGGCATTGATCTCTTCCCTCAGTACAGGGAGATGAACTCAGAGCCTCACGCACCCTAGGCAAACGCTCTACCTCGGTACTCTATCTCCAGCACAAAGTTGAGGCTATTACTAAGGATCGTCGTAAACTTAGGCCACAGAGAGATGGTCTGGGGGGCTTCCTTGGTTGTATCGTTTGAGAAACAGACATTGAAGATCTATGGCAGAGCAGACTCATTTCCACACTTGACCCCAGCTGAAGGGCACACCGGCAGGGCTCATCAGAGCGAATCAAGTCCATCAGGGGATGAGCCATCTTTTTGAAAGTAACTCTACTTAAAAAAGGAAGGTTTCTTAAGATGCGATTATCCTTGTAATCTTTATCCTTATAAGGATGAGATAATCATATCCTTAAGATATGATTCAGCTTAGAGCAGGTCCTTACAACTCTTCTATTGCCAGGACTTGAGAGGCAGAGGCAGGAGAATCTCTGTGAATTTGAGGCCAACCTGATCTACATAGTAAGTTTCAGGCCAGCTGAGATTACACAGTGAGATAGTGTCTCAAAACCAAACAACCAAGCAACCCAGCGTTCTCTCCTACTGACTCTTGTTTTCTTTAATTAAAGAGGTTAACAACAACAACAAAAAAGAGTTGCCTCAATATTTTCCTGTAGTTTGTTACTGAAAATTACATTTCTGTGTTCTGTTTACCTGTTTACATACTACATTATCCATTTTCAACTGCATTACATATAAAACCACTGTCAGAGTACCTCATGAATGCGTATAAAGGAAACCCTATGGGCATTCTCCCACAATCACAGGGGAAACTCTAAATATGTGAAAAGTCATCCTGGTGTTTCAGGTCTGTAATACCAGCACCTGGCAGGCTGAGGTGTGAGGGTCAAAATGGGCTGCAGAGCGGAACCTAGGAGAGGGGAGGGGCGGTGAGGAGAGAGCATAAACTACACTGTAGAACAGTTTTTGCCCCAGGGCATTAGCAAAAAACACTAAAGTAGGCTGGGAGTGGAGAAAACTCTACCTTTGAACAGCTGACTACACATTCGTTTCAAGTGCATGGAATAATCTCCCAGACAGACGTCATGCTACCTATAAAACAAGCTGCAGTAACGCGGGAAGGATGAAATAACTGAAAGCATGTCCTTCGACCACAGTAGGATGCAAATAACCCCAGCACCAAGAGGAAATTTGGCATAGTCACAAAAGTGAAGGGCAAACAATATTCTCCTAAAAAGAAGAAATCACAAGAAAAAGAGAAAATACTATGCGATGGATGAAAACGAAAATATACTAAAATGTATGGGTACAGTTGAAGAATTTCCTTTGCTGTGAGCATTTATATTAGAAAAATCAAGAATAATCTCACCCAGGTGCATGCCTTTATTCCCAGCACTCGGGAGGCAGAGGCAGGCGGATCTCTGTGAGTTCGAGGCCAGCCTGGTCTCCAAAGCGAGTTCCAGGAAAGGCGCAAAGCTACACAGAGAAACCCTGTCTCGAAAAAACAAAAATAAATAAATAAATAAATAAATAAATAAATAAAATCTCAAGTCATGAACTTAAACTTCTATGTTAAAGAGAGGAGGACAGATCCTAGATGGTGGCAGCGGCTGGCACCCACCCTGGGCCTGAGGAGCAGCCCTGGGGTGAGACCCACAGAGGGTCCAGGAGGAGCTGCTGCCTTGGGGGAGGAGTCTGCAGAGACCGAAGCGTCTCTGGGACAACTAAAGCAGGCAGGTCTTATGGGAAGATGCTTTTAAAAAGTGGACTCATGAAATTGGAGGGAATTGACAGAGCAGAGCTGGGTGCTTGGAACTAGAGAGCGGTAAAGGGTATGACACCAGCCTGCGTGGTCGCGGGCTGCGAGCACAGTGGTGGTGCCCCGTGAGCCTCAGGGCAGCCAGCACCAAGGACAGGAGGGATGCAAGAGCCTGGAGCTCCTAAGGATCCTGCCCCGCCATCCTGCCTAGACAAGATCACCCTGACTCTGGGTAACAGCAGGGTATCCAAGATGAGTCTCTGTGATGGTCCAGTATTGATGGTATTCAGAAACCAGAAACCTTGAACCAGACCAATGACTCATTGCAATGAGTATTTGCATGTAAAGCTGTTTGGGCAAAAAAATATACTATGTGACACACTGCAGTTTCCAATGCCACTTCCACAAACAAATATGTGATGGACAAGTGGGAAAGCTGGAGGAAAGGAGTGACCCATCTATGGTGGAGAGAGGAGGAACTAGAGATGCAACAGCAGTGACAGTGTTGTACCCGTTTTGCAAAACCCCCAGAGACCACCAAGAAGCAGGTTTCGATGCAAGCACATAAGGGTCCTTTTATTCAGGTTCAACCTGGGCCACTGCATGGAAGATGGATGGAAATGTGGCGATGGCCCAGGTGTAGAGAGTTTTTATAAGGAAAAACCACAAGCCGGGAATTGGCAACTTGGGATTGGGTAGAAGGGGCAAGGTGATTTTTTGAAACTATTGGTCTAGACTTTTGGCGGGGAACCACAACCCGCTAAACAGGATTATCTGGATTGCTCAGCAGGATTATCTAGATATCTCCAAGGGCCATAAACCACAGAGAGGATCCTGTTAGGCTTTCCTTTCCTTTAAACAGCAGACAGGATGTCTGCAGGAGGATACTGCTCTGTATCCGTTCGTTCGAGTTATCAGGGCATATTCCTGAGCCTGTAAAGCTAATTCTAGGCCTTCACAACAGGTGTGGGAGAAGGCTGAGGCGGACCAGGGAACATGTTGTTGCCAAGTAGGGCCCGCAGGGTGTGTAGCAGCCTGGGGCTCACGTGGGTTCTTTCCTGGAAAACCCTGTCCAGCAGCACATTTGCCCTGGCTCTGAGCAATGACAGGATGTCCGAGATGGAGAATGGTTCATTTTCTGGATTGGGCCTCCTCGAAAGACCTCCATGGTCCATGCTGCTGCTGGAAGACATATTGGTGTCTGTGGTTTGAGATACAGCCAGGGAACGTGTTGTGTCCGCGGTCCACGTGGCCTCCTTATGTGTCCTAGGCGGGCCTGGAACTCACTGCTGTTGAGGATGGCCTGGGTTTTGTTGCCTCCCCTCACAGGTGCTAGGATGTGACACCATATCCAGCTTCATTTATTGTTTTAAATGTTACCACAGACATGAGGTTGTGGGGCGCCCGAGTCAGCCTTTCCTGCCCTCCTCCACTGCACTGCGCTCTCTGTGCTGCCGGGCTAGCGTCCTGTCACCAGCCCCACCATGATCACCTCCTGGGACCCCCACCATGATCACCTCCTGGGACCCCACCTGTCACCCTGGGACCCCCACCATGATCACCTCCTGGGACCCCCCGTCACCAGCCCCCACCATGATCACCTCCTGGGACCCCCTGTCACCAGCCCCACCATGATCACCTCCTGGGACCCCCGTCACCAGCCCCCACCATGATCACCTCCTGGGACCCCCACCATGATCACCTCCTGGGACCCCCACCATGATCACTCCACCCCCCCCCCCCCGCCCCCACCATGATCACCTCCTGGGACCCCCTGTCACCAGCCCCCACCATGATCACCTCCTGGGACCCCCCATGTCACTCCTGGACCCCATCATGATCACCTCCTGGGACCCCCACCATGATCACCTCCTGGGACCCCTGTCACCAGCCCCATCATGATCACCTCCTGGGACCCCCTGTCACCAGCCCCATCATGATCACCTCCTGGGACCCCTGTCACCACCCCCATCATGATCACCTCCTGGGACCCCTGTCACCAGCCCCCATCATGATCACCTCCTGGGACCCCTGTCACCAGCCCCCATCATGATCACCTCCTGGGACCCCTGTCACCAGCCCCATCATGATCACCTCCTGGGACCCCCTGTCACCAGCCCCACCATGATCACCTCCTGGGACCCCCACCATGATCACCTCCTGGGACCCTCTGTCACAGCCCCCATCATGATCACCTCCTGGGACCCCCTGTCACCAGCCCCACCATGATCACCTCCTGGGACCCCCTGTCACCAGCCCCACCATGATCACCTCCTGGGACCCCCTGTCACCAGCCCCCATCATGATCACCTCCTGGGACCCTCTGTCACAGCCCCCATCATGATCACCTCCTGGGACCCCCACCATGATCACCTCCTGGGACCCTCTGTCACAGCCCCATCATGATCACCTCCTGGGACCCCCACCATGATCACCTCCTGGGACCCTCTGTCACAGCCCCCATCATGATCACCTCCTGGGACCCCCTGTCACCAGCCCCACCATGATCACCTCCTGGGACCCCCTGTCACCAGCCCCCATCATGATCACCTCCTGGGACCCTCTGTCACAGCCCCCATCATGATCACCTCCTGGGACCTCATCAGCCATGTGAGCTGTTCTCCGGTATCTACAAGATCTGGCTGTGCCTGGAGGTGGAGGGCCAGATGGTCAGTGGAACAGAGGGTGACAGCGATGACTCACTCATCGGTGGAAATGCTTCTGCTGAAGGGGAGGGAGAAGGTTCTGAAAGCACAGAGTCACAGTGTCATGAACCATCACTTACAAGAAACCAGCTCCACCTTCAGGGACAAAAAGAACAAGAGAAGTCACATGAAATCACTCCAAGGGGCTGCAGAGCAAATAAAGCACATCCTTGCTGATTTCAAGAACTACCAGCTTTTAACTGGTGAAAACTTGAGTCCAGATGGCATGGTTGCCCTCCTGGACTACTGTGAGGATGATGTGACTCTATTCAGTATTTTCTTTAAGGATTGCTTAGAGATGGAAACATGTTAACAAATTGGATCTATCACCTGTCTCCAGAACTGCTGCTGCTTACCATCCACACAATACCAGGATTTAGGACAAATGGGACCTATACCATCTTGAGCTTTTATTTTGACTGTGATTTATTTGGAATGGAGGCATTTTTTTTTTTAAGAATATCATGTAGGTTGTCTAAAAATAAAGTGCATTTAAGTTTACTTTTAAAAGTTACTAAACCAGCTGGTGGTGACAGGTAGAGGCAGGCAGATCTCTGTGAGTTCAAGGCCAGCCTGGTCTACAGAGTGAGTTCCAGGATAGTTAGAGCTGTTACACAGAGAAACCCTGCCTCAAAAAACAAAAAACAAGGTACTCCAGCTAGGTGCTGTGCAAGACTTTAATCACAATACTCAGGAGGCAGAGGCAGGAAGACCTCGGTGAATTTGAGGCCAGCTGGTCTACATAGCTGGTTCTAAGGCAGCATGGGCTATACAGAGACACCCTGTCTCAAAAAAAAGTTACTCCATAACTATAACACAGACAATGGAGAGTCCCCAATAAGGATAGTCATATCAATTAATGGGATAGAATCCAAATTCCAGAATTAAGCTCTCATAGTATTCTGGCCCATGGATTTTTGACAAGGGTGCAAGACAACTAACTAGAGAATTAAGGGTCTTTTCAGGGATTGGTGGTGGAATATCTGTAGACAGAAAAAATAGTTTTTAAAAGAAACTTGGTCTATATCATACACAAAAACTAACCCAAACATGAGCAGTAGCATAAATTGAGGAGTGTAGATTATAAACACTTCTGTTTTGTTTTGTTAGGCAGGGTTCCAAGTTAGCCATGAACTTGCTATATAGCCCAAGATGACTCTGAACTTTTGAGACAAAGTCTTGCTAAAGAGCTTAGGTTCGTTGCAAATTAATTGTGTAACCCACTTTTTTTGTTGTTTTTGTTTTGTTTTGCTTTGTGTTTTTTTTTTTTTTTGATTTTGTTGTTTTGGGTTTTGTTGTTGTTGTTGTTGTTTTAAGTTTTCTCTGTGTAACAGCCCTGGCTGTCCTAGAACTAGCTCTGTAGACCTCAAATTCAAAGAGATCTGCCTGGGATTAAAGGCACGTGCTACCACTGACCGGCAACCACAGCAACTCTTACAAAGAAAAACATTTAACTGGGGCTGGCTTACAGTTCAGAGGTTTAGTCCGTTATCATTATGGAGAGAAGCACGGCAGTATGCAGGCAGACATGGTGCTGGAGAAGGAGCTGAGAGTCCTACATCTTGATCTGCAGACAGCGGAAGGAGACTGTATGCTACATTGGATGTAGCTTGAGCATGTAAGACCCTCAAAGCCCGCCCTCACAGTAACACACTTCCTCCAGCAAGGCCACACCTCCTCATAGTGCTACAATTAATTACCTTGCCAAATGTAAGCTATGCACCTCTCTAAAGAAAAGACTAAATCTGGCTTGGTAAGATGGCTCAGTGGGTAAAAGTGCTTACTTTGAAAGCCTGACGGTCGGAGTTTGATCTCCAGAACCAGAGGGATGCAGTGGCTTATATCTGTAAGCTAGCACTCCTACAGTAAGATGGGAAGTGGAGAAAGAAGAACCATCTGGAAGCTCAAAGGTCAGCAGCCTGGAGTAGGAAGCTCAGCAGCAAAAATAAGAGAAAGAGTCTACCCCAATGAAGTAGTTTCTAAGAGTTGTCCTCTGGTCTCCACACCCAGGCTGTGGCGTGAGTGTACCCACATTCACACACATTTGTGCACAAAAAAATAAATAAATATTTATAAACATATAAGTAACAATAATAATGGCTAGGTAACTCTGACTCTATTCAGCATTAAAATGTTTTATGTTGTGATACTATCAAAAAAATGAAAAGATACTGCATGTAATAAAAAATTCTTTTATACAATGAGAAAATTGCATCGAATTTAACATTTGAAAATCATCCAATAAAGGAAAAATTTGTAGAATGTATTTTTTAAAATCTTACAATTCAATGAAAAGAGATAATCTGATTTTGAAATGGCTACAGGATCTGAATGACCCCAAGAAAATATGTAAGTGGGCAAGAAAAGCATGAAAGATACTCAACATTATTATATTGATTTTTTGTTTGTTTGTTTGTTTGTTTTTTCGAGACAGGGTTTCTCTGTGTAGCTTTGCGCCTTTCCTGGAACTCACTTGGTAGCCCAGGCTGGCCTCAAAACTCACAGAGATCCTCCTTCTTCTGCCTCCCGAGTGCTGGGATTAAAGGCATGCGCCACCACCGCCTGGCTTTTTTTGGTTTTTCGAGACAGAGTTTCTCTGTGTAGCCTTGGCTGTCCTGAACTCACACTGCAGACCCGGCTGGCCTCAAAACTCACAGAGATCCTCCTTCTTCTGCCTCTTGAGTGCTGGGATTAAAGGTGTGTGCCACCACCGCCAGCCTATTGACGCATTTCAAAATTGTAGGAGATGCTACTTCACAGCCACTACACTAGTTATAATAAAGAAGGGAGGGAAAGGCTGCCAAGATGCTTCACTCACTGAAGATGTTTATTGCCAAGCTGGAGGACTCCAGTTCAGTCCCGGGATCCACAAAGAAGATGGAGAGAACCAATTCCAGGGAGTTGTTCTTTGATTTCCATACTCCATTCCATGTGACATGCATACACACACACACACACACACACACACACACACACACACACACTCATATAAATGAAATGAAATAAAAAGGAGAAAAATAACCAGGGTGAAGAAAGGTATAGAGAATTGGAACCATTATTACAGATGTGGGAATATAAAACTGTACACTCTGCAACACAGCTTGACATTCCCTCAAGACATTAAACATAGTGATCATGTGACTAGGGAGTCTTCTTAGGGAGTCACCCAACAGAATTAAAAAGTGCAGCCACATCGAAAGCATAAGCAACAGTAACAACAGAATAGGTACTTATTATGATTTCATCAATATTAAAAACAATGATAGCATCAAGAAAATGACAATGTAATACACAGATGTTCATATAAGTGTTTATGTAGTATACCCTTGTTGTTGAATATTATTTAATCATATAAAGGAAGTACAGATACTTGATGCAATGTGAATGAGCCTCAAAAATATTAGGCCAAGTGAAAGACACAAAAAGCTACATAGTATATGATTCGCTTTGTGTAAAATCACACACACACACACACACACACACACACACACACTAGGGAAATCCACAGCTGCTTAAAAGTTATTAGTGGTCCTGAGAGGTTGAGGAGAATGGTGAGTAATTGCCAGCGGGTAGGCTGTTTCTTTGGGGAATGATGAAAATATTTTGGATTTAGATTGTCCACCTTTGTGAACATACTGAAAATTTGAATTATGTGCTTTAAATGTGTGGCTTGTAAGGTATGTAAAGTATAGCTCAGCAAAATTTCAAAAATTTGAATGTTATGCTCGTGATCATCACCACGGAAGCATCTTTCCTGCTCCTCTAGTCCCTGCCTCTCCACCCTTCTCCCATCTCCATGTCCTCTAAGTTGGTCTTTTCATAGTTTGAAATGATCCTTCTACCTCATCCTCCGCAGTAGCCAGGCATATGACACCTGCTCTAAAAGCTGTTATCTTGGGCAGGCAAGATAGCTCAACTGGTCAAGACAGCTGCTGTTGAGGTGACAACCCGAGTTTAATCCCCAAGTCTCATACGGTGGAAGGAGAGAACCAACTCCTCTAGAAGTTGTCCTAGGATCTCAACATGTGCCCCGCCCCAAATAAAAGCGACTCAATAATTTTTTTAAAGTTTAATTTTATTTTATGTACATGTCTGTTTTGTCTGCATGTATGTTTATGTAGCATGTCTGTGCCTGGTACCCACAAAGGCCAGAAGGCAGCATCAGATCCCTTGGACCTGGAGTTACAGACCATAGCTGCCATATGGGTTCTGGGAATCAAACCCCAGGTCCTCTAGAAGAGCAGTGAGTGCTCTTAACCACTGGGCTGTTTCATCAGCTGCTGTAATGATTTTTTTTTTTTAAGCTATCACCTTAAACAAGGGATGTTTTTGGTGTGGTGGTATTTATATGAATTATAGTTACAGATTCTACATTATAACTACTAAAATCCTTGAGTAACAATGGCTGTCTTTTTTTGTTGTTTTGTTTTTGGAGATAAAGTTTCTCTGCGTAACAGCTCTGCGTAAAGTTCTGGAACTTGCTTTGTAGATCAGCCTGCCTCTGCCTCCTGAGTGCTGGGATTAAAGGTATGTGCCACCACTGCCCAGCTAACAATGGCCACTTTTAAAAACCATATTATGAAGCCAACAATGACAGATTTTTTCAAAAGTCCTAAGGATGAAGAACTAAAAAAAAAATTTTTTTTTCTGTGAATTATCTTCTATTTCTTTATAAATATTTACTTCTTATATGTCATAATTTTTCTAGAGCATTATATAATTCCAAATTTATTACAAAGCATAAGATTTTTTTCAGTAATCCAATTAAAATGTCACCATCTTGGGCTGGAGAGATGGCTTGGTTATAGGCACTGACTACTCTTCCTGGGAACCTGGGTTGGATTCCCAGCGCCCAACGGCAGCTCAGTACCATCCGTCACTCCAATTCCAGGGGATCTGACGCCCTCTTCTGGCCTTTTCAGGAACCAGGCACACATGTGGTGCACACAAATAAGATAATAATTAAAAAATTGACCATCTTATTTTAGCTATAATTTACAGTTGATAGCAATCGATCCATATTTAACATGATGATTCAGTTCTCTGTCAAAAAAGGTATGTTATTTAGTGGGAACTTCTTATACTCCAAATTTGTGGCGTGTCATATATAGTAGTTCTGATGAGTTAAGCACCCAAGCCTAATTTACGATTATAAAGAAAGCCGTATCTTTGATTATTTCAACTTTTTGCATGTGTTGCTGTTTGGGCTGATCGGGTGGCTGGATTCAAGCTACCTTAAGTGTAGTAAGGTAAGTGACACAGCCAAGACTTGAAGTCTGAGAGTAAGTTGCAAGGACTGATTATTTCTAATTCTCGGTTAGCTAGAGTCAGTAAAACAAATACCAACGAGAAGCTAGTTAAGTAATCACTGGGCACTTGGGTCCATACAATGGCGGTATATAGGGGGCCTGGGTATAGGGTCCTGAAGAAGTCTCTTCGGTGATATCTCCCAGTTGAGTTTCTTCTTTCGTTGCATTCATTAATACTTTTTGCTACCTATGTTATATTCTCCCCATGTAAGAATGAGCTGGGCGGTGGTGGCGCACACCTTTAATCCCAGCACTCAGGAGGCAGAGGCAGGTGAATCTCTGTGAGTTCGAGGCCAGCCTGGTCTACAGAAGCTAGTTTCAGCACAGCCAAAACTACACAGAGGAAACTCTGTTTCGAAAAAAATAAAAAAAAAGTGTCTTGAGCAGGTTATCAAATTTTGTTCCCCCAAAATGGGACTGTTTAATTTCAGTGACCGATGAAATTGGCATGAAGAATTTACCTGAAAACAGAATCTAAATCGTGAAGAAGCCAAGTTTCCAGTGCCCTCAGATACTCAAGCAATTTTCAGGATTTCCATGCCTACGATCCCGGGAAACAAGAGATAGAGTCAGAAGACGCGGCTCCCTATACTTAAGAAACAAGTCCCAGAATCCCACCGGGACTCCAAGTCCCAGAAACCCGCGCAGCAAATCCATCCAGGAAGCATAGCGGGCTAGGCGCGGACGCGACCAAGTACAAGAATGGGGGGATCAACCCTGCGCGTGTGTGCCTCGTAGGTTCTTTTATGGGAAAATTTCCGTTTACAGGCTGCATTTTAGAATTTCGTAGGAGAATTTCTGAGAGCCCCCCATTTCCGAGCGTCTTGGGGTAGGCCGGCGGGCCCCGTTCCCGCTGCCACCCGCTCCTCCCCCGTGAGGATGAGAGCGCCGGGGCCCCGCAGCTCCTGCGCCCGCCCTGCCGCGGAATGCGGCCTTGGGAGCGAGCGTGGTGGGAGGGGCCGCGGCGGGAGGCGTGCTGTGCGGCGCGGCGGGAGGAGCGTCGGGGTTCGGGCTGTGGCGGCCAGGCGACCCTGCGCTCGGCGCCGCGGGCTCGGCGGGCGGGTCGGCGAGGCGGGCGGCCACGGAATCCCGGCGGACTCGGGCGGCCAGGGCCGTCGCGGCGTCCGGCCCTGCCCCGGCCCCCTCGGCCTCCGGCGGCGAGGCGGGGGAGTGAGGAGATGCCGACCCAGAGGGACAGCAGCACTATGTCCCACACGGTCGCGGGCGGCGGCGGCGGGGACCATTCCCACCAGGTCCGGGTGAAAGCCTACTACCGCGGGTGAGTGGCCGCGCGGGGCGTGGGCGGGCCCGGCGCGCGCTGGCGGGCAAGGGTCTGGGCGGCGCGGCCCGAGCCGTCGTGGGGGCGGCGAGGGGCGCGGTTGGTGGCGCCCGGGACGGATGAGTGGAGGTCGCCTGGGAGGAGTCGGCGGGGCAGAGTAGGTGCACCCGAAGGGGAGAACAGATCGGCGGACGGAGAGGTCTGCGACACTTCGGGGCTGGGTGGGTTGAGGGTTTCCAGGGGACCTTCTGTTCGCCCGCTGCGGCGGGTTCGGGAGCCTGGGCTGCTCCGGTTAGCTGGCTCTTTTCATCACCGACAGGCCAGAAGCCTCCGGTTTTGTAAATCAGATTTATATCTGCCCTTCGCCGTGGGAGAGTTGATGAAGTGAGTCTGGACTACGGTCGTATAGCCAGTATAGTAGTTAAACTTAATACTAAAGTCGTTGCTTTTTTTAAAGGATGTGCATTGGCTCCTTCGATATTGTCCGAGTTCAGTGGCAAATGTGCCACTGGAAGCCCTTACTTAGGGCGAGATACGGAAAGGTGCGACGACAGAGCTTTAAATCTTCTTTACTACTTGATTACCAAACGTCTAAACTAACGTGGCTGCCAAAAGCAATCCAGTTCTAAGATCATTGTGTTAAATAATTTTCTATCATGACTTATCGTAAAGTTCTTCCCTTCCTTTGAATTCGAGTTGTGGCTTGAGATCATTTAGGAGGTGAAAGGCCAGCGTGAGCGTAGAGAGTGGAGAGTACGGATTAACAGAAAACCCAACTGCTTGTCTAGGCAGAAATAAATTGTTTTTAAAAACTTCAAGTACCACAAGGTTAAAAGTGCTGTGCGTGCTTTTACATTCCTGAGGGGATCAGTGCAGATATCAGACCTCCAGATTGCTTTCCTGTTTTCATTTCAAAGAGAACTGGAGCTCCACATGTCTTAATGCTCACGGCCTTAGGCTTGCTATCATTCAGCCTCTGTAATGTCAGACTGACTTCAGAACTAATTTGTAGGACTTATAGTAGACATTGTTGCTTTTACTTAAAGCACAGGTAAGAGAGGTTTTGACTTTAAAACAATCCTCCCAAATACATTTTTCTTTACTTTTTCTTTGAATTTTTTAAAAAAGTTGATAGTTGTTGTAATAACTGCTTTAGCCATTTTGGTTCATGGTCAGCCGTGAACAAACTTTGCAAGATTGAAGGAATCACAGCCCTCCTTCCATGAGCAAACCACACAACTTTGTCATAATTTGAGAGATATTTTACTTTAGAACACCGGTTCTCACCCTTCCTCATGCTTTGTCCCTTTAACACAGTTCTTCCTGTGGTGATCCCCAACCATGAAATTATTTTCATTGCCACTTCACAACTGTAATTTTGCCATTGTTATCCATTATGATGTAAATATGTTTTCCGATGGTCTTATATGACCCCTGTGAAAGGGCCCTTTGACCTCCAGAGGGATTGTGACCCACAGGTTGAGAACTACTGCTTTAGAGTGGGTTCCATTTTCAAAGCTGACAGTTCATGGCTATTTAAGGTGTAGCAGATGAAATACAGTGGATTTTAAAGAAACTGATTATTGATAGGCTAACAATCGAGTCAATGTGAATCCATGCACATAATAGGAAAGCACATATTGTGACCAGGTATAAAATAAAGTGTGGCTTTTCACTGTCCAGTCTCCACAGGCTCTACTGTTGATGGCTAATTTGTGGTTCTTCTGAAGGTTGCACTTATTGTTCTAAAAGTTGCATGTATGGGGCTGGAGAGCTGGCTCGGCCACTAAGAATACCTGCTGTTCTTCCAGAGGACCCAAATTGGGTTTGAAGTACCTGGGTCAGGTGGCTCACAATTTCCTGTAACTCTAGTTCCATGGGACCCTATACCCTCTTCTGGCCTCTATGGCACCCCCATACATGTGACACACACACATATGCATAAATAGAAATAAATCTCAGAAGAGTTGCATTTATGTTTCTTGAGGTACCATCTTTAGATAGTATTTGTTGATTACTTCCACTGAAAGATGAAAATTATAGTGTATTTAATTTTCTTTTTTTGTTTTTCTTTTTCTTCTTTTTTTTTTGTTTTGTTTGTTTTTTGTTTTTCGAGACAGGGTTTCTCTGTGTAGCTTTGTGCCTTTCCTGGAACTCACTTGGTAGCCCAGGCTGGCCTCGAACTCACAGAGATCCACCTGGCTCTGCCTCCCGAGTGCTGGGATTAAAGGCGTGCGCCACCACCGCCCGGCTCTTTTTTGGTTTTTCGAGACAAGGTTTTTTCATGTAGCTTTGGTACCTGTCCTGGATCTTGCTCTGTAGCCCAGGCTGGCCTCGCACTCACAGAGATTCGCCTGGCTCTGCCTCCAGAGTGCTGGGATTCAAAGTGTGCACCACTGCCATCCTGCCTATAATTTTCTAACTATATACCTTCCGTCTCCTGTCTTCTGTGTCTCTCAGATCTTGGTTGTTTAGCTATTGTTTTTAGTTTTTACTTACTCTACCTCACCTCCAGAGACTCAGTGAAAGAGCAAGAGATTGATGCTTTTTCATTTTCCCCATATTTTTATTAGTTTGACAAATGCAAATAGGTCCATCATGTAGATAATTTCCAAAAGTTCTTTGGAAAGAATCAGTGTGTTGAACTCTAGAAACACAGGTATTCTGTGGGGATTTTCTTTATTTAGTGCTCCAATTATTAAAAAAGAGAACAAGAATATGGATATATGATTTTTCTGATTAAAATTTCTTGAAGCCATTCTAATTAATATTATCTTTTAAAATTTAGGAAATTTTACTAAAGACACAACTAACTGCATGTCTTTAGTGCTTTGTAATCAATAGAAACATCCTAATACTACTTTTTCCCCCAAGCTTCCTCTAAGGACAACCTCAGTACTCTAAACTGTACCATTTTCTGTTCTCTGAGTCAGCCATTAAGATTATATGTTTATTAACAGTAAACTAAACTGGTGGTTATATTACAGACAGCTGCTTATTAACATCGATGAGGCCAAAATGAGTCACTAGCAAGGATAGTTAATAAATAAGTTGGATAACAAATCCCATACATGATTAGAAAGTAGACTCCTTTCCCTTCTATTGCTAAATAAAGGAGGGTTTGCATGTGAAAGTGTTTTGGGGGGCTGGGGATAAACTACCCAGTTGGTGGAGTGCTTGCCTACTGTGCGTGAAGCCATCCGGTCCATCCCAGCACTTCATAGACCTGCCCGGTGGGACACCGTGACCCACCACTTAGGAGGTAGAAGTAGGAGGGTCAGAGAGTGAGGTGCTCTTCACTTTGGATGCCTGGGTACGTGAAATTTTGTCTCAGCAACAAGAAAAATTTCTTTTCATTCGCTTCTTTGAAAGACCTCTGTTGTGCAGCTCCACGCTGCTTTGTCCTAGCAGTGTGACTTCCCAGTGAAGGCTGAATCCATGAATGTCTCCAGTGAGTGATTTCCCTCTCCTTTCAAGCACGGATCCGATGTACTAGTTTGTTAGGTTTGATTGGGGAAAGCTTGTCCTCCTAGATAGAAGAGGCATGCACTTTGACTTTTTCCTAGTTTTTAAAAGTAGGAGATTTTTCTAATTTTTAAAGCACTGACCATCTGGTTTGACTGGAGACAACTAAGAGTGCTTGTCTTGTGGTCTGCACCTTCCCCAACATGGGAGCTCTTCCATCAGTGGCCTTTTCAGTTGTTGCGTAGTGCTGTTGGAGGGAGAGAAACAGGTTTTTTTGGTTAGTGATAGATTGCCATTGTGTGCTTAGCCTTATATAAAGGTACTTGAGGAATAGAATTTAACCAGGTAATGTCTGGGCTACTCATTTCCTTACATTGTATGCATACAGGAGTTTGGCAGAAAGCTTGTAAAAAGCACCTTTTAAGCCATTGTTGTTGACTGGTGATTACAGTCCAGAGGATTCCTTCAGTGCATATTAACTGTTTTCAGCAGTGCAGGGGATCATACCCGTTCTTGGAGCCGCCCTCCTACTGAGCTGTGTCCACAGCTCAGGATTGACTCTGCACATTTGGAATGTAGAGCTGTTTGCATTTTTCCCCTTACTGTGAACAAGTCCCATCAGGTCTTGTTCTTAAGAGTATTGCAAAATTATTTTAGCTGTGTACTTTTCAACATTCGAGCTGAGGATGTAGTTCAGCTGGTGGAGTTCTTGCCTAGTGTGCACAAAGACCTGGGTTCGATCCAAGCACTGCATTAAACCAAGTGTAGTGGTGCTTGCCTGTAATCCCAGTATTTAGTAAGCAGGGGAATTAGGACTTCTCAAACTCATCCTGGGCTACATAGTCATAGCTTGGAATGTGTCAGACCCTGTCTCAAAAAAAAAAAAAAAAAAAAGAGGTGGGAATGGTGGAGTGGGATCCAAATTCATGGGGTAGTTGGCCCATAGCGTGGCCAAAGAGAAAAGAACCCTCCGAAGTCTTAACTTTGGTAACACTGAGATGGATGAATGGCCTGTTGGCATTGAGGACTGAAGCTGAGGAGTTGGAGAAATTGGTGAGGCCCAAGAAGCACATGCACACTGAGAGGTTGAAGGAGAAACCGAAGGAAACAACTGTTCAGAAAATTCTCCCCAGTGCCTACTCCTCCCCTCCTTGATAGTCAGTCTCTGGGTAATTGGCTGGCCTCAAACTCACTGATAACTGAGGCTGGCCTTGAACTCTCCATCCTCCAGGCTGAGCTGCCTGAGGATTACAAGGTGTTTGGGAACACATTTTTCTGTGTGTTCTCTCTCCTTCTTTCTTTCCCTCCCTCCCTCTCTTCCTTCATAGCTCTCTCCTTCCCTTGGCCCCTTCTTTTCTTACACAGCATCCCATGTAGAGCAACCTGGCACCTAGCTTACTCTGTAGCAGAGGGTGGCCTTGAGCTTGTGGTTTTCCTACCAGTATCTCCCTAGAGGTGGAATAACAGGTGTGTGCCACCACACTCTGGTTTTACACCATGCTGGTGCTCTAACCTAGGGTCTCTCGCATGCCAGGCAAACATTTCACCAACTTAGCTGGTTTTCCAACCTGTTTCCCTTCTAATTTGTTGATGGAACATTGGCATTTTGTCTGTTAAAGTTGCTAGGCATTTCTCAGTCTGTTGTTTATCTGAAGATTTTTAGTTTTGTGTAATTAAATCTGTGTCGTCGTCGTCCCCCCCCTTATATGTGGCTTCTAGGTTTGTTGTCTTAAGTAGATGCACTTCTCATTTACAGGTAGTCTATAGCTTTGTGCAGGCTTTAAGTAATCACCTTCTCAATATTATATTTTGGGGTATAGTCATCAGTAGTTTTGTGATACAACTTATATTTTAAAATTCTACTAACATTTTTTGAAAGAGGTCTTATAGCTGGAGTTATCTCCAGTCCCGCCCAGGCTCGTAGCCACTCAGACCCAAATAAACACACAGAGACTTATATTACTTATAAACTGTATGGCTGTGGCAGGCTTCTTACTATCTAGTTCTTATATCTTAAATTAACACATTTCTATTAATCTATAAGTTGCCATGTGGCTCGTGGCTTACGGGTACTTTACATTTTACTTCTCATGGTGGCGGCTGACAGTGTCTCCAGACTCAGTCTCCCACTTCTCAGAATTCTCCTCTCTCTTTGTCCTGCCTATACTTCCTGCCTGGCTACTGGCCAATCAGCACTTTATTTATTAACCAACCAGAGCAACACATTCACAGCATACAGATATCCACAGCAAGGTCTTTCACTACTGGTTTGAAATAACTGTTACTCACTGTATTTCTCACAATATGCATAGATAACTTCTGTACCATTGATTTGGGGAGAGATCTGCTTAGTACATGGCACAACTTGATTATTACAGGATATAGTTTGATGTGCTTTGCGAAGTATTATTTATTTAATCTTCTATTCCCAGGGTTTTTGTTTTGGTTGAATATTGTGCATTTTACCAAGGATTTCTTGCTTTCACAAATGAGAACTTTTATTTCCTCCTATTTTGCATTGCTGTGACAAATATCTTAAGGAAGGAGTTGTGTCGGCTCATGGTCTCAGGGGTCCTCTCATAATAATATGGTGGAAACAACTTCAGCAAGGAGTTGTGTCGGCTCATGGTCTCAGAGGGTTCAGCACATCATCTCTTGGTTCCATGTACTTGAGTAAGACATCATGGTGGCAGATGCTTGAGGCAAAGGACAGCTATTGATATCACAGTGGGCCAAGAAGCACTGGCCTCACTGTGACCTGCTTACTCTGGCTAGGCCTCACCTTCCAGTGTTTTTCCAGAACCTTACAAAACAGTGCCTATAGCTACGTACTAAACATTCAAACAGTGAACCTGTGAGGGACATTTCAGATTCAAACCGTATCTTTCTCATAGGCTTATTGTATCCTTTTTTTAATTTTAATTGGAGTCTTTCTGCATTGCCTTGACTGGTGTAGTATTCGTAGCCTCAAGTAATTCTCTTGCCTCAACTTCCCTAGCAACCAGAATTACAGGGCATGCCATTGTGTTCAGCTTTATGTCACTGCTTTTTTTGTTGTTTTTTAAAGATAGGGTCTCGCTGTCTGGCCTGGAACCCACTATGTAGACCAGGTTGGCCTCAAACTCATAGAGATCTGCTGTAATTAAACAGGAGCACTACCAGGCTGGTCTACAAAACAAGATCCAGGACAGGCACCAAAACTACATGGAGAAGAAACTCTGTCTCAAAAAAGCAAAAAAAAAAAAAAAAAAAAAAAAAATTATTTAGGAGCTGGAGAGATGGTTCAATGGTTAAGAGCACTGACTGCTTTTCCAGAGGTCATGAGTTCAATTCCCAGCAACCACATGGTGGCTCACAAACCACCTGTAATGAGATCTGGTGCCCTCTTCTGGCCTGCATGACACATGCAGGCAGAACACTGTATACATAATAAATAAATCTTTAAAAAAAAAAAGAGGTGCCCTACCATGGCAGGGTTATTACCAGTTTTTGTATGTTTAAACGGAACTGCCATTTATTAATAACCATTTCTGGGTTACCTGTCCGGGAGTCTGGAGGATGATGGCATTCATCTGACTGACAGTTTTGCTGCTCTTCTTTATCTTATTTTTTTTTTTTAACTATTTGGCTGGGACAGTGTTGGATTAGAGCAATGCTTTTCTCTTAATGAAATATAATTAGGAGTGAGAAATTTTATCAGCTACTTTTAAAAATGTTAATATTTTTACAGTTATATTACAGTTTCAGGAATTGTGGTTATATTGTACATATTTTTTTTAATGTTCGCAACAGTGCTCAGGGAGCTTGTCATTATTTTTACTTTATAGGTAAAATTGAGGCTTAGTAGACAAAGAATTCGTTTTATGTGCTTGTTGACTTTGTGCTTTTTTGTCTTATTTTTAAATTTCACCGTTGTTGCTTTTTTTTTTTTTTTTTTTTAAAGAGAGGTTTATTTCATGGGGTAACTTACAAGTAAAGGGACAGGTTACAGGGTTCGGGAGAGGTAGAGCTCAGTCCAGGAGAACTCTGCTCAGTCTACCTCCAGCGTCAGGATCCAGGAACCAAGAGGGCTGGCACATCTGGATCTCCTCAGGTCTTTTCTTTTTCTTTTTTTTTTGTTTTTTGAGACGGTTTCTCTGTGTAGTTTTGGTGCCTGTCCTGGATTCTACTTTGTAGAGCAGGCTGGCCTCGAACTCACAGAGATCCGCCTGCCTCTGCCTCCTGAGTGTGGGATTAAAGGCGTGTGCCACCACTGCCCCGCTCTTTAGTTTTAAGATTTTTTTATTTTATGTGCATGATGTATGCCTCCCTGTATGTATATGTCTCATGTTCATGTCTGGTGCCCGTGGAAGTCAGGAGAGTTACAGGTTGTGAGCCACCATGTGGGTGCTAGGAACTGAATCCTGGTCCTTTAGAGAAGAGCAGCTGGTACTCTTAACCACCAAGCCTTCTCTCTAGATTATTTGCTTAATTTTAAAAATTTTAATATTTAACAGAATTGATCCATTATGGTATTTTCCTATAAATATGTCGTTCTTCCTCATTGACTCCCCCACTGCCCTTTGCCGTTCCCCTTCCTCCTGTCCCCTCCCCCCCCCTCCCCTCTCCTCCTGTCCCCTCCCCTCTCCTGCTGTCCCCTCCCCTCTCCTGCTGTCCCCTTCCCCCTCCTGCTGTCCCTCCCCTCTTCTGTCCCCTCCCCCCTCCTGCTGTCCCCTCCTTGAACCACTGCCTTCTCTCTCATGGTCCGCCCTCTACTTTGATGATGCGCACCACTCCACAGACATAAATAGATTAAAAACAGTCTTCATATGAGAGAAATGATGAGGTATTTGTCTGAGTCTGACTTACTTCACTCAACAGTGATTTCCAGTTCTGTCTGTTTTTCTGCAGGTGTTATGTCTTCCTTTTTCTGTATGGCTGAGTAAAATTCTATTATGTCTATGTGCCATGTTTTCTTTATTCATTCATCTGTTGATGGATGTTGTGGTTTTAATAAAATTGGCCCATGGGTTCAAATACTTAAATGCCTCTCTCATTAGGGAGTGGTGCTACTTGAAAGGTTGGTGTGGCTTTGTTGGAGGAAGTGTGTCACTGGGGGTGGGCTTTGGGGTTTCAAAAGCTCAAGCCAGGCCCAGTGTCCATCTCTTCTGCTGCCTGTGGATTAGGATATAGAATTCTCAGCTCCTTCTCCAGCACCATGTCTGCCTGCATCTTGTCTTGCTTTCCACCATGATGTTGATGGACTGAACCTCTGAAGCTGTAAGGCAGCCCCAATTAAATGTTTTCTTTATTAGAGTTGCCGTGACCATGGTGTCTCTTCGCAGCAGTAGAACACTAAGACAGTGGACACCTGGGCTGCTTCCCTCCCTCCCCCTCCCTCTTTCTGACTCCTGACCACTGTGAGTGCTGCACCAGTGAACGTGCATGTGCTGCTGTCTCTGTGGTGTGCTGACTTGCACCCTTTAGGTCCGCACCCACTTGTGGTAGTGGGCTTTTGAGCTGTTGAGGAGCACACCGTGGATGTCCGTGGCAGCACAGCAGTGGACAGTCCCACTAGCAGTGTGAGGCTGCTTCTTCCCCACACCCTGACAGAGTGTGTTGTGGCTTGTTCTTTTTAATTCATTAGTTTGTTGTTTTGTTTTTTGAGACAGGGTTTCTCTTTGTATCAGTGGCTGTCCTGGAACTTGCTCTGTAACTCAGGCTGGCTTTGAATTCACAGAGGTCCACCTTCCTCTGCCTGCTGAATGCTGGGTAATTTATTTATTTGTATTTTATGTGTGTGAGTGTTTTGCTTGCATGAGCCCATGGAGGTCAGAAGAGGTTGTCAGGTCCCCTGGAACCGTGTGGGTGCTGAGACCCAAACCCAGGACCTCTGCAAGGTCAACAAGTGCTCTTCACCACTGAGCATCTCGCTGGCCCTGTGCTTGTTTTCTTGAGATGGTGGCCATGCTGACGGGGGTGCCTGGGATCTCAAAGTAGTTTTCATTTTCCTGATGGCTGAGCATGTTGCACACTTTCCGTGAATTTATTGGTCCTTCTGATTTCTTCTGAGAGCTGTCTGTTCAGTTCATTAGCCCATTTATTGATGGGGTGATTTTCTTGAAGTTCAAGTTTCTGTTGTTCCTTCCGTACTCTAGATATTACTCTCCTGACCGACGCGTTGTCAACAAACAGCAAAGTTGTTTTTCCCTGTTCTCTGGGCTGTCTTTACTCTGGCGATTGTTTCCTTTGCTGAAGAGGTTTTTAATTTCATGTATTCCTGCCTAGCATTTCTTGGGATTATTCCTGTGTTATTGGAGTCTGTTTCAGAAAGTCCTTGCTTTGCCTATATTTTGAAGTCTTTTTCTGTAGCATTTCCAGAGTTTCGGGTCTGCCATTAAGGTCCATTTGATCCATTTTGAAGTAATTTCAAAATGATTACATTTTTTTTTTGTCTATGCAGCAAAGTGCGTGTGTGCGTACGTGCGTGCATGTGTGTGCAAGTGTAAGGGGCACACATGCTTTGGTGGATGTGTGAAGGTCAGCAGACAACCTTTAGGAGTTCTCTTTCCGATGTGGGTTCTGAGGATCTAATTCAGGCCCTCAGACTTTGAGCAAGCCCTTTGACTTGCTGAACCATCTCACTAGTCTCCATTTTCAATTGATTTTTAGGCAGAATTACAGATAGGGATCTTATTTTAGCTTTCTACTATGTACTATATATTACTGTACACTAAATGTGGAAACCAATTTTCCCAGCACCATTTTTACAATTTTATTTTTAAATTCAAGTATAATTACATCATCTATCCCCCTTCTCTTTACTCCCTCCGTCCACTACTGTTTCCCTCACCTCTTGCTCCTTCTCAAATCCATGATCGATTTTTCTTCGTTACTGTTACACATGCACGCACGCTCACACATGAACACACACATATGCAGGTCTCAGGGTATATAAATGCCTGAATATGTAAATAGAACCTGCTGAGTCTGTTTAGTGTTCCTTGTAAGTATATGGGTTCGGGCTGACCACTTTGTTTTGGATAACCAATTAGGGGCTTATCCTTGGGAAGACTTAATTTTACCGTCTCAGCAGTTCTTAATTGCCTGTGGTTCTTTGTCTTCAGTGGGTTGGGGCAAGGTACCCCTCCTCCATGTCAGCATGTCTCTTGGTGGTGTCCTTAGGCCTTGTTTGGTCAGGCATGTTATTGCAGGTGTGGTGGGCTTAGCTTCCCTGTCATTTCTAGGAAACAGTCACAGCAGCTTCTGGTCCTCTGGATCTTAGTATCTTCCCCCTCTGCCTCCTCCGGTGGTGTTCCTTGAGACCTAGGCCCAGGACCATTTGTTAAAGAGGCTACCCTTTCCTGCTGTGTGCTTTTGGCCCTTTTGTCAAGAATTAGGTGGCAGTGCTGTGTGAGCTCCTTTGTGTTCTCTGTGGTGTCCTGCTCATGTGCTGTGGTTTTGTTACTGTGGCTCCGTGGTATGTAACTTAGAGACAGGTGCTGTCGTACCTCCATCATCACTCTGTCTGCGGAATTTTGTGTTTCCATAGGAATTTCAGGATTGTTATTTCTAGTTGTATGAAGAAATGTAACTGGAATTGGTGGGAATTCTGTTGAATCTGGAGATGATTTTTGGTAATATAGCCATCTTCTCTTTATTAATTCTGCCAACCCATGAAAACAGAAGGTGTTTCCATCTTCTCACGTCATCTTCAGGGCCTTGGTTTTTGCTGTGAAGTCTTTCACTTAAATTTTTCTCAGGAGTATTTCATTATTTATTTAGAAGCTACTGTGAGTGGGATTTCTTTTTCCTACAGATTTATTTCTGCCACATTCACTGGTATGCGGAAAAACTCCTGGTTGTTTTCAGTCCTCCTGCTTTGCTGTGAGAATGCTATCATGAGAGGATGTTGACTCTGCTTTCCTGACCGCCACTTTCCCCTTAGGCTCTGGCTTAAAGATTGAATACTGTAGGAACGGGAGAGTGGGCATGTTTGTCGTGCTTTTCATTTTAGAAAATGCGCTCAGTTTTCCCCATTTAGTATAACATTGGCTGTAGGTGAGTCATATACAGCCCTCCATCCTTTCTTATTTATTTGTGTGTGTGGTGTATGTGTAAGTGTGTGTGTATGAGGGTGTGCTCACCTATGCTTGTGCACGTGGAGCTGATGATGTTGATTATCCTCCTTGATTGCTCTCCTCCTCATTTTTGAGACCGGGTCTTACTGAACCTGGGGCCTTGCCATTTTGGCTAGGCAGTGGACCCTTGGACCCCTCTGCCTCTCTCTCCTTGGTCCCCATCTCCACAACGCTGCAGTTACAGGTGCTTGCTGCCATGCTCAGGTTTTTTCTTCTCAAGATAGTATTTCTCTGTGTAGTCCTGGCTGTCCTGAACTCACTCTGTAGACCAGGCTGGCCTCGAACTCAAGAGATCCACCTGCCTCTGCCTCCCGAGTGCTGGGATTAAAGGCGTGCGCCTCCACTGCCTGGCTTTTTTTTTTGTTTGTTTATTTGTTTGTTTTCCTTTTAATATTTATTTATTCTTATTTCATTAGCATTGGTGTTTTACCTGCCTGTATGTCTGTATGAGGGTGTTGGATCCCCTGAAACTGGAGTTTCTAGACAGTTGTGAGCTGCCATGTGGGTGCTGGGAATTGAACCTGGGTCTCTTGGAAGAATAGCCAGTGCTCTTAACCACTGAACCATCTCTCCAGCCCTTGTTTCTTTTCTTTTCTTTACTTTTTTTTTTTTAATAATTTAACTTTATTTTATGTGCATTGGTGTGAAGGTGTTAGATCCCCTGGAACTTGAGTTACAGGCAGTTGTGGGCTGCCATCTCGGTGCTGGGAATTGAACTCTGGTCCTGGGAGAGCAGCCAGCGAGTGCTCTTAACCATTGAGCCATCTCTCCAGCCCTTGTTTATTTTCTTAATGTAGGTGCTGGGTCCTGAAATTCAGGTCCTCGTGCTTGCGTGGCAAACCTCCACTGAGCCGTCTTCACAGACCCGTTTACAGGCTTTATGTTGAGATACGTTTCCTCTCTTCTCATCTCCTTAAGGCTTTATCTTCAAGGTGTGTTGAACTTTGATGAAGTCCTTTTTTGCATCTATTGAGATAATCATGTGATTTCTGCCCTTAATTCTACTTATATATTGTATTATAGTTAATAATTTGTATGTGTTGAACCGATAATGCATCCTTGGAATGGAACCAGCTTGGTGATGGTTTATGATCTTCTGTGTCCTTAATTTGGTTTACACGTATTTTGTTGGGGATTTTTGTGTCTGTTTCATCAGGGAAAGCGGTCTGTAATCTTCGTTTGTTGTGTCCTTATCTGGTGTGACTATCAGGATAGCACTGGCTTCCTTTTCCATTCTGTGAACGGATTTTGAGAGTGGAGGGTGGCCCTTCCTTAGAGGTTTGATAGGCTCAAGCAGTGAGTCTGTCCAGTCCTAAGCTCTTCTTTGTGGGAGAACTTTTATCACTGCTCCAGCCTGTGGTGACGTTGTTACGTCTTCTAGATTTCATTTGGTTAGGTCAGATGTGTCCAGTTAGCCATTTCTTCTATGTTTTCCAACTTTTCTGAGTGTGTGTTTCAAAGTATTCTCTAATTATCCTCTGGATTTCTACTGGAGTCTTTTTAAAAACAATGCTCCTTTCTATCTTAGCTTTATTAATTTGAGTCTTTTGGTTAGTTTGGCTAGAGGTTGTCAATCTTTATTTTTTCTGAGAATCAACTTTTTGTTCAATTGATTCTATATATTATTTTCTGGGTCTTTATTAATTTATGTCCTCATCTTTATTATTTGTTGCTGTCTGTTTTCTGCTTTTATGTTTGGCTGTGGTTTTTTTCCCCTTCAAAAGCCCTGCATATATCATTAGGTTATGTATTTGAGATTGTTCTGATTTTTTTAACATAATTTTTTTTAGTTGGTTCTTTGGGAATTTCATATCGTGCACTCCAATCTCACCTGTAGATGTAACCAATCGTCTTATTAAAATAAGAAACACAGAGCCAATGTAAAAGAGAAAGCCAAGAGGTCAGAGCTCAGAGATAAAATCTTACCTCCTGCAGTGCTCCTAACTTCCCGGAGAGAGAGCTACTTCCTGTTTGTCTGTGTTTAAATAGTCTTTCTGTTCTACATTCTCATTGGTTGTAAACCCAACCACATGACTGCCTCATCACTGCCTGTAAGTACCGCCCTCCAGGTCTTAAAGGCATATGTCTCCAATACTGGCTGTATCCCTGAACACACAGAAATCTACCTAGCTCTTCTAACCACCATGCTCTTGCTATGGCTCTAATAGCTCTGACCCCAGGGCAACTTTATTAACATAAAACTAAAATTACATTTCAGTACAAATAAAATATCACCATATTTCCCCTTTTCTATTTTAATAAAAAGAAAAAAGGCAAAAGGTTATAACTAACAAAAGAAAAACTATATACAAAAGTACAATAACTATATACAATATATACAAGTAACAAATACCTAAACGATGTCTAGTCCATTTGTATTTGACAAATCAGAGAAAATAATTCCCTTATCTATCCTATTTTAGTAAGTCCAAAATGTATCTAACTCACTTTCTATCCTAATTAATCTTCAACTATAACTAACTAATCTTCAACTCCCTCAGAGACCCAAGAAGGAAATAATATTAGCTAACAAAAATAAAAGCAGGAAGTGCACGCAAGCAACTTCCAAAAAATTTTGAGTTGACAGAAACAGCCAGCTGCCTGGACAGTCACCTGAGGTTTCTCTGCAGTGTTGGGGCATCATCTTCAGCCTATAGGCTTATCGTATCTGACAAATTCATTTGTGAAGTAGGTTGTACACAAGGTCAACAGTTCAACCTCACATTGGGTGAGAGCAGTCCATGTACCAGAAACACCTGAATTCCACTAGTGTCATGTCATGATTCAGGATTTTAAATTCTGGAAATTGTTGACAGTTTTTGAATTCAGCTGTCCATTCTTCTTGGCTGTGTATATATGGCTTCATCTCAGCACCCCCTTCTTCTCCACATCCCTCTATTAAATGCCAGTCTACTGTTGAGAGGCGTGAGCTTTCAGTTGCTGTTCCATTGCACAACAGAAGCCATTGGCCCACTGCCTGTTCAGCTGCCTTTGAAGAAAAGGGCACTGTACCTTTTCCGGATTGTGAAGGCCACTTCAGGGATGGTGCCATATTGTCCTGGCCTCAGAAGATGCCTTTTGATAAAGCCATAACCACACTTGTTTTGGCAGGAATTGGTAGTCCTTTGTTTCGTGTTCTGTCTGTCCATTTTTTCCTGTTGATTCGAGGATACTTTGTTGTCCAGTGGCTAACTTTTGCCACAATGAAAATTAACTCCATATGCAGTTTCTTCAATGCCCATATTTTCTCTGAAGTAGATTGGTACTGCCAGGAGCCGACATGTCTCAAAAAAGAAAAATGTCTAAGTTATTAAAACATTTTAAATGCCATATTCGGTAGATCTCTGAAGGGTTTGAAGATGACCTGTCTAAAATATATCTGCTCAATTTTTAAAACATATCTAATATGACTACAATTTCTATTGTAATGTCTATAACCACTAACTTTCATTTCTTTATACCCTAATAGTTGGTAGTAATGTAAAGTATTTAAAACTAGTAATTATCTTTTTCTTTTCTTTTCTTTCTCTCACCCATCTCCCAATCCCTTCACATCCACACCTCACACTTGTAGTGTTCCTCCCACAGGCAAACTAAAAAAGAAATAATAAAAATAAGATCAAGATTTTTTAAAAATACAAGAAAAAAAATAAATACAAATAAGAATATTAACTTCTATTAAAAGAAACCAACAAGCCGGGCAGTGGTGCACACCTTTAATCCCAGCACTTGGGAGGCAGAGGCAGGAGGATCTCTGTGAGTTAGAGACCAGCCTGGTCTACAGAATGAGTTCCAGGACAGTCTCCAAAGCTATGCAGAGAAACCCTGCCTCAAAAAACAAAACAAAACAAAAAACCAACAAGAAACAGATAAGGAAAGGAAAAAACAAAAACCCCCAGACACGTGGCTCCTCCACCTTTGCCTCTCCATCACCTCTTCATTCGTCTTAGTGGCCCTGGGAGCTACTGTGTGTCGTGCAGTACATCCTTTTGTCCAAACAGCTTTTCTTGCAAATGTTCATTGTGTAATGAATGTGTTGTTGGTCAAGTTCAAGGCCTCTGGCCTCAGGCACACCATCTACACTGGACCCCCACAGAAACTCCCTGGACATCCTGCTGTTGCCCTGAGCCATGTAGACCTAGGTCATGGCTCTTCAGGCCCAGTCCCTTCACACACTCCAGCAAGTCATAGATGGCAATGGTAGATCTTGGGGTGTGCTACTACCTCAAAGCCCTGGATATGTGCCTGGGTGGCTGCTGAATTGATCAGTCCAGGCCGCTGTGACCACCCCCTCCGGTGAGGGGCGGGGCCAACTCTCCTAGGCCCATGGGGAGGGGAGAGCCAACTCTCCCTCACCCATGGTGAGGAGTAGGGACAGCCTTTCCAAGTGTGAGGGTGAGGGTTGGGAGGGCAGCAACTCTCTTATGAAGGGTGGGGCCAGCTTTCCCATGCCAGAGTCATTGGAGTCCATTATCCCAGGGCTGATGAGAGATGGGATCAACTTTCCCTGGGCCAGTGAGGGGCGGGCGGGGGCCACTCAGCAAGGCCTTTGGACTTCAACTCATGGTTCGATACATGGATCACATGGGCCCTTGTGGTAGCACAGGCAATGGACATCAATACAACCGTGGCAGGACTACGGAGCCAGACATGGCCCTCAGCAGCAGCTTGGGCCCAGATGTCCCCGTGCTATGTAGGCCTCTCAGATAAGCATGGGTCCAGCAACAGCATGGTCCCAGGTGGTGGTAGTGACCCTAAGCAGTCAATGGTAACAGGAGCCACGGACCTCAACACAGACCCTGGCTGCTGTAGGGCCATGGATCCAGTCATGGTCCCAGCTACAGCTTGGCCGGGATGTCAATATGCTGCCCCCCCATACCAATCTGTTTGGCCCCTACAGCAGCTTGATCCTCAGGAACCAACGTGACCTCAGGGGTTGGCCCATATCCCAGGCGTCTGCATTGCCTTCGGTGGTAAAGGACATCAACACAGACCCCAGTTGCTGTGGGGCCATGGACCCAGAGGTGGCCCTGCGCAGTAACGCCGCCCTTGATGACTCCATGGCTACAGGGGGCAGCGCCACTCAGATCGGCAAGGCCCTGGAAGCCCCAACATGGTTACAGGTGGTTACCCAGAAGCCAGCCACCCTTTTGGTCCTTTGTGAGAACCTGGGCCATGTACATCAACATAGACCCCAGCTGTGGTAGAACCCAGACACGGTTCTCAGCAGCCTCTTGGGCCTGGATATCACTGTGGCCCCGGGTGACTGCACAGGCCCCTCAGATTGGCATCGCCCTGGCTGTAAGGTGGCCCTTGGACAACATGGACCCAGGTGACTGCCCAGACCTCGTGCATCCACATGGCCTTCAGTGGTACCAGGAGCCATGAATATCAGCACAGACCCTGGTGCAGTAGGGCCATGGACCCAGACATGGCTCACGGCTGCAGCCCATGCCTGGGCATGAATGCCACTGTGGCCCCAGGTGGCAGCCCAGGTTACCCCAATCTGTATGGCCCTGGTGGCAGCATGACCCTCAGGCACCAGTATGGCTTCTGGTAATCTGGGCATCTGCACCACCCTCAGTAGTAACAGGAGCCACTGACATCAACACAAATCCTGGCTGTGGGAGGGTCATGGATCCATACATGGCCCCTGGCAGCAGCTCAGTCCCAGTCAACACCCTGGCCATGGGTGGCAGTGAAGTCTACTCAGATCAGCATGGCCCTGGCCATAGGTGGCAGCCCAGAGCCAGACATCCACATGGCCAGCTATGGTGGTAACTAGGGCCATGGGACATCAACACAGACCTCACTGCAGTAGGACCACAGACCCAGACATGGCCCTCAGCAGCATCCCAGCTCCCGCCCAATGCCACCATATGCCTGGATGGCATCATAGGCCACTCAGATCAGTATCACCCGGCTACAGGGTGGCCCTTGGGCCCCATGTGAGGGCCCAGACCCCAGGCTCCCACCCAGTCCTTGATGGTAACAGGCGTCTTGGATATCAGCACAGACCATGCTGCTGTAGGGCCACATTGTTCTGATTTATGATGTAAGTTTTCATGGCTGCAGACTGCCTTAGGGATTTTCTGGAGGTTCTGGTAAATTGTGCTTTCAGTTTCGTTTGATTGGAGGAATTTTTAAACATCACCTTGATTTCCTCAGTATCTCACTGATCATACAAGAGTATATTACAGTTCAGTCTTCAAGTAATTGGGTAGTTTTTGTAATTTCTCTTGCTGCTGATTTCTGGTTTCTTCCATATGATATAAAAAGAGAAATACTTTTGCCTTTTCTAAGACTTGCTGTGGTCTAGATTATGGTCCATTTTAGGGAAGGTGTGCAGACTGCTGAGAATGTGTTTCTTTTCTGTTGGACGGGCTAGTCTGGACATCTGTGAAGTCCATTTGTTCTGTAGTCTAGTTTAACTGAAGCTTATTGGTTGCTTTTAATTTGGATGACCTCTCTAAAGATGAGATTGGGGTGCTGAAGTCTCCCTCTATTTCTGTATCAGGCTTTCTGGGACCTTTTATGTACAATAGGGTTTTTTGTTTTGTAGTTGTTGTTTTTTAATTGGGAGCCCTGGTATTTAGTGCATATGTATACAAATTTTACATATTCTGTGTGTGTGCATATATGTGGGCATGTGCCACAATACATCTGTGGACAACATTGGGTGTCAGTAGTAACCTTCAACCTCATTGGTGACAGGTGCCCCCCCCCTCTCTCTCTTGGAACTCACTATGTAGACCTGGCTGGTTTTGAACTCACAGAGATCCATCTGCCTGCGCTTCCCAAGTGCTGGGATTAAAGGCGTGCTTTACCATGCCTAGAAAGACAGGGTCTCTTGATCACTCCTATGTACCCCAGATCCTGCCAGCTTCCAGGTGTCTCCCATCTCCCCTCCCATGTCTTACCTTGACCTGCTTTAGGTGGGTCTGGGGATTTGAACTTGGGTCTTATGAGTCATCTCCCCTTGTCTGTTGTCTTACTTGGAAGGCATCAATGGGCTTTTGAATAATTACTAATTGTGAGATTACATGACTTTTCTCTGTCCAGTGGTCCTACCATCTGTGGGTAATCCTGCCCAGGCAATTATTATAAATTAAGTAAAGTTCAAATAAAATATTTTCTAAATAATCTGTGTATTTCAGAAGAAAAGTTTATGTTTAAATAGCAGAACTCAGTGTTGCTTCTTCTTGGCTTTACTTTTAAAATCATCCCTGAGGAAGCTTTAGATTTTATACTTCAGAAAACAAGATCATTGGATCCCTAAACAGTTGTCTTCTGGAGCCCCTAACAATATTAATGATGCCCCCTTTTTTTCCTTTAAAAATTAAGTAAAACTGTATTTAAATTTGCCAATTAGGGACTCTGC
Source organism: Peromyscus leucopus (assembly GCF_004664715.2). Lineage (NCBI taxonomy): Eukaryota > Metazoa > Chordata > Mammalia > Rodentia > Cricetidae > Peromyscus > Peromyscus leucopus. The sequence goes on along the minus strand of NC_051068.1, from coordinate 9,622,934 downwards.
AGTAAAACACTGATCTGTTGACCATCAATAAAATAATTTATGCTAAGGACAGAGCAAAACCAGAAAAATCCTGTGTGTGTACTGTTTGTACCTTCTGAATGCATGCCATCCTCAGCTCATTTTGAACTTGGTTTTGTAACTGGGGTCTGGTAATTGGGGTGTGTTGTTGTGAACACAGTGCTTTCCTGAGGAGAGAAGTGTTGACACAAACGTTCCGTAAATGCTTTCATGGCTGGAACTTAAGGAATGGCAGTTGATAAACCACCCCGTTCTCTTAGTCTCTTAAGGAAATAGGTACTGTGGCTTTTTCAATATTACACAGATATTTCCCCAGGTGTCATGATCCCTAGATACAATCCTCTCACTTGGGAGGCTAAGGCAGGAGGATGAAGAATTCAAAGCCAGCCTGGGTTGTGTAGCAAGACTTTCTTCAAAAGCCAAAAAATAAGTTTCAGTTTTAATGTTCTGCTGTTCTTTTTTTTAAACTCAAGAAAAGTAAAGTTTCAGAAAACTCGTGTGTGTGTGTGTGTGTGTGTGTGTGTGTGTGTGTGTACACACACACGTGCGTGCTTGTGTCTGTATTGACTTAATTAATTCTATGTGGAATTTAATGAAGAGGCCGTTTTAAAGATTTATTTTTATTTTCTGTGTATGAGTGTCTTACATGACTGTGCACTACATGTGTACTATGCCCTTGGAGACCAGAAAAGGGTGTTGGATCCCTTGGAAATGAGTTACAGACCGTTGTTTACCACCACGTGGGTTCTGGAAATTGAACCCAGAGCTAGTGCTTAACCACTGAGCCATCTCTGCAGTTTAGGAAGTCGTATTTTGTTGCTGATAGTATTTTTTCAATAAAGATAATTTGCTTTTAGTGAAGATAACTTTAGTTTTTTTCTTTGCCACAAAAATTCTTTAGAAGCCTTTTTTTTCTCTTCTAATTTAATTCTGAACTACATTTTCCCAGCCATTGTGGCCGACTAGTAACCTGGAAGGTACTTTGAAACAGAGTGCTTTGAGGCAGCAGCCCTCCGGTAATGTCATTAGAAGGAGAACCACGATTATCTTGTTTTTTTTTTTTTTTTTTTTTTTTTTTTTTTTTTTTTGGTTTTTCAAGACAGGATGTCTCTGTGTAGTTTTGGTGCCTGTCCTGGATTTTGCTTTGTAGACCAGGTTGGCCTCAAACTCACAGAGATCCGCCTGCCTCTGCCTCCCGAGTGCTGGGATTAAAGGCGTGCACTACTGCTGCCCACATGCTGTTATTTTTAAGATAGGTTCCCACTTGAACTTCTGACCCTCCTGCCTTTGCCTCTGGAGTGCTTAGATTACAGGTGTGCCCCACCAAGCCTGGTCTACATACCCAGTGCTGGGGTCAGGTTCAGACATCCTGTGGGCTAGACAAACCCAGTACCTACCGAGCCATAGCCCTAGAGTTGTGTGTGTGCCTGACTTATTTGTGTACGTCCTCGGGGCTTGTCCATGTTACATACTATGTATAATTTCTTTTTGGTTCTGAAGGATAGCCCGTTGTATGTGTATACCACACTTACCCCCACACTGTGGAGAGATGCTTGTGTCCTTCCAGCGCTTGGTTGTTATGAATAATGCTGCTGTGAAGACAGGAGTGCAAATATTTTTTTGAGGCTATTGTGGAAGTATTTCTTTTTTAGTCAGTTTGCCATTTGTATATAGGAAGGCTACTGTTTAATTTTGTATCCTGCACTTTGTTGAAAGTGTTTATCAACTGTAGAAGTTCTTGATGGAGTTGTTAGGGTAATATACTGCAATGGTCTGAATATTTGTGTCCCCCCAGAATCCACATGTTTTAGAAGGTGGGGGTCTACTGGAGTTGCCTTGCCTCTGGTGAAGTGACCCTAGACGAGCCCTTCTTGAGGACGCAACTAGAAGTTGCAAGTCTTGGAGACGGCAGTAAGTCTACAGTGCCTTCATCTTGGACTTCTGTCTCCGGGATGGACAGGTGGACATCAGTTCATTCCTGTTGTGTGTGAGGAGGTCTCTCAGGTGTGGAATTTATTAAATCAAACTGAAAGAAACAAGACATACATTGTGTGGCATCTGCTATGGAAAGCCATAGTTCAGGGTCTGAGTATGGGTGAGGTTTATTTGGGAGTAACAGTTACGGAAGAGAAGGGAGGAGGAGGCTCTGGGAATCTGTCTGTGCTCCTGGAACAATGTTCTGGATGCACAGTCTACAGAGAACAGTCATGGCTCAGTCCAGAAGCTGGAAGGTATGGCACAAAGAGCTTTGGTGTCTAGTTAAAGGTCTGATTTCTCTATCCAGGGTGGCTCCATTTGGCTCTGTTCTCCAAGGAAGTAGGGCACAGGAAGGGGTCAGGAAACCCTGCATAACTTAATCACTTTTCCCAGAGGCCCACTTCTCCCCCAGCGGCTTTTGGGCAAGTTTTCACTATATAGCTCTGGCTTGCTCAGAACTCTGTGTAGACCAGGTTGGCCTTGAACTCAAAGAGATTCACCTGCCTCTATAGTGAGATTAAAGGCCTGCACCACCATGCCCAGCATGGCCTCTCTTACTATCACCACAGTGGAGATATTAAGTTACACCATGAATTTTCGAGAGGGCACAGTCTAGACAGAGCACAGGCTTAGGTAGAAAAAATCAAGCTGCCCTGACACTGACACTGAAATCTCAGCACCCCAGACCTTCTCAGGATGAGTTGTGCAACTAGGGCCTTCATATTCCATAAGGTTGTTTGGAGAGTGGGGTGTATCTGTGTGTCTGTAGGCACGGAGTCAGATCTTAGAGGGCTGATAACAGGAGATGGTCTAGCCACAGAGACCATCAGTTTTCCATCCCAGTGGGGTGTGCTAGTGCTGAGGAGAGCAGCTAGGAGCACAGGCTCAGTGACAGCGTTCTTTAGACTAGGACCCCCAGAGACTGTCGGGACCCTGTGCTTTGTCTTGAAATCTGTCAGATGGGACAGTTATAAAGTTTGAATACGATATGATTGTTTAAACGTGTGCATATTGTCTTATAAAGCCAGATGTGATGGCCCACACCAGTAGTCCTAGCACCCAGGAGGCAGAGGCAGGCATATCTCGGTGAGTTCGAGGCCAGTGTAGTTTACCAGCAAGTTCCAGGAAAGCCGGAGCTGAGACCGGATCATAAAGAAACAAGACAGAGCCAAGCAGTGGTGGCACACGCCTTTAATCCCAGCACTCGGGAGGCAGAGCCAGGCGGAGCTCTGTGAGTTCAAGGCCAGCCTGGGCTACAGAGTGATTTCCAGGAAAGGTGCCAAAGCTACACAGAGAAACCCTGTCTCGAAAAACCAAAAGAGAGAGAGAGAGAGAGAGAGAGAGAGAGAAGAGAGAGAGAGAGAGAGAGAGAGAAACAATATAACAATACAAAATATTCTGTGAATGTTTATATTTTAAAAAAAAATTTATTCCTTTGACAAAGGTGTGTATTTGATGGAAAATGATTTTCTATAGGAACTTTTTTAATTATAGTAAAAATACTTGACCCCTGTTGTGTTAATAGTAACATGAAGCCAGGTGGTGGTGGTGGTGGTGGTGGTGGTGGTGGTGGTGGTGGTGGTGGTGCACACCTTTAATCCCAGCCCTCAGGAGGCAGAGGCAGGTGGATTTCTGTGAGTTTAATTAAGGCCAGCCGGGTCTACAAATCGAGTTCCAGGACAGCCAGGAATGTTACACAGAGATACCCTGTCTCCAAAAACAAACAAACAAACAAACAAAAACCCAAATAGTAATAGGAATACATTTACTCATCCAAGAAGTTTAGCTTTTAGTTGTTCATTACTTATTTGTAGATGTGTTAACAGTATGCGAATGTAAGACAGATTTACAGTTTTAAGATACTCTGTGGTTGGCAAATGAAATAGACTGTGGTGTTGATAGTGCTTCTCTCTTTCTGTGTAAACTGAGCCTTAAATTAACGGCTGTCAAGATTCGACTGTAACCAAGACCTGAAGGTCCATGAACCAGTGTCTGTAGTAGTTATGCACATGGGGCGGTGTGACCCCGTGGGGAAGGAGGGAGAACAAGATCTAGATTCTTAACCGTGCCCTTGTAACCACACCAGACACATGTGTGGAGATAGAGTGAGGAAGAGAAGGGTCACGGCCTCTGGAACATCACCGAGAATGTCTTGTGTCAAATGCAGAGAGGAGGAGACTTGGGAACACTCACTTCCAAGATGGGATGTCTTTATCAACCCCTTCCTTCAAGGTTCAGGGATCTGTGAGGAAGAGGAGGCAGAAAGGTTGTAAGAGCCAGAGGTGGTAGATGCTCCTAGGAACTCATGTTTTCATTTACAACAGGACTGATAGAGACACACAGTCTGGCACTGAGAAGGGGAGTGGACACAAAGCCCACCCTAACCAAGAAGCTGCTTGCAGTGGATAACTTTTGGGAAAGGGAAAGTTCGTTTTCTCCAATGGAGTATTGCCATGGGATATATCAGCCACACTCCAGGGCAGGTCCCACGCCTAGGCGGAGCTGGACAAACAAAATGCACTCCATGATTGGTTTTTGTGGACTTTTTGTTTTAGTATTTCATCTTAGTGTTTTTCATGTTTTGTTGTGTTTTGATTTTTAGTCTTTTTATTTTGTTGTTTTGAAAAGAGAGAGAAAACGTGAAGTTAGGTGGGGAGGCTCTGGCGAGCGTTGGGGGAGGGGAAACATGATTAAAATGTATATGAAAAAATTATTTATTTTTCTCTGATTGAAAATAGATTTTTTTCATACAGTACATTTTGATTATGGTTTCCCCTTCTCCCACTCCTCCCAGTCCCCCCCCCAGCTCCCATCAGATCCACACTCTTTCTGTCTCTCCTTAGAAAGTAGACATCTAGCCAAGTGGTGGCATACGCCTTTAATTCCAGAACTCAGGAGGCCGAGACAGGTAGATCTCTGAGTTGTAGGCCAGCCTGGTCTACAGAGTGAGTTCCAGTACAGGCTCCAAAGCTACACAGAGAGACCCTGTTTTGAAAAAGAAAAAGAAAACAGACATCTAAAGAATAATAATAAAATATAAGATAAACAAATCAAATATGAAAAAGCACGAGAAATGCGTAGATGCAGAGATACTCGTGTTGGCAGGCACAGGAATCCCATGAAAACCCCAAACCAGAAGCCATAATATATACACAAAGGACCCGTAATTAAAAAACAGTGCCCTGGCTTCAAACCTCCAGAGTGCCATTGAGTTCGTTTTGTGTTAACCGTCTATGGTTGGATGTGGGACCTACCCTTAAGTGTGGTTTCCCCAGGGAGACTCCCCTGGAGAAGACTCATTTTTCATCTGCAGGTGGCTATCACCTCGCTTCCGGGTTATGGATGGGGCATGTGTCCACTTCTCTCAGCCCATCTGGTGCAGACCATGCAGGTCCTGTGCATGCTGCCGCAGTCTCTGAGTTCATATGTGCGCCAGCCCCGTCGCGTCTAGAAGGCTTTGCTTTCTTGGTGCCTTCCATCCTCTGGCTCCTCCACTCTTTGGCATCCCTTTCCTCGTTCCCTGTGCTCTGAGGGAGGGATTTGATGGAGACATCCCGTTTAGAGCTGAGTGTTCCAAGGTCTCTCTGCCTAATGTCTGGCTGTGTGGGTCCCTATTTGTTCCCATCTGCTGCAGGAGGAAGCTTCTCTGATGGCTGAGCAAGGCACAGATCTAGGAGGAGTTGAGGGGAAGGGAGAATATGATCAAAATATATGAAATAAAATTAAACTTTTTATTCTTCTCTTGTACATTACACTCTAACTTCAGTTTCCTCCCTCCACTCCTCCCAGTCCTTCCCCCAGATCCACTCCACCTCTGTTTCCCTTAAAAAAAAGAGCAGGCCTCCCAAGGAGATCCACCAAACATGGCCTAATAAGCCTGGGCACAAACCCTCATATCAAGGCTGGACATGGTAACCCAGTAGGAGGAAAGGGGTCCCAAGCCAGGCAAAACCGTCAAAGACACCCCTCCTCCCTCCCGTGTTGGAGGTCCCCCAAGCACACCAAGCTACACAGCCGTAAGGTATGTGCAGAGGACCTAGGTCAAGCCCGCACAGGGCTCGTGTTTGTCTCTTCAGAGTCCCTGAGCCTCTGTGAGCCCTGCCTGTTGATTCTGTGGACCATGTTCTCCTGGTGTCCTCTGTAGGAAAAAGTTTCAGTAGAAATAACGCCCTGTGTCTTAGGATTGAAGACAAAGGAGTTCAGAATACTAGGTAGAGTGCCAAGAAGCATATTGTTATGAAACGTCTTGGCAGGGGACAGGCAGAGCGTGTGAAATACTTAGACTGTCAGGTCCTGAGGGCCATTCAGTTTCTGTGTCTGCCTGGGTCTCTGCTTACTGCTGTATGTAGCTCCTTAACACTGTAGCTGTCACTTCTTTTGGCAGATAACACGTGGCTGCTGTGTTAATTAAAAAAGAGCCTCTGCGTTCTGTGTTCAGCTACCCATATCTATTCACATAGATGTTTATTGATTCACATAGGTGTTTATTGTCATTTCCTTTTATTTTTTGTGTGAGTGAACGTTCTTGGAAAGAACAGTACCTTCCACCAAATCTTCTACAAGCCTGTTCACCCGATGAGAACTTCTGTGACTGGAGAGGTTGTGATTGTTGCAGGTCCAGAACCTAAGAATAATTTATCTTGGGCTGTTTTAGCTCCCTAAATAGCCATTCCTTGCCCATCTCTGTGTCTGACTTAACATCCTTGAGTCTCATGGGTGAAACGTTTTGGAATGTATTAACTGAATTGATGTTCATCATCCAGAAAGCTAAGAACAGCATCAGCTAGCATCCAGACCGATAGCAGAGATGGTCCTCTTTGCTGTAAGCCACCTCTCTGCTCCACCGGTGTGTTTGAAAAGTGCATTTGGCCGGCGGTGGTGGCACACGCCTTTAATCCCAGCACTCGGGAGGCAGAGCCAGGCGGATCTCTGTGAGTTCAAGGCCAGCCTGGACTACCAAGTGAATTCCAGGAAAGGCGCAAAGCTACACAGAGAAACCCTGTCTCGAAAAACCAAAAAAAAAAAAAAAAAAAGAAAAGAAAAGTGCATTTGATTGAAAATTTCCTTTGTTCTGTTGCTATGAGAACTTCATGAAAATGTTGTTTGGGGTAGCTCGAATCTGTGTCCCCTGGACGTGCACTCATATTTGGCTCCAGAATAATCTCTCTCTCCCTATTCTGAGGTCAGAGCTGTTTTGACAGTTAAGTGTTCATCCTGTCCTGCGATCTGCATTGCCCTCTGGGAGTATAGTGAAGAAATGTCTCTGCGTTCCCTTCCCCAAGTTTGATTGTATTCCACTTGGGACAGAGGGTAGAGTGAAAGCACATGCTTACTTGCCCGTTAGAGAAGTAGCGCGGGAGGTGGCCCGGGACAGCTCCTGTGGGTCTGTGGGCCCTGGTGCCCTAGTTTTCTGTCCACTTACTATGGTAAAATATCCAGATGGAGCAAGCTAGAGGGAAAGAGTTGTTTGAGCTTACTGCTTCAGGTTACAGTCTGTCCCACCTCCTTTCTTCACCTCGTTCAGCCGTGAAATCCCTCACAGCCTGTCCACGGATCAGCCTGGCTAGACTGGTCCTCATGCCACTCCCTTCCCAGGTGACTCTAGCCAGTGTCTGATCACCCACCTGCCTAGGGACGTTGACTTGACCGCATGAGAGACGCACTTGGATTTACAGCAGGAAGGACGTGGACTGTGTTCATTTTATAAAAACCTTCAAACTGGTCCCCCACCGAGTGCTGTGTGAAAGCTGCTGCTGTGTAGAGGTGAGAGCTCTGAAGACCTCTCCAGGGCTGCCTAGAGGGAGCACCAGGCCTCTGCTAGAAAACACTTAACAAGTGTCAAGTTACAGGGAATAGCTGCTTACTGGATTTATTTAAATTGTTCATCTAGTGCTAATACAATTAATATATATTATTTACTATTTTATATTAACACTTTCATTAATAAAAATATATTCCAGTGATTGGGGAGGAAGGTTACCTATACTAAAGGAAGTTGCTTTAAAGCTATTTTTAGAAAACATGTTCTTTGGGGAAAAGCTGAAGATGAGGTAAGAGATGTAGAAATCATGTGATACAAAGAATGATTGACAGATTTATGGTGGGTTATTTTGTAAGTCAAGGCTAAGGAAGCCAGGGTAACAGAAGGACAAGCTGAGGGATGAATGGTAGACTTTCTGGGGTAGGAAAGTCTGGGGGTGGAGTTTGAAGCAGATTCTAGATGGATCCAAGGCGCATGCTTTAGAGAGTGGCTGTGGAGTTGGAAGGCCTTCCGGAAGTGCTGGAGCAGTGAGGGTGGTTCTCTCCGTGACAGCAGCGCACTGAGGCAGGTTTTGCATAACTCCAGTGCTTTTCAGGTTGTAACTTTATTTCATTAACGTTTTAATGTTTCATGTACACACAGAATAACTAGTCTGTCACCAGGTAGTCAGTCACATGTAGATCAGTATGGCTTTACACATAAAACTTTTAAAGCATAAAACTCTTTTTCTTTTGCAGAGACATTATGATAACACACTTTGAGCCTTCCATCTCCTTTGAGGGACTTTGCAGTGAGGTTCGAGATATGTGTTCTTTTGACAATGAACAGCCCTTCACCATGAAATGGATAGATGAGGAAGGTGAGTGACTGGGAGAAGGGATGCTGCCTGGGTGAGCATTTGCTTTAAGAGAAATAAGAGCCCTAAGAAATTCAAGTGGGAAAGATAAAGCTGAAATGGAATGCCATGTTTGAGTCCTTAGATTAAGAGGAAAGATTTAAATGAAAGTACACAATCTTTGTCTTTCCCTCTTCAAAATGAAGTAAGGCAAATGTTTCATTAGTGTGTCGTGTTTTTTTAATATAAATGTTTATATTTTAATATAATAGCTTACCTGTTATTAACTGAATATACCTTAAAGAAAATGTTGTAGAAGCAGTCATAGTGATTGTGATCATTTTACTTCAGGGTGATGTTAGTGACTTGTACTCACAAAGCCTTGTGAACTGTCTTGAGGATGGACATTGCCTGTTCTCAAACTCAGAGGCTCATCACAGTTGGGCATGTGTGTTAGTCAGAGTGCTCTTAAGGACCAGGGCTGATAGAATGATAGAATGGGCGGCTTCCTCAGTTTGAAGACATTGAATTAAGGCTTCTCACCATCTACTGCCTACAAGTGTACCTGGTGCCTAAGGAGACCAGAAGAGGGTATCAGATCCCCTGGAGGAACTGGTTACAGAAGGTTGTGGTCTGTCGTGTGGGTGCTGGGAACTAAACTTCTGCAAGAACCACAAGTGCTTCTAACTGCTGAGCTGCTTCTCCAGCCCCTAATGGGCTTTTTTTAAAAAATAAGGCAGGTTTTGTTATGTGGCTCTGGCTGACAGGAAACTTTCAGTGACCCCCTTCTTTGGTCTCCTAATGTGAGCTATCAGGCCTCAGTAGCAAAATATTTTAGGTGGCTAGTAATTTTGTAACCATCATTGCCACGTACTCTTGCATGGGGCAGGGAATGACAGATAGGATTTTATTTTACTTTATTTTTAGTTCTCTGCATAGCTTTTAAATTTTTTATTTTTAACTGACAGTATATATGATTATGAGTTGCAGTGTTATGTTTTTTCTTTGTGTCTGTGTGTGAGTGTGTGTTTAATGTGTGTACGTGTTTTGCTTACATGTATCTCTATGCACCATGTGCATACAGTGTCTGAAGAGGCCAGAAGAGGGTGTTGGGTCCTATGGAACTGGAGTTACAGACAGCTGTTAGCCATGTGGTTACTGGGAACCCAGGTCCTCTAAGAATGGGACTGTTGCTGTGACAGACAAGACCTATTCTTTGAAGAATTTTAGAAGACTTTGGGGTTTTGGACTAGAAAAGTTACATTTGAATTAACAAGAGCTATTGAGGTCCAGCCCCAGGGTCCATGGAAGAACTCTACAACCAGCTGAGAATCTAATCTTAAGAATACTGAAAGAAAGCGGGCGGCACTTGGGAGGCAGAGCCAGGCGGATCTATGTGAGTTCGAGGCCAGCCTGGTCTACAAAGCGAATTCCAGGAAAGATGCAAAGCTACACAGAGAAACCCTGTCTCGAAAAACCAAAAAAAGAAAGAAAGAAAAAAAAAAAAGAAAGAAAGAAAAAAAAGAAAGAAAGAAAGAAAAGAATATGCACACATGGAGCTCTTTCAGTCCATTCACTTTATTCTTGTAAATCAGTTCTACAAGTGTCACCGGGTACCAGTTATATACACTTACAGGCAATGCAATGTGAGGCTTCAAGTTTTCAGGGTCATAGAGAGAGGTGATAAGATTCACACATAGAGCAGTACTTGTCAGCTTTCATTTACAACCCAAAGCAGGAGTGACAATGGAAGTTCTCTGGTGGGGTCAGCTGAGGGCTAAAGTCAATTAGGGGATCTAAAGAGGAGTTTATGTGCTCAGACTATTCTCAGAAGTGACTAGGTAAAAGGTGAGGAGTCTGTATGTCAGTATAAGGCACGAGTAAAGTAAAACTGTCTTTTTCCTTTGTCACTGCCGGTTCAGCGATCTCAGCAGCGCTGTTTTCCAGCAGGACCGGAAGTATTTTCAGTTACTAGGCAACCTGGGTAACAGCATGTAGCATTTGGTTTGCAAAAGCACTTTCACTCTGAGTCAGTTGCTAAAGGGAACCCTTAGATTTAGTGATAACACCTAGGCTGTGGGATAAGAGAGGAGGGTTTAAGCTTAATTTGCACAAGAAACAAAGCTTGGCACCTATCATCTGCCTGGCCTTGGTGGTTGTCTCTTTGGGTCAGTCTTGTATAATATCATCGGGACCAGCCTTAATATTATACATCCCAGGGGCTCAAGAGAGAGGAATGCGAACAGTGGTCAGGACTATTTTTGGGAAATAGAATCTCAGCACACCGAGCTCTATCGTCCACTTGCTTTAATTCCTCTGGGATAACATTCCTGTTTACCCAGCTTCAGTTCTGTTCTCGTGCCTACCTCCTTTCTTGCCTGATTTCTCTCTATATTTATCCACTGCTCCCCCTAAGTTCTATCTTAATTCTCTTGTCTTGATTCTGCCTTAAATCTAGGTCCTTCTCATCTCGTTCTTACCCAGCTAGTACTTCCCCATCTGACTCTTCCTCATTTTCCATCTCATCCACACGTTCTCTGTGGTCAAAATCCTCCTTATTCCTCTCCATTCTTCATCTCTAAATTCTCCACATTCCTTCCCAAGTCTCTCAGCAGTTTAGTTATAAACCCAAGCAATAGCAATCCCCTGGTTGAGCAAGGTCACCAGGATTGAATTCTACGGGGTCATAAAGGTAGGTAAGAATTTTCCTCAGGCAATGACCACCAGGCTTCCAGGGTCAAACGGAGGGGTGATAAGAATCACATAGAGGGGCAGTAATTGTTAATTATCATTGGCAACCCAAAGGGAAGTGACTAATGAATTAACTAAAGGCTAAATTCAGGTATTATTTAAGAAGAGGGATCTTATGTACACAACTATAATCTTAAATGTGATTGGTAGAAAATGTTAAGAATCTATAAGTTGCTAGGTCAATGGGAGACAATAAAACTGTCTTCTTTTTTCCTGTGGCTCCTATCTGTCCAAGCCATCTGCCAGTTTTTTTCTGCAGGGTGGGAGAAAGTGTGCTTGGTCACGAGGCAACCTGTGTACAGCTGGTGATAGTTAAAGGGAGATCTGGAACTAGAGGTAAGATTTGGGAAAGGAGGAAGTTAAGCTTAATTGGCATATCCGCTAGGCCTTCTCAAATGAGTAGTCTGGATGCATAAGTCTGTAGCTAGAGTTTTCCTGCCTTGCCCACAGTCAGGACAAATCTCTGTCACCCGCCAGCCCCACAGCTGCTCAGACCCAACCAAGTAAGCACAGAGACTTATATTGCTTACAAACTGTATGGCCGTGGCAAGCTTCTTGTTAACTGTTCTTATAGCTTAAATTAACCATTTCCATAAATCTATACCTTGCCACGTGGCTGGTGGCTTACCGGCGACTTCACATGCTGCTGGTCATGGCAGTGGCTGCAGTGTCTCCGCTCCTCAGCCTTCCACTTCCCAGAATTCTCCTCTCTCCTTGTCCCACCTACTTCCTGCCTGGCCACTGGCCAATCAGTGTTTTATTTATTGACCAATGAGGGCAATTTGCCATACAGACCATCCCACAGCATAAGTCTGTTCTTAGAGAGTACAGAGTTATGGACTTGTCTGGGGATGGACCTGGCTGGATGATAATTACAGGGAGGCTAGAACTGGGGTTCTGGCTGTGCATAGCTGTCAGCGCAGGTTATCTCAATATTCCTTTAGTAGATGGGCAGTGGTGCCCAATAAATGGTGGAAAAGCTACAATAGCACACAAGAAATTGATAGCAGAAAACGACTGATAATCAAAAGCCAATATCACCAAGGCTCCTTGAGCCTCAGCTTGACCTCTGGAAGGCCCTTGGCTTCTTCCAGGTATTAGCTTTGCCATAATCAGCTGAAATCCTTTGTATATTTTTGTGGCTTACAGCAAATCAATGGGAATATTTACCTATATCAGTAACTAGCAGAGGGCCAATCACCATCCCAGTAATTGCAAGCAGTAAATCACTTAAGTTAGGGTCTTGTGTTAATAAGCCCGGGTGAAAGTAAGGATTTAAGGTTAGTGAGGTTAGTTTCTCTTACCTGTTGGAGAGGTGAGTTCAGGGCATGCTAGTGCTCATCTATCAGCAATCTGTCCTTGGATGTTTGAGAAGTATCTCAGATGAAATCTTTTGTCTGGAGATAGCCCTGGCCAGATGTCTGCTAATGAAAACAATTACAGAAAAGCAGACTCTATGCTAGAATAAGAGGAACAAAGGCCTGAGTGTGGGAAGAGGGTCTTTGTGTGACTATTTTCAAACATAGTCAAAGGGATGTCATCCATAGGCCCCAAACTTGTAGGGGAAATCGTGTCTAATAAATGATCAACCACACTGTTAGAAGTTCTTGGGAAAAGAATCAATTGAGAAAGCTGTAATAAAACACATAAGAAATTCACTGCAGGAAACAGCTAATACATTTAAAATCCAGTATCATCAAAACTCCTTGAGTTGTGGCTTCAACCTCTGGTTTAGCCTTGCCAGTGCCAGTTGAATCCCTGCTTCATATTTCTGCAGCTCGAAGCATTGAATGCGCTGTAAGCAGGGTTAAATAGGCCTCCTGGTAGGATCTTGCTGAGAGCAATATGGATTATATAGGACCAGCATTCAGCAGTTAAAATTCCCAAGGATAACATAATCCAGAATCTCTGTTTGATATCCATCTTTACGTGGCTTATTTTTTTATAATACTTTTACTTTCTTTTTAAAGACTTTATTTTTTAAAACTTTCTATTTCTTTATATAACTGTCTATATTCTTTTTCCTCTCTCTTCCAAGTCTACATTTATTTTTATATATATTGTAGACTGTTTAGAGGTTTATTTCATCTGAATCTGTTTCACTGTGAATCTATTGCTTTAAACTGCAATATTACTGGGACTGAAATGGCAGCTTTGGCTGCTGGCTCTGCCCTCCTCAGCTTCGCAACATGGGGGAACTATGTTTAATGCCAGCTCTGGGAACCAGGCTCACTGCCGACCATGTGACACAGTGGGTCTATGTTTCTACCCAGCAGCATGTAGCCCAGAAACGTCTTTTTTTTTTTTTTTTTTTTTTTTTTCCTGTACTAGCAAAAGCTAAATCTGTCATGATGCAGTGCACTGTGAGGCTTGGAGACGCCACTGTGTACTGCTGCAGAAATCCACTGTACTGCACTCAAGCCCACACGCTGCTGTGAACCTGCCATACTGTAAGTCACAGCTTGCCAGAGAGACACAACTAGGAAGCTGTTTTTAGCTCTGTTTTATAATCTTTTTTTTTTTTTTTTTAAGCTTTCTCGGGTTTTAGGTAGAAACTCTTGCCACCATGTGTGGGCGCCATTTGTAGCTAAAAGTTTTCCTGTGGCCCGCCTGGTCCCGCAGCTGCTCAGACCCAAGTAAACACACAGAGGCTTATATTAATTATAATTATTAATTAGCTCAGGCTTACTACTGACTAGCTTTTACACTTAAACTCAGCCCATTTCTGTAAATCTATATGTTGCCACATTTTTTGTGGCTTTACCTGTGTGCCATTACATGCTGCTCCCTGGACGGTGGGCTGGTGTCTCCTGCCTCAGCCTTCCTTTTCCCAGAATTCTCCTTGTCTGCTTATCCTGCCTATACTTCCTGCCTGGCTACTGGCCAGTCAGTATTTTATTAAACCAGCATATAAAAGCATTATCCCACAGCAATGAGTCAAGTTATAACTGTTCCATTAGGTAATAGGACATACCCACACATACCCACATGAATCTCTTCTAGACAAGATCCCATGTACATGAGGTTTGAGAGGCTCTTATGCTTACCTAAGATCCTGATGTCGGGCTGGTAAGATGGCTAAGCAGTTAAGAGTAAATACTGCTTCTGTAGAGGGGGCAGTTTATGACTGCCCGTAACTGCAGCCTCTGTGACAGCTGCACTGCAGATGCACATGCCCAGCCCCACAGACAGAATTTATTAGGAAGTCTTGGGGCTCCATGCATCTGATCTTTGTCCTGAGAGTGTTTCTTATTTTTATGACTTATAGGTAGAAGTGGAAGAGAGGGGCAGCTTTATTTTTAAACCAAGCAAGGCTTGGCAGGGAAATGTCTTTTAGATACTTTTTTACACAAAATTCATTCTTGACATTTCTCTGTATCCATATCTACGTAGGATGTTGAAAGAAGCCATTTTGGGAGATGGCTTAGCAGTTGAGGGCACCTGGCTGCTCTTCTAGAGGACCCCGGTTCAATTCCCAGCATCCACATGGCAGCTCACAACTGTCCATAACTTCAGTTCCAGAGCATCTGACACCCTCACACAGAGACATACATGTAGGCAAAGCACTAAGGTGCATAAAGTAAAAATAATAAATTATTTTTTAAAAAGAAACCATTGGAGGCTTTGAACCTCCTACCTAGTCATTCTGTCTGTTTGCAGCCATGTTCCTTTAGGTCTGTTCTCTGGATTGCCCTCAGGGACAGTGTTGCCACACTCGTGTGTCCACTTTCCAAGTCATTTCCTCTGCTCTCAGGCCTCACCAACAGTCCGTGACTGCCATCTTCTGCCTGTCAGTAGATGGAAAAGGCCATGTAATTCCTCTTCCTTTTGTCCAGTTTCCGGTTTGGTTGTCTGTCTCTGTGTAACACGCACTACCTTCCTTACAGCTCAGTGAGTAGGAATCTTACTTTTCACGGCTCTGTGAGTAATCAGGGCCAACGTTACACATGTCCAGAGAAGATAAAAGGGGAAAGGATGGAGAAGACACTGTTTTCTGTGAGATAGTGTAGAAGGAAATGACTTCATATTCCTCTCCCAGATGGTGAGCTGGGTTCTCCGCAGCATGTGATTGAAGGTTAGACAGATGGAGGGAAGGGGCACTGGAGTAGTAAGGAGGACCCAGTTCGGGCCCCAGCTTGGCTCCAAGTGCCTTGTTCATTGAGGAATGTCAGTGTCCTGTTATGTGCCACCTCTTGACTTGCAGGGTGACTCAGCGCTTTGGCTGGGTAGTCAGGAGAAGTATTTCCTTGTCGTCCGTGTGGGTTACTGAAATTCAGCACTTACATTTAAGAGTAGCTCAAGCTGGTGTCTGCCCTAAGTAGGACATTGTAACATCCTTCTCACCAAAGGCTCAGGGAACATGTCAGAGGAGGGACATCTCAGAATAGGGGTGCAAAGAGCGTAAGCGGTGCGGGATGGGGAGGAGCACTGTGGAATGCCGTCTTTGGGCTATGACATGGCCTTTGTACCCATGAACTCATCGCAGCTATGATTATATACACAAGAGCAAGTCAGCAAGACCAGTCACCATTCCAGCAGGCAGTCTCAGCGGGCTCCTAGCAAAGAGAAGTCATGAAAGGAGAGACGTGTTGGGGTGCCTGGGAAGAACGGAGGGAAGCATGGAGGCTCCTTGGGGGAAGGGGACTTGGAGCGCACATGGTCAGGATGCATTGTTTAGATGTGTGTAATTGTCAAAGAGTAATAGATGTTTTATAGAAAGAAGGAAAGAGAAAGTAGGGGCTGGAGAGATGGCTCGGTCGTCCAGGGCACTGGCTGCTCTTGCAGAGATCACCCACAAGTCCCCGCACCCACAAGGCAGTGGACAGCTGTCTGGAACTCCAGTCCCAGGGGATCTGACGCCTTCTACTGACTGCCGCAGGCACACGGTGGCGCGCTTACATATATGCAAGCAAAACACTTATCAGATGAAGAATCTTAGAAAAATGTCTAAGTGGTTCAAGCGCAACTTAGTCCAGAGTGCTGTAGTGGTTTCCTTCCTGTGACTTAGTTGAGCAAGGTTGTGATGTGAAAGAAATCTATGACAAAGTCACTCTGAGGAGAGAGATTCCAGCCATGGATAGTGAGCAGTGGAGCTGCCTTTACTCCTCTTTTGAGTAAACAGGCCTGATGATGTAGGCCTGTCGTCCCAGAACTTGGGAGACTGAGGCAGGAGAATTGTGTGTTTGAGGCCAGCCTGAGTAATTTACCGAGACCCCATCCCCAAACAGAATAAAACGTGGGTGGGGATGGCTCTATACTTCGGAGTTAGAGTGCTTGCCAGGCCTGGTCCTGGGCTCCATTCACAATACTGGGGACAAGGAGGAGGCAGCAGCCTGGCTCTTAACCATACCCATCCAAGTGAGCTGTGCCAGCCTGAAGGTCGTCAGAGTGGGTTTGCTGGTGCGTGCATGCGTGCGTGCGTGCAGAACCTGGTTAGAAAATGTGTGAAAATTTGGTGTCTGGGCCCCGTGTTTCGTTCTGGACAACTAGAAATGGATGTGATGTCATCTACTTGAGAGAGTGGAATGTCTAAGGAAGTGTCTAAACATCTGTCCCTGTAAATACCCCTCCGTTATTATTTATAGAATGTGCTTACAGTTATCGTACTCAGGGTGAAGGTCGAGCTGTACTTTTGTGTTTTTAGGAGATCCGTGTACAGTGTCTTCTCAGTTGGAATTAGAAGAAGCTTTCCGGCTTTATGAGCTGAACAAGGATTCTGAGCTCTTGATCCATGGTAAGATCCATCGTTGACTCTCCAAAGCTGCAGCATAAACGTGACTAAAGACAGCATGGGTGTCATTATCATGTGTGCCCTCTTCCCTAGGTAGTTGTCCTCCAGTCTCTTGCCTGTGCTAGAGCGGCTAAGATGATTCTGCTTTTATAGTCAGGAGAAATGCATTCTCTGTGTATAGTCTTCCAGGATATTAAAGTGTGACCTCCTCATCTCCCGTTGTTTCATTCCTGCACAGCTTTAGAGTGTGTGTGTGTGTGTGTGTGTGTGTGTGTGTGTGTGTGTGTGTGTGTGGCGCGCGCGCGCGGGGTTGGGGGCGGGGCAAGGACCACCTTTTCCTAGTACAAAATGTTAGAGAAATAATCAGTTATTCAGGCAGGCAGTTAGCAGCTGCCTGTTACCCTACAACTTAGGAGGCAGAGGCAGGAGGATCTTGTGTTCCAGGGCAGTCTGAGCTACATAGTGAGATCACGCCTTTAAAAAAGGGTGAGAGAGTGAGTGAGTGAGTGAGTGAGTGAGTGAGTGAGTGAGTGAGTGAGTGGGAGAGAGAGAGAGCGTAAGTTAATTCAGTTGTAGAGGACTTGCCTAGCAGAGTCCTGGGCTTGGTAAACTAGTTCCTGTTCCAGGTGCTCTTACTCAGTTGTGGCCCTAATTCACCAAAGTACAGTCAGTGAACAAGATGTTCCTCATTATAAACATGCTTTGTTTGGTATGTTTATAAACGTGTAGCCTGGAACATAAGCTAATATTTTGGGAGTTTGGGTACTGTTTCTGATCTTCATTCATTCCTAAATTGAGTACACATCTTTTAAAAACTCTGGTTTTTGTCATTTAGTTCTTTGTTGTAGCTGAGTTCTCTACAACAGGCACTTTAAAAAGTAGTAGTTAGTTTCTTTAAGGACCCGAAGAAGAAAAGATAATTATTCACAGGGACTAGATTAGTAAACCAGGCTTCCAGTATGCTACCCTGTAGACATACTTGTTTCCACAGGAAGTTGCTTTGTATACAGGCTTGGCAAAAGTGAGCGCCTTCAGTAGACTAGTTTGGGCCATGTGACAGAATTCTTTCTGTCTTGGGAATCACAAGTCACTTTGAATTTTGGATCAATTTAAATTCTGTTTAATTTGTATTTTGTGATTATGCTGTTAATTAATTTTTAATGAATTTTGTTTCAGTATTTCCTTGTGTACCAGAACGCCCTGGAATGCCTTGCCCAGGAGAAGACAGTGAGTGTTTTTAGTATTCTGTACATTTGAAAGAGTTACTCAAAATGAAAAGAAACAGAACTTTTTGTTTTGTTTGTTTTCTAGACAAGGTCTCTGGCTATCTTGGAACTCACTGTGTAGCCCAGGCTGGCCTCCACTCATATCCACCTGCCTCTGCCTCCCGAGTGCTGGGATTAAAGGCGTGTGGCACCATGCTTCCCTTAAGAGATAGAACTTTTAATTTGTTTGATTTATTCTGTTTCCTCAGTCTAATTTAGAACATATTAGCAGCTGCCTGAGCTCTGCTTTTGCCAAATGGAATTCATCTAGCTACATCTTACATAATTATCTCTTGTGCATATAAAAGGACAATTAAGTCATATGGCTTCATGTTTTTTAATTTTGGATATTTTCAAATCTGTGGAAATTTTGAAACATCTTTGAAAAAAGATACCTACATATCACTTGCCCAGATTTAACAGTACTTAGCATTTTCTGTTTACCTCTGTACTTGTTTGTGTGTACACATGTGCATGACTTCTGAATCTAATAACCCACTTGTTACACTCATTTGTTTGTATTCTTGTGCTTACTATATAATGTGAGAATGATTGCCTTGACACTTGACTTCTGGATAGCTTTGTAGATGTCACATTCTTAGGAATTGTTATAGAATCTCATTTTCATTTATGGTTTCTGCACGTATCCATGACTTTAGGAGGAAAGAAATAGTGAATGTTTTACTTTGACTTATGTGAAATTTCCAAGTCTAAGCTTCTAGTTTTGTGACTTAATGCCCTTTAGTGAACAGAGAAAACAAAGAGTTGTAAAGTTAGAATGATGTCATGTGTTACTCAGGAAGATGGGGGAGGAGGAATGGCGGAGCAGCAGGCGGTAGTGAGGACGCGCTGGCAGTACCAGAGTTAGCTCCATGCTGCCTGTCTTTGCAGGCTGCTGGGGAGAGGGCCGTCTTCTCTGCCTAGAGCCAGAATGGTGGAAGAATTGACACTGTAGCACACCCTGTGCAGAGCTCCATGCCCGTGAAGATCCATTGTAGGTTATGGCAACACGCTCTCCTGGTAAAATGCGGTTTCTAGGCTTCCCATACACTGCGTGCTCATTTACCTTTTAAAATTAGTGGTGGAGGTCTGACACCACCTTTCCCCAGGAAAGTAAAAATTGAACTAGAGTATAGAGGAAATGGATAGCCATGACTGTGGTCTCTCCAGAGCGTGTGGACACAGGCAGAAGCCCTGTGTTAGGGTCAGGAGGCACGCGGCAGGGCTGCTTCCATTGCAGGGAAAAGCCCTGGCACACTGTGTCCCAGCTCTGCAAGCAGAAAAAAGACTGCTAAGAGCATGGTGGCTGGTACTGTCTACCTTAACTTGAAATAGTGAAGTCAGTGCTCCTTCCGCTTTAAAGTAGTTTAGAAATGTTCCTTACTAGTCAGTACCAATGAGGAATATCACCAGTAGACATCTCAGTGCCTAGTAGACTCCAGAGATTACTACACAGTGCATGTCATAGTAATGGAGAGCCAAAATTACAAATGGATTAGGTTTGATTATTTAGAACGTCTTCCGATGTGTTTTAGGAATAGTGATGGTGCATGCCTTTAATCCCAGCACTCAGGAGGCAGAGGCAGATCTCTGTGAGTTTCCAGGCCAGCCTGATTTAAGGGAATTCCAGGACAACTTGGACTGTTAACACAGAGAACCCTGTTTCAAAAAAAAAAAAAAAAAAAGAAGTGTTTCTAGGAGCTGAAGACATGGCTCAAAGGTTAAGAGCCCTTGTTGCTCTTCAAGAGGATCTGGGTTTGGTTTCCAGCACTCACTCATGTGGTGGCCAACAACCATCTGTAACTCCAGTTCCAGGGGATCCAACTCCCCTGTCACGCCTCCAGAGGACTAGGCACACACATGGTATGCATACATACATGCACACAAAACTAATAAATGTTTAAAAAATTAAAAAGGATAATAGATATATAAAACTTTTGAAGTGCTAGACCTGGGTCTAGCTGTGTGGTAGAATGCTTATGTAACATGTGTGAGATCCTGGGTTCAACATCCAGTATTATACCAAAAACAAACCAAAAAGGATAAGTTTGTTATCGATGGAGTTCTATGAAATATCACTTACAAATAACTTCCATGAAGTAAAATGTACCTTTACAGTGAAGAAGAGATGCACAGTCACTACTTGGAGTGAGCACTGTCATTCTGACATTTGTATGCCTCTTTGATGTAATGCCATAAGGAAAAGTAGCAATATTTTTTTTTTTTTTTTTTTTTTTGAGACAGGGTTTCTCTGTGTAGCTTTGCGCCTTTCCTGGAGCTCACTTGGTAGCCCAGGCTGGCCTCGAACTCACAGAGATCCG
Source organism: Peromyscus leucopus (assembly GCF_004664715.2). NCBI lineage: Eukaryota > Metazoa > Chordata > Mammalia > Rodentia > Cricetidae > Peromyscus > Peromyscus leucopus. The sequence goes on along the minus strand of NC_051068.1, from coordinate 9,602,275 downwards.
CCTGGCTCTGCCTCCCGAGTGCTGGGATTAAAGGCGTGCGCCACCAACGCCCGGCTTAACAATATTTTATTTTTAATTGTGTGTGTTCATATCGGTGCAGATGCCTGAGAAGTAGAGAGCATCTGATCCCATATATATAAACATTTAACAAAAGAGTAAGTGGTAGCTTGTAAAGCAGGTAAAGGATGCAAGTATTTACTTCTTTAGCTTATCTAAGAGCTTCAGTTTTTCTCAGATGTTAGGGGGAAATCTCTTTAAAATAAAGCAGTACTAATTATTCCAATTGGTGCCCCTGGTGTGTGTTTCTAGCTAGTCCTTTAGTGAACCCATGTTAAGGTTTTAGTTTCTAGTGTGTGTAACTATTTTTTCCAGCAATAAATATGCAAAAGTCAGGTGTAGTTAAGTAGCTTTTATTCAGACTTACTCTCTTTAAACTTTGAATCTCTCTTCAGAATCCATTTACCGAAGAGGGGCCCGCCGGTGGAGAAAGCTTTATTGTGCAAATGGCCACACTTTTCAAGCCAAACGGTTCAACAGGGTAACTTATTTTGTTGGATTCTAATGCTCTGAGACGTCTATTTGTATTTGTTTTTTCCTTCCTGTGAGAGAAAGATGGTTTGTTATTAAGTCTTGAGTCTCCTAAGGGAGGCAAACAAGCAGGGAAGGCCTCGGGTCTGCGGCAGTGGCCGTGGCAGCGCCTCCTCCACAAGGACAGCTAGCACTTCTCTCACCGCCAGCCTCCCACTCGCATGATTCCGGTTTTGAAAGGTTCTCCGCGTTAGGTGAATGAGTGCTGTTAGTCCTAAGTTAAACTTCTAATGTTTGCACCTTATTTCCAAATGAGTCTGAAAAACATGGATTTTTAGAGTTAAAGGAAATTATGTTTAAGTGTAATTCAAAGAAGGCAGAGATGACCAGAGTTTATTGTGAAAGCCCTTTAATTCACTATTTAGAAAGCAGTAATAGTAGCCGGGCGGTGGTGGCGCACGCCTTTAATCCCAGCACTCAGGAGGCAGAGGCAGGCGGATCTCTGTGAGTTCGAGGCCAGCCTGGGCTACCAAGTGAGTTCCAGGAAAGGCGCAAAGCTACACAGAGAAACCCTGTCTCGAAAAAAGAAAAAAAAAAAAAAAAAAGAAAGCAGTAATAGTAGCAAACACTTGGCTAGCTTTACTGTGTACGAGGCAGTTTCCTGAGTGCTTTCCCTGTGCTGACGGACTAAATCCTTACAACAGCCTGTGAAGCAGGTACTGGATTTCCATTTTATAGATAAGAGAAATGAAGTTAAGTCTTGTCTTAGCTGTTTCAGCCAGTAAGTACAAAGCTGGAGTTTGCGAGCAGGCAGTTGGTGGATGTTGCCTTTTTCGACACAGGTTCTAACCGTGTTGCTACAGTTGGCCAAGAACCCATGGCAGTCCCTTTTGTCTGCCTGAGTGTGGGAGTGCCTGGTTTAACTTCCTTTGTTAACTGTACTTTTATGGATTTCATTTCTACAATTAACATTATTTCCTGAATTCATCAATAGAAATGAATGCACAAGATCCCCAAACTCTTATTGCCAGTGACCCTGGCATCACCAAGGCTTTGGGCACTGAGTTCTCTAGGAAAGCAGGGTTTGCCCTTTGCATAGTCTGGAAGGCTATGTGGTTTATTAGCCATTTTTCCTGTGTTCATTACTGTGAAATTTTTGTGAAGATATTCATGTCTCTGAAACCTACTGTCTTCTGTTTTTCATTCCCCCACACACACTGATCTTCAGTAGAAGCCTTTGAAGAAAAATCATGTGAGAAAATTTTGTTTTGTTTGATTTTGCCCTGTTTTGCTTTTTTGAGACAGAGTCTCACTATGTAGCCTTTACTGGCCTGGCACTATGTAGACCAGGCTGGCTTTGAACTTACAGATCAGTATGCCTCTGCCTTGTGAATGCTGATGTTGAAGGCATAATGAGCAAGCTGTTGGGAAATAACTATGTTTTTTTTGTTTTTTTTTGGTTTGGTTTTTATTTGTTTGTTTGTCTTTTTGTTTGTATTTTGAGACAGGTTGTGTAGCTCTGGCTGTCCTGGAACTTACTCTGTAGACCAGGCTGGCCTGGAACTCCAGCCATCCACTTGCCTTTGCATCCTGATTGCTGGGATTAAAGGTGTGCCGCACCACCACTGCCCAGCTGTGATAAAAGTTCTTGAACTTCCTCTTTCCAGCGTGCTCACTGTGCCATCTGCACAGACAGAATCTGGGGACTTGGACGACAAGGATACAAGTGCATCAATTGCAAACTTTTGGTTCATAAGAAGTGCCACAAGCTTGTCACAATTGAGTGTGGGCGGCATTCTTTGCCACCGGTAAGGCATCGGGTTTTGTTTGTTATGTATGTGTGTAGCATGCTTCATTTAACAGGGTTAAAGCAGGAAGGTATTATAGAACCACATCGTGGGAAATACAATGTGTAGGAGTTCTTTACATTCCACTTAAGATATGTACACTTTGGAAGTCTTGAAATAGCCAATATCAAATGCCATCCAGGTAGTATTCACGTTTTTAGTTGTCTGATAAAAGTTAGAATTTTTCATTCTGAATCAGGATTCAAAGTGTTCTTGATCGATGTTTCTTCTATACTTTTTAAATTCCTGGTTCCTCCTTCCTCCCACCTGTTTTTCTCCTTAGAATTTTATTGTAGGAGAAACAATTGCTTTTTAGTCATTTAAAGTATTTAATAATTTTATTACTTTGAGTGTGTCTCTTTTTTACATACTTTTAGTAAAGTGATGTCATTGATGTATATCCCTTTCTAAGTACTTTTTCTCACTGAACAATATGATTTGGTCATCTTTTTCATACATGTTTTTATGTATGTGTATGTGTGTATTTGAGCATTTGTTGTATGTGCTCTGTCCTTGGAGGCCAGAAGAGGGTGTCAGACCCCTTGGAGCTGGAGTCCCAAGTGTTGTGAGCTGCCCAGTGTGGCTGCTGGGCACTGAGATGAGACACTGCTGAGCGGTCTCTCTGGTCCCCTTCGTTACCTGTTCTCTTCATTGTCATTGTGCGTGTGCGTGTTCTTTCGTGCAGCTGTTATGCACATGTGCCACAGCATCTGGAGGTCAGAGAGTAACTTGGGAGAGTGTTCTTAGGTTTCAGAGGGAGCTCAGGAGAACAGGTAATGTAGAAGGGGGATCACAGTAGATAGTTTTATTTCCAACTGACCTGAAATCACTTGTGTATTTTCTTCTTTTATTCTGTAAGCTGTGTTATTATGTGATTCATAGGAGTATTGCACGGCTTTATATAATTATGTATTATAATAATGTAATTCACAGCACTTAAGAGTTTTTCACATTTAAGTTTTAGTATTATACATCTCATTGAAATACTGTCATTTCTGGATTTATAGAGGTTTGGGGATTTAAAAGGAATCTCTAAGTTACTGTGTCTTTGGAAATGTTTGTAGGAACCAATGATGCCAATGGACCAGTCATCCATGCATCCAGACCATGCGCAGACAGGTAAGGGTGAGTAACAGTTGGAGACTGCCTTGGGGTGCTTTTTTAAGTGTAATTTCTCATATTAGACTTCATTTCTTTTTTTATTTTTTGAATTATCATACAGAGTATTAGGTTTTCTTATAGCATTTTCAAGTAAAACTTTTGTTACTTCCCCTTCCCTGTTTTCTCCCACATGTCCCCCACCTTAAGCCCTCTGACCCCAGGACCCTCCTTTCCACTGTGGTAACTTTGTTTAAAGCCTAAGTTTAAAAACATGCCGGGCAGTGGTGGCGCACGCCTTTAATCCCAGCACTCGGGAGGCAGAGGCAGGTGGATCTCTGTGAGTTCGAGGCCAGCCTGGGCTACCAAGTGAGTTCCAGGAAAGGTGCAAAGCTACATAGAGAAACCCTGTCTCGAAAAACCAAAAAAAAAAAAATAATAATAATAATAATAATAATAATGTACCTAAGTATATTTTGTGGTAGTAAAACTTGTCACAATATTTTAATATACATATTTAGCATTTGAAAAAACAACTGTGTAAATTAACAGTTGACTTTCTTAGTTCAAACAAATTCTTCTGAGGATCTTTAAATTCAGCAGACTAGTTTCTTTTCCACAGTGAGAAAGTAAAAAACTGAATTTGGAGCTGTGTTGACTGTGGAAGCAACTTGCTTCTATTCAGATCCTTCTTCTGGAAATGTAGAGATACAGCATAGCAAACCGACTGTGGGCGTGAGTTAAGTGTTACACAGGAACAAATCTTAAGCGTGTATTTGGGGGATTCTGAAGCTAAAAGCATTTTTCTGGAAGGTCAGACTGGTCGCTTGGTCCTAAAAGAAGCTTGGAAAGTCTGAGCTGAGGGCTCTTACTTCCCGACTCCCCATCAGCTCTGAGGAGCAGAAGCCCTGACCTGGTCATCTCTTCATCTCTGTGATAGTCAGGCATTCTTAAGATGAGATGGGAAATAAACCCCAGGCCTGCCGTCTCTGTCTTGGGGTACTAAAGCATTGTAGTAGGATTTATAGTCCTCTTTAGAGGACAAATAACTCACAATGAAGAGAAAAAAAGCAGGAGTTGACTGCCAAGTGGCGCTTCCTCTCTGCCTTCACCACTCTTGTGTTTTAAAAAGTGATCTTTCTTTACCATACTTTTTAAAGATTAACTTACTTATTTTATGTATGAGTGCTGTGTCTGCATATATGACTTTATGTCACAAGAGGGCACCAGATCTCATTACAGATGGTTGTGAGCCACCATGTGGGTGCTGGGAATTGAACTCAGGATCTCCGGAAGAACAGCCAGTGCTCCTAACTGCTGAGCCGTCTCTCCAGCCCCCTTCACTACTCTTAATAGATAATTTGGGACAAATGTTAAGCTTTAATTAATTACTTACTCATATGTAAAACTAAGAAAAAAACATGAAAAGAAAAATGTTTATCAAATTCATTGTTGGTTATTTTTCTTTTTTAATATTTGGTTTTGAATTTTTAGTAATTCCATATAATCCTTCAAGTCATGAAAGTTTGGACCAAGTTGGTGAAGAAAAGGAGGTAAGATAATTTGTCCTACTGTGTACAGCATCACTTAGCTTTTTAGAAAGACATAATCTTTTAGAAATATAACACTTTGACTTGATTACATATTATATTGTAACAGTAAAATACAAGGAAGACATTTAATGAGTTTACAGTATTATTTTGATTTAACTGCTTAATTAAGTAATTTTAATTATGAAATAATTTGAAAATTTATTTTCACTTTAGATAGATAAGCAAAAATTATATACAGGAATAGCATTTAGTACTTGAAAATATTATTTGTAACACAATGTAGACACTTGTATTTTGCTTAAAGTATAAATGGTTAAATGTTTTAATTGTCATTTAAAATATAATTGTTACTGTTGTGTGTGTGGTGTATAGAAATAGGATGGCATGCTGCCATGTGCATTGGGGGTCAAGACAACTCTGGAGTTGATACTCTCCTCCTTCCACCTGTGTATGGCTTGTGGGGATCCAACTTCGGGTGCTAGGTCTGGGTGGCAAACCCTTCCTGTAATACTTAAAATTTACTTAATAGTTATTTTTATGTGTATCTGTGTAAGAAAATGCCACAGATGTGCAGGTGGTCATGGATGCCAGAAGGGTGTGTCAATTCATTGGAGCAGCAGTTCCAGTCTGCTGTGAGCTGCCTGGGTTGGGGGCTGAACTCGGATCCGCTGTAATAGCGTCAAGTGCTCTTAACTGCTGAGCTGCTGTTTCTCCAGCCGAAGTTTACTTGTTTCTAAAACAGAAGTTAATTAAAACAATAAGTAGTTTTAGAAAAGCTTTTGGTAAAAAAGAACTTCATGTCTTACCTGCTCTGTGTGTTGTCTTGGAGACAGCACCTTTTAGCCTCTTCCAGTTGTGTGAATAGTACCTAAATCTCTGTTTTTCAAACGTGTGTATTTCTGGCCATGGAAGATCAGTCCTTGCCTTTTTTTCTTTCCTCTTTCTAGTGTTTGATGGGTATGTTATTTCAGGCTTTTCTTGTTTATCTTCCAACTTTTTATCACTGAAATTTGAAACAGAAGTGGCAGACAGAACATTGTAGCCAAGTCCCCTCCCATATGCATTACCCAGTTAAAGTCACTATGAACAGGAGTGGATGATCTTGTCACCCACTCGCTTTACTCCGGCAGAGTTCTGAAGTGCATCTGTCGATCCCATGTTTTTAATATGACATCTTAGAGTCTTGCTCTGATTTAGTCAGGTACCTTTTGTTTGTTTTCTTCTGTTCTTTGGAGTCAAGTTCTCATGTAGCCCAGGCTGTCCTGGAACTCCTTGCATATCTGAGGATCCTTCTTTCTCTCCCTTTCCAGATGTGTTCACTGCCCTGCCCAGCCCAGCTGCACCCATGTCTGCACTCTGTTTTATCTACCTTAAATTCTTTCAGTTTTATTTTTTAAGGCTTTATATTTACTTCTACATTACTAAGGTTGTTAACATTTTACAACCCACCTGCCACTGTGACCACATCTTCCCTGTTTTGTTCATAACTGAATGAGTCAGACAAAGTGAGAACACCCTAGTAATAAAGAATGAGTCCTCTGTTCTTCTGGACCTGTATTAATCTGTTCTTCGGTGCTCGTGGACTCCTTTTTGTTCCTTTTAGAAACGGTCGTTGGCATTTTATCGTTGTCGTCATTATTGCTTTGGTTGTTATGCCTTTTAAGTGACAGACGACGAGACATAGCTAGCTAGATGAAGTTTCCACACAGTGAACACTGTGTGGTGGCCTCTCTGAAGGAAGATCCCCCCTCACTGCAGAGGCCTGTCTTGAAGCTTCTGCTCACTGGCAGTCCCCCTCCCCCTCTGCTAAAGTAGCCGTTGTGTGTGCCCCTCACATAGCTTTGCCTCGATTTGCTCTTGTTTCCGCTGTAGAAACAGCCTCATACAGTGTTCGTGTCTCTGACTTCCTTCATGTAAAATAGATGCATGTTACACAGAGCAGTACTTCAGTTATTTTATCATTTCGGTTTATCTGTCCCACTCCAGTTTTCCCTTTCAGTTGGAATTATTTTGATAAGTTAGGAGGAAACAATCTTATATATAAATATGACAGGGCAAGTGGCCCTGCTTATGAAGGCATGTATGTCATCCAGCCACTCAGGAGGCTGAGGTCGGAGGGTAAGGTAAAGGGTTGCCTGGCCACGGAACACAGAGCCAGCCTCCTCAGCAGCTTAGTGAAGACCTGTTTCAAAACGGAAAAAAGATTTGAAAAGTGTTGAGTTGTAGAACACTTACCTAGCATATGTCAGGTCCTGGATTCAGTTCTTAGTACTACATAAAATAAACTTTTCACTCCCCAAAGAATTAACTATATAAGTAAATAAACGAGTTTGGTGCATGAGTAGTATGTACATTCCACTGCAAGAGACAGTGGTCACAGTCCCATCAGCAGTGTGTGAGAGCGTTAGCTGCTCCTCATTCTTCTCTGCTTGGTCTAGTCAGTGTCTTAAGTCAGTCCTTGGAGTGGAGATAGTGGCCACGTATGATTTTTCTAAACTTGTTTTTAAGATTATCATGATATTATTGGTTTATATACCTTGTAGCCATAAGATTTAATACAAGCTGTTGATGCTTTGATCATTTTCCAGAAGATGCACTTTAAATTAAACTGAGCTCTTGGGGTTTAGATATATTTATTTTATGTGTATCAGTGTTTTGCTTGCATATATGTCTGTGTACCACATGTGTGCCTGGTGCCTGTGGAATTCAAAAGAGGGCATCGGATCCCCTGGCACTGGAGTTACAGACAGCTGTGGGCTGCCATGTGGGTGCTGGGAATTGAACCAGGATCCTCTAGAAGAGCCGACAGAGCTCTTAACCTCTGAACCAGCTCTCCAGGCCCATGACCATTCTTTTTAAACAATTTGTTTTTATTGTTTTTAATTATTTGTATGTGTGTGTCTGTGTCGGTGTGTCTGTGTGAGTGCAGGTGCCTGCAGAAGCCAAGGAGTCAGATCTGGAGCTTTTATTTCCCCCCCTCCCCCTCTCCCCTTCCCTCTCCTATCTTCCTTTTCTTTCCTTGACACTTTTCACCAGAGGATTCCTGCTTTATTCTTGTGGGGCATTTGTGGTTACATGTTGATGACTTTGCAGTATTGAGCTATCGGCATGGTCCCTGAAGGTTTTCATTTTGGATTTGCAGATATCTTATAAAAGATTATCTTTAATAATCTGCATAAATTGACAGAAGTTTAAATTTCTAGTTTTGAATGAATTATAGAGGTTATTACTTTGCCATCCCTTTAATACCAAATCTCCTGTTAACTGTAGTGCCTCGTGCTCATGTTCTGCCTGTAGCATCTCCTATACTGTGAGGAGTGTGTCCCCCCACAGCTCAGGTTACATTTATCTAGCTTTTACCAGATTCTTAGCAGACTCTTCCATCTTGATATTCTGTTTAACTTTAAATCTGTTTGGAAAACCAAACAGATACACACGATTGTCCTTAAAATTTGTCAGGTTCTTTAAAGCATCCTTTAGCATTGCTTAGATTTCAAGTCCATTCTTACTCCTTCTTAACTCACAAGCTCATCCTGTCTCGAAGGTTTTAGGAGAGATAAGAAAAGAGTTCAGAACTTAAAATATCTTATGTTATGAAAACACTTTAAAATCATTGTAATTAGAACAGTTTGTTAGAAATATAAAATATTGAGCAAAACATTTCCAGGTAAAACTTTGTTGGTTAAATGTCTTCAACAGGCGACCAACACCAGGGAAAGTGGTAAAGCGTCATCAAGTCTGGGTCTCCAGGATTTCGATTTGCTTCGAGTTATAGGGAGAGGAAGCTATGCCAAAGTACTGTTGGTTCGATTAAAAAAAACAGATCGCATTTATGCAATGAAAGTTGTGAAAAAAGAGCTTGTCAATGATGATGAGGTAAGTGGTGATGTTTTTTCTACTTCTAGACAAACCCCAGTGTTCAGAAGGCCCTGGTTTAATCCAGAGTACCACACATACACAGTCATAACCAAAGCGCACCACTTCAGCATTTCTGTATTATTATTTTGGTCTACTTTTCTAAGAACAGGCCTTAGGTAAAAATAAAGTCAAGGCTAAGGCATATTATTGTCAAGGGAAGTACTTGAGCTTTCTAAGAGTTCAAGACTGTTTCATAATATTGGACATTTTGTTAATGGTATTTTCTCTTTATATAAGTTTTGTTTCGTGACAGTAAGTGGTTTTGATATTTAGTCTAATCAATTAACATTTGTGATCATTGACTTACTAAGAACAAATTTATCATGAGTTTTTGGTCATTTCATTTGACATAGATTTCCTTGAACTTTGAAATAGGATATTGACTGGGTGCAGACAGAGAAGCATGTTTTTGAGCAGGCATCCAATCACCCTTTTCTTGTTGGGCTGCATTCTTGCTTCCAGACAGAAAGCAGGTAAGATTAAAAGGTGACAGAATGTCACTGGGCTTCATTTCATGTGCTTCCTGTAATTTCTGTGGGAGCACTTCAGAACTTCCTGCTACAATCAGCAATACCGATCTGACACCAGTCACTAGTAGGAAACAAGGAAAGAGAGGGAGAGGGAGAAGGGGCCCCTAAGAAACAGCATGGCTAGCCAGCCCTTGATGGCCTGCACACTCTCATCTGTGACATAATGTCTTCTTTACCTTAGTGACATTCAAACATGACTCACCTAGTAAGTAGCTCCTTAGCCCAAGAGTGGAATCGGTGTAGTTGTGCCGTGCTGGGCTGCTTTCCTGTGTCCATGCCTCTTGTTGCAGCTGAGTTCTAGGCGAGGACTGACTCCTTCAGAACGCCTTTCTGCTGTGGCGATCGCTGTCCTATTGAAAATGCCTGAGCTGTCTGACTCGCTTTGACTGGGCTCTGTGTGGTTTTCCCTGTTTCAGGTTGTTCTTTGTCATAGAGTATGTCAATGGAGGGGACCTAATGTTCCACATGCAGCGACAGAGAAAGCTTCCTGAAGAGCATGCCAGGTAAGTGAGCTCTTTGTTTGAGTTGGATCTCTTCCTTAGAGCTGCCTGACCTTTCGGGGCTACTAGTCAAAAACAGTCCAGCAGCAAGTTACCTTGTTGCCCCTATATTCTGTGTAAGTCATGAGGAGACTGAACTAGGTTAATTTACATAGTAGATTGTAATATGCCTATTACATATTATAATCTGCTATTTGTGTTCATTGTATATTTAGGGTTTTCAAGTGGTGGCTGTTCATAACAAAATCATACTTTTTTTTCAATTCAAGGTTTTACTCTGCAGAAATCAGTCTAGCTCTAAATTATCTTCATGAGCGAGGGATCATTTATAGAGATTTGAAGTTGGACAATGTGCTGCTGGACTCTGAAGGACACATTAAACTCACGGACTATGGCATGTGTAAGGTGAGAGACCCTCCAGACAGCTGTGACTGTCAGTTAAGGAACTTCGTATTTGGGTGAGAAATGATTCACTGCCTTGATTAGGATGAATGTACACCCTGGCTGTTCAGCCATCCGCAGAATTCCACGTCATCTGGGATATGTGTGCTGTGTAGGGTTAGTTGTTTTAATTGATTGTAACTTTTTGTCTTGAAAGCTGTTATGCTTTTGAAGAAAAGTTGGAAATAAAAAGTTGCCTACAGTCCTCATTATGTTAACACAGTACTTTTATATCAGTTTCCAATCTTGCACCTTTTAGTAGACCCTGAACCTACTTTGCAGATTTTCCTTGGGAGTCTGTTTTTGTACTTAAATTTTAAATCTCTGACATAAAGTATGATAAAAGTCAAGTAAGCGTTTCACTTTGTCTGTGTTGGTGTTTAGTCTTTGGCAGCACTGTTTCGTCTGGAGGTCTGGTCTTTTCCCACGATGTGTCTAGAGAACTGTTCTACTTAGTAACACTACTCCAACAGACACCCCAGGTGTGTGAGTGTGCATTGTGTTCATCCACCTGGAGGGTTGCACCAGAGCAGGACTCCACATTCTTACATTCATAAACACTCAAATGGTATTGAGGCTTTAATGTTACTTTCACATAATGTATAAAACTCAAGACCATTTTTCCTATGATACACCTTAAATTATTCTCTTACATAAATTTTTGTTTGTAAATAGTGAAAAGGTTTAGCCAGTGGACTCCTATGTATCCTTCACTTACATTCAGGATGCTGTTCTGCCATTTTTACCCCCAGAGTGTTTTTTTCTCTCTGGTTAAAAAAAAAAATAAAATAAAATAAAAAATTAATCCCAGAGCTTGGGAGGCAGAGGCAGGTGGATCTCTGAGTTCAAGGCCAGCCTGGTCTACAGAGTGAGTTCCAGGACAGCCAAGGCTACACAGAGAAGACAGTAGTTTCTTTCCTTCTTTCTTTCTTTCTTTCTTTCTTTCTTTCTTTCTTTCTTTCTTTCTTTCTTTCTTTCTTTCTTTCTTTTTTTTTTCTTGAGTCACTGTTTGAATATTAGTTAGAATTACCAATTGTACAAGGAGGCAGAGGCATGATGATTCACCTTTGCAAGGTTGGAGCAGGATGGTCCTGAGCTCAAGACCAGCTTGGCAAGAATTTACCCCCCAAGCCATCTCCCTAGCCTTCAAGGAGTCTTTCTTTTATGACTCTCTGTCCTTCCCTTTTCCAGATGAATTTGACCATATTTAAACCATGTAGATGGGCACATGTAACATATTTGGTTGTTGGATTGGCTTTATTTCCTGTTTGTTTGGGTGGGTTTGGTTTTGTTCTTTTGAGACAAGGTCTCAAAACCTATGTAGTTGAGGTTGTCCCTGAGTTAATAATCCTCCTGCTTTAGTCTTCAAAAGGCTGGGATTACGTGTGTAGCACCATGCTTGGTTTTTTTCTTTTTAGTTTCAGTTTTTAATCTAAAATTTTCTCTGTTTATTAGTTACTGGTGTGTGGGATATATTTTCTGATATAGAAATGTTAGGATCTCATGATTGAAGACCATGACATTTTCTTAACATGTTCATTTTTATTCTCAAAGAATATATTAATAGGTATACAAAAATGTATATTTGTTACAGTTCTTAATGGTTGTTCCATTTATTATTGAGTATTTTCTCTACTTGACTTGTGTGTGTATTGTGCCTTAATTGTTCACCAAAGCAGAAGAAGTGACCAGAAACAGAGCATTGTCATGTCAACAGTTGTGTAAGATGATTAATTTTAGTCATGTGAATTCGATTTTGTACTGAATTTTAACAAATATTTTGTTATATTTATTTGTTTGTATATTTATTTGTTGTGCATACAGTGTTCTGACTGCAGGCCAGGAGAGGGCACCAAATTTCATTACAAACGGCTGTGAGCCACCATGTGGGTGCTGGGAATTGAACCCAGGACTTCTGGAAGAGCAGCCAGTGCTCTTAACCTCTGAGTCATTTCTCCAGCCCAACAAATATTATTTTAAAAGCAGGTTTTTGTTTGGTTTGCTTTGGGTTTTGTTGTTGTTGTTGTGGGGTTTTGTTTGCTTATTGTTTTTGTTTTTTTGAGACAGGATTTCTCTGTGTAGGCCTGGCTGTTCTGGAACTCACTCTGTCAACCAGGCTGGCCTCAAAGTCGCAGAGATCCACCTGCCTCTTGCTAAACTGACTTTAACAACATCTAGGGTGAATAAGTTTTCTTTACGATATTTAGTAGCAATGACAGTTTTCATGATAAGGTAACTGTTTCTAGTGATGTTGTTTAGGTTTAATGTATTGCGTATACATGCTGAATTTAGACAGATGAAATGGAAGAGGTAAATTTTGTATCTTTTTTCCTGCTTTTTTCCCCCCTATGAAAGGAAGGATTACGGCCTGGAGATACGACTAGCACTTTCTGTGGAACTCCCAATTACATTGCTCCTGAAATTTTAAGAGGAGAAGATTATGGTAATAAATAAATAAGTGGTATTTTAGCTATTGCTATATTGGTGGTTTAATATGGTACCAATGACAGTATAATATGCTATAGCATTTTATTACTCATTAATATAAGCTTTTCTTGATTCTGTTAACCTACATGAAGACCCTCAGATTCTGAAACCAAAGCCAAAAAGAGTTTGGTATTTGGGGGAGTATACATTTAAATACTTTACTAGTGACAAACACTGAGCATGGCCAGAACTGCTATAAACAGTTAACTTCAAGTTCCCTTATAAACCTGAGGTCAGCATTACTGACCTGTTTTACAAATGAGGAAACTGATGTACAGAACAGTTTGAATAATATGCCTAGATCACAGTAGCCAGGAAGCCACATAGGTTTTAAACCATCAGCTGTGTGAAGCCAGTGTCTTGAACTTCTAGAAGATTGTTCAGGTTCCTATTGGATATTTCCCCTAGGAGTCTAAAAGATGGAGGCTGGGTGCTTGTCAGGTGCCAGACACTACATTCTTTTTTTTCTTTTCTTTTTTTTTTTTTTTCCTGAGCCAGGGTCTTTCTACATAACCCTGCCTGTCCTGGAACTTGCTATGTAGCCAGGCTGGTCTTGAACTCAAAGAGATCTGACTGCCTCTGCCTCCCGAGTGCTGGAATTAAAGTGCATCACCACATCTAGCTTCCATTAATTTTTTTCATCTATATTTATTATTTTTATTAGTGCTTTGAGAATTTCATACAATATGTTTTGATCCTATCTTCCCACTTCCCGTTCCTCCCAAATCCACCTTCGACTTCCCTTCATCCAACTGTGTCTTTCTCTTTTTCACTCTTGGTGTCCAGTTTGTGCTGCCCCCGGGAGCACGGTCAGCTGAGAAGGAGCAGCTCTCTTAGAGAAAAGCCCTCCCAGCCCCTGTCGCTTGCCGTAGCTCCTGGTGTCCGCTGCCTCTCATGCTGGCACTCAGCCTGGCTGGAGTCTCCCGGGACTTGTGGGTGCTCTCCCAGCCGCTGTGAGGCAGAGCCGCCCTGCTGGTCTGGAAGCTTTGTTCCCTGCATTGGTCCAGCACCTCCTGCATTTTTAGTCTCCACCCTCTTTCACCACGACCCCTCTCTTGGGAGGAGGGATTCTTACATAGATGTTCCTTTTAGGCTTGGACCAAGTATTTCTGTAGTTCTTAGTGCCTACCATCTATTTATAATCTAATTAGAATTTACTTTTTCATCATGTTTACATTTTCATCTCATAATAAATTTCTGATTGCTGGCTTTTCATGAATACAGAGAAGACTTATTATTTAAAATTTCTTTCCAAAGGCTTCAGTGTTGACTGGTGGGCTCTTGGAGTGCTCATGTTTGAGATGATGGCGGGAAGGTCTCCATTTGATATTGTTGGGAGCTCCGATAACCCCGATCAAAATACAGAGGATTATCTATTCCAAGGTAATTCACAGTATTTTGTAGAGATTCTCTGTGAATAACCTAGAGCAAAATTATAATTCTGAGTAAGAAAAAGAATAATTTGGACATGCACTCCTAACTTTATGTAGTTTGGATAGTTTTTAAATGCACCCTTCCTGCTTCTCTAGTCTGCACTTCATTCACAGTTTCCTTCCCACATCACACTCCTAACGACGCAGCTGAGCTTGTCTGTCCTGGATGCTGAAGCAGGGCATCTACTGCCTAGAGAGACTAGTCTTGGTGCAGGAGCCCTTGGCTTCGTGCCCAAGTTCAAGAAAAGTAGAGTGTGAAGATATCAGAGCTCAGAGCACTGTTAAGGACTCGGGGTGCTCACAGTGAGAACTGCTTGCTAAAAGTCAAACGGAACAGAAGCAGGAGGCCAAGCCCAGGGACCTTTACCACAAAGTGTGACAGTGTCCACAAAATTCTGCATTTAGTAGTTAAAACCCTCACAGGATGCGAAGATGTTTAATGTTATAGGGAACCAAAGGGCCATTAAGACTATGAGAAGCCCCTCGGGCTCACTAGGAATTAGAAAAATACACACTAAGTGTTAATGAGCTACAGTTTCATGCCTATGCATTTGACAGAGACTTTGGTCTGATAATAACTGGTTAGTGCTCATGAGGGTATGAGCAGCGGGAACTCTCAGGACTGCTAGTGTGTGTGTGTGTGGGGGAGGTTGACAGTGGCTTTGGAGAATAATTTCACATTTCCTGGTACAATTCTGTGTTACATATGCAAGAACTTGACATTATTAACTTTCGTGTGTCATAAGAACACTGTGAAGCAGGTATTGTTTCTATTTCTGTTTACAGAGGAAAAAACTGAGGCACAGTTAGATAGTGAAAAATAAAACATGTTTGTAAATAGTAAATGCAATGTTCAGATAAGGGGCCAGCTGTGAGAAGGAGGGTCAAGGGATTAGGAAAATACATAAAGTGTTTCAGTTATGTAGATAATGGTTTTCTGCTGGAACACCTTAAATAGCTTAGAATCTAAAGAAAAAACTTAAACATCCAGGCCACATAAAAAGCTGAAAATTGCACTGTCATTCTTATCTTTCTAGTTATTTTGGAAAAGCAAATTCGCATACCACGTTCTCTGTCTGTAAAAGCAGCAAGTGTACTGAAGAGTTTTCTCAACAAGGTAAGAATTGTGTGTAAAATCTAATATGATTTCTTTACCTGTGTAAGTCGGCCTGGTGAGCAGAGGCTCAGCCTGGGACATGGAGGCTCAGCCTGGTGAGCAGAGGCTCAGGCTTGGTAATTGGAGGCTCAGGCCTGGTAATTGGAGGCTCAGGCTGGTGAGTGGAGGTGCAGCCTGGTGAGCGGAGGCTCAGGCAGTGTGATTATGTAACTTTTCAGTTATGGTGGAATTTTATTTCATAACCAATGAGACACTATCAAATCCTGACCTGTTTATCCTTGCCGCATGGCCAATTTAATTTGCCCCCAACTAGATACTGCATTTGATGCTTTTAATGTAAGTGATACATAATATCATGTTAGTGGAGGAAAAATGGAGGCTTTAGGATTAGCTATAATTGCATTTTCAGTTCTATTTCTGTGTATCATTATCCATAAAACCCATTCATCACCATGTATTTTTTGAGCATGTGGTCAGTAGTGTTTGCTATCTGTTTCATATTAAGAACCCAGTATTTAGATAAAATTCAGAGGAAGTGAAATGGCATCTTAAAATGTAACATCACTTGATTGCTTGGAGTTGTTAGTACGCCAGGAGGGCTTAGGATCTAAGATTGCGAATTTGGGATTCATAAATTTTATTTCAAATAAATGAAGGTAGAAAATGGGTTATATTTACCTCCTTGAGCAGATAAGGTTGAACTTCAATAAAATTGGAAATTGGCATTTAGTTTAGAAGGCTATTTTTTTATTTTGTGTGTCAGGAGTGTTTTACCTGCATGCATATCTGTGTATCCCATGCACTACTGTTGCACAAGGAAGCCAGAAGGGGGCATCACATCTCCTGGAACTGGATTCAGAGTTGGTTGTGAGCTGCCATGTGAGTGTTGGGAATCCAACCCAGACCCTCTAGAAGAGCAGTTAGTGTGCTCTTAACCACTGAGCCATCTCTCTGGTCCCTGGATGGCTATTTTATGTGAGGGAAGATTTAAACTGGAAAGCTTATGTTTCACACAATGAGAAATGAAATTGAGAGATGCTAATGTATAAAATAAAATGCCTTCTATCTATTCACAGCAGGAATAAAAGCCAAGGCTTTGTGAGGTAGGTCCAGCCTCCATCGCAGTCAGTGATCAGATAATTGCTGTGTCTTGTTTTAGACAAATAGGGTTTGTTGCTGTGGTTGAGCATAGGCTATAACACTGAGCTAAAATGTAAGTGTGGCAACGTTCAGAGGTTTCTTAATAATAACTGAACTCTGGCTCATGAGAAAGACATAGCTAAATGCTGGCCTTATTTTTCCTCACATTCTTTCATTAACAAAGATCGGCAATAGTACACTCCCATTTAAAAAACAATATCATGTAGCTCAGGCTAACCTTGCATTCTCTGAAACAGAGGATGGCCTAGAACGGATATATATATAGATAGATAGATTTGGGGGGGGGGGTTGAGACAATTTCTCTGTATAACTTTGAAGCCTATCTTAAAACTCACTCTGTAGACCAGGCTGCCCTCAAACTCACAGTGATCCGCCTGCCTCTGCCTCCTGAGTGCTGGGATTATGTCTGGTGTCATATTCTCCACTTACTGCCTTGATAAGCTGATGAAGAGCTGGGTGGAAACTTTCCCTGTTGTGAACTCTAGATGACTCACTTGGGTCTGGTAGGGGGCTTTCTAGAAACAGCTAGACATTTCAGTTTCTCAAACAAAGGCATCATTAGGTAGGAACCTCACTCATCTACCTCTTGAAACACTGCTTCTGCCATAGGACCCAAAGGAACGATTGGGTTGTCACCCTCAAACTGGATTTGCTGACATCCAAGGACACCCATTTTTCCGAAACGTGGACTGGGACATGGTATGTAAATTTTTTCCCTTGGTTGGGTTTTATTATAACTAAGGACCAACTTTTATTACATTAATAAGTTATTGAAAAGCTAAGATATGATAGCTTAAATAACTTAAAACTACTCAATGGTACTTATAAAAAATTTTAAGAGAGCTGGGCAGTGGTGGCGTACAACTTTACCCCCAGCACTCAGGAGACAGAGGCAGGTGGATCTCTGTGGGTTCCAGGATAACCAGGGCTACACAGAGAAACCCTGTCTTGAAAAACAAACAACAGACAAGAAACAAAAAACTTTAGAAATAAAACAGAATATTAATGTACTGGAGCAGTATGTAATATTACGGAGGCCCACACCAATGTTCAGATTGCTGAGATGTGGCCCTGGTTGCTTGTTGCTGGAATTGTACAGCAGCATGCCTGGTGAGACTCAGAGAACAGAGCCAGTCGTAGAGGCGCAGTCAGTGTTCATGAATGCAGACCTGAGCTTTCATCTGTGTGTCCTTTTAGATGGAGCAAAAGCAGGTGGTGCCGCCCTTTAAACCAAACATTTCTGGAGAGTTTGGTTTGGATAACTTTGACTCCCAGTTTACTAATGAACCAGTTCAGCTCACTCCAGATGATGAGTAAGTAATTCTACACACTAAAATGTTTTTAAACTTCTTTTGAAATCTAAATCTCAAGGCTATTTAATTGTTTATGAAAATATTATATATAATTTATATGTAGCCATTCCATTGCTGAGTATTTGGATCCATTATGCTGACTAACACTCCAGCAATGGTTTTATCTACTTGCTTTGTATGCATTATCTTATCCCATTCTCACAACAGCCTTGGGAGTGGGTGTGGTCATCTTCACTTTACAGATGAGAAACCAAGGCTCGGAGAGGTTAAGCAGAGGTAGACAGGTGTCAGCATTTGCACCCAGGGCTGACTGGCCAGGGCCTGTAGTTTACACTGGGCTACACTGCCCCATCTGCTCTGAGCACCTCTCTGAGTTTCTGGGTGGCCTTATGAAAGTGACACGAGGGAGGCTCTAGTCTAGCCGGCGGCAGGGGTCCGAATAGTTGTGGGTGTCACCTCTTTTACAGGTACACTTAGAGGAGCTCGAGGTTATTTTCATAGTCTCTCTCTCTCTCTCTCTCTCACCTTTGTCCTTGGCGTTCACTTCACTTGTATCTCAGTCGGGCATTCTTTGCAGCTGTTCTTAGAGCCTTCGCTCAAGGGACTAGCCTTGACTCTTGACTCTGACTGCAGGAACTGCGACCTCGGGTGCAGATGACCTCAGGCAACTTGTGTCTCAGGACTGTGCCTCTCTCCTCCTGCGGGAAAGCCCTCATTCCCGGAAGGCCACCCTCTCCTTCCTAGCCCTGGCCTGTGTCCCGCCCTCCCCGGTTCCAGCTCCCCTCGCGTCACCGCCTTGGTTTTCCAGCACTTCCCTCCTGCCTAAAGACACACTTAGTTTGCTTTTCCTCGGAATCTCCGCCTCCTCTGAGGCCCCATGTTCTCTGTCACTTCGTTCTTTCCGTCTTCAGATGGTCAGAGAAATGCTTGTCATGTTCTTAGTAAAGGAAGAAGCAGTGTCTGCCGGACTCTTGTCGGCGTGGCCAGCATTCCTTCCTGCCTTCTGTTGTCTTCCAGACATTCGTAGGGTGACTTGCTTCTTAAACTTTGGCAGGTCAGGCTGGTCTCTTCATTTCTAGGTTTCAAAGCGTGGTTTGGTGAGTCCTCATCTCCCCGATGTCTGTGAAAGGTATGGCATTCCGCACAGTGTCATCCGGAGACCAGGATGCCGCGTGGTTCTGTCCACGGCAGCCTTCTGTTTGCTGTCTTCATTTGTACCTTAGAGACTTTAGCTGGCCCTGCATGGTGGATGCTAGTTATTTAAGTGACTACTAACCAAATGGGCAGATGGCTGTGGGGCAAAAGGCCTGTGACATTCATGGATGATCACAGCCTGATTTCACAAAAAGCTCACTGAGACCGAACTGAGTTAGAAAGAGCGTGGGGTTAATCAGAAGAGAGACACTCGAGCGAGCCCATGTCCTTCTCCCCGGCTGTGCCACTCTGTGGAACTGCTAACTTCTCTGCTGACCTGTTCCTTCTCATGTTGTCTGCCTCAC
This sequence comes from Peromyscus leucopus, assembly GCF_004664715.2. Classification (NCBI taxonomy): domain Eukaryota; kingdom Metazoa; phylum Chordata; class Mammalia; order Rodentia; family Cricetidae; genus Peromyscus; species Peromyscus leucopus. Next base: position 9,582,850 of record NC_051068.1, on the reverse strand, counting down.
AAGGTTCTGTGGAGAGGAAGTGAGGGTGCTTTCTGAGCAGCGTCCACTGCCCCTCCGTGGTGCTCCTGAGCACCTCCGTCTGCTGAACTTTGTCAGAAGACACCTCGATAGCTGGAGTCTAAAACCAGAGTTGTTTTTAGTTGATGACCTTTGTAGTTTCTCTGTGCTGCCCCTCGGTTGATGTCACACCTTGTGTCTGCCTGTCACACCACCACCCATCCTGTCGGCCAGATTCAGCCATGCTTGGGGAGGTCTCTTCCCCCACCACGTCCTCCAGTGCCCACGCTGAGGCGGCTTGGGGAGGTCTCTTCCCCCACCACGTCCTCCAGTGCCCACGCTGAGGCGGCTTGGGAGGTCTCTTCCCCCACCACGTCCTCCAGTGCCTACGCTGAGGCGGCTTGGGGAGGTCTCTTCCCCCACCACGTCCTCCAGTGCCCACGCTGAGGCGGCTTGGGGAGGTCTCTTCCCCCACCACGTCCTCCAGTGCCCACGCTGAGGCGGCTTGGGGAGGTCTCTCCCCCACCACGTCCTCCAGTGCCCACGCTGAGGCGGCTTGGGGAGGTCTCCCCCCACCACGTCCTCCAGTGCCCACGCTGAGGCGGCTTGGGGAGGTCTCTCCTTTAGCGCTTGGACCTGAGCTTTCTTTTCTTCTCCTGTTGTCTTAATCCCAGATCCAGTCTCATTCACACTGTTCCAAGGGCATAGGACCAGGCCCCTAGTCGCCTAGTCGATTCCTTCTTCCCTTTACTGTGCATCCTAGTCAGTGTGCTTCATGAAGGACTGTTCAATTCTTCAGCCCTAATCAGAAACCACCCAGGTAACAGCTGTCCGCACCCCCCACTCCGTTCCTGCCTCCCCTTTGGCCATTTCACTAAAACACAAAAGGTGTTCTGAGCAGTCAGTCTATCCCTTACCACTCCCTGATGGTGGGTGTCACACTCTCTCTCTCTCTCTCCTGCTGTGTCTCCTCTGTCATTTTTACTGACTGAGATCTTCTCACTTTTCCGACTAGACCTTTGATCAGCGGGGATGATCGGCAGAGTCTTAGATGTAGCACAGCCGTCCTTCCAGTAGCACCTCCCCCTTAGCACCCTTCCGTTCCCGGCTCCACCGCCGATGGTTTCTTCATTTCTCCAGACCTCCCAGTCTGTCCAATCCACGTGCTTGTATGATGAACGCATAATGATTTCTCCAGCTCGATATCGCCTCCCTTTGTTGTGTGGTTAGAACAGGACTTGGCTTACACTGTAGGAAATTTAGCAGACAGTGGGGTGGGGAGATGTCTCACTTGGTAAAGTGCTTGCCATGTGAGCATGTGGACCTGAGTTCAGATCTCCAGCACCCGTATAAAGAGCCGAGTGTGACAGCACATATCTACACTCCTAGTACCTAAGATGCAGAGATGCTGGGGACCTGGAGCTCATTACCCATCCACCGGACCAGTGAGCTCCAGGTCCATCGAGAAACCCTGCTCAGAATGTAAGGTGGGCAGTGACCAAGGAAGCCACCTGCTGTCGACCACATGTGCACGGGAGCTCACGAGTGTGTGTGTGTGTGTGTGTGTGCGCGTGCGTGCGTGCGCACGCGAGCGAAATATAGCACACTGCTTTCTCTTAGGGCTTTCCAATATATGCTGCTCCTTCAAGGAGAGAGCTCTACTTTGTGCTTGGCAGTGTGGCATGTCCCTTTGGTACTGGAGTGTTGGCAGTTCTGCGCTTGCTGTGTGTTAAGCTAGGTGTGCAGTGGGCCACAGTGCCAGCCCTCCTCTGCTCCAGGTCTCCTGTCTCTGCTGCCCTTTTCTTTGGCCCACTTCTTCCCTTCCCTTCCCCATCTGCCTGGCTGTCCACCTCCATCAAGAGTGCTACTGGGCAGAAGTTCAGGGGTTGTGATAGTCTCTGTGTCTTTAAAGACCCTCGGGCTGCTTCTGAGTCCTCTTGGCTTGACGGCTGCTTGTGGGGTTATTGGTTTTCCTGGTTCTTCTAGAAGTGACTTTGTGATGAATCTAAGGGCTTGTTCTCTTTCCACAGTTAAGGTCATTTAGCCCTCTGTTTTCTTTGTGCCTGTATCTCACTGTGTAAAGGCTGAAAGAGTCCTGATTATGATGACAATGAATTTATTTTTCTTTCAACAGTGACATCGTGAGGAAGATTGATCAGTCTGAATTTGAAGGTTTTGAGTATATCAACCCTCTTTTGATGTCTGCAGAAGAATGTGTCTGACCCTTCCTTTCAGCTCTCATTTGCTTACCGTCATTTAGTGCATGGATCAACCTGTTAGCCTGGTCACAGTTGACATTCTGAGAACTCTCACTATCCTGTTAGAGACGACAGGAATCATAGAGCTAAGTAGAGCTAAGAAAAAAAAAAAAATGAAACTAGCTTCCCCACAGTCAGGTCAGACTTCAGTTACACTTGCTCTCCAGAGGCCTAGGAATGAGTGAGGAAGTTGTCTTTTGTTTAAGGAAATACCACAGCTTCTCAAACAGAGTCTCTGTTGCGTTGTGACACACAGTGGGATGACGTCATCAGTCTCCTACAGTTGGTGTCATCTTGTGTTAAGTCAGCTGAAGGCTTGATTGTGTAATGGAGGGTAATTCACAATACATCTTGTATTCCTAGTTTCAGAGTTCCTTGAGTTTAAGAATCCTCCTATAAATTTTCTCATTACTTGGATAATTATTGCTATTTAAAGGAGCAGTTATCAAATTGATATACAATTGACTAGTTTTACTAAGAATTGGGTTATAAATTAGTAGCCGTGTTTGAAAAACTGGCACAATGATTTATTTATTTTGTGTTTTAAAATTCTTTTTTTCAGACTAAGGGGTTAGCTTCTGAGCTTGCCTTTTCAGTGAAAACTAGCATGCTGATACATGTAGTTCAGAGACCCGGAAGGCACATGAATGGACAGTTGCTCAGTACATATAAAGGAAAATAGACGTTTAAAGCAGCTGCAGAAAGAGCAGTGATGGTGTGTTATTTCTTATTGGGAATGAATCCTACAGTTGGACTTTGAGATTTGGTTTAAATAGTGAGGAGACACTCACTTCTTACCCAATTAGAAGAGCACTCCATTCATTCAGGGGAGGCAGAATGTACATACATATTTTATTATTTAGAGTATAGGAAAATAATTTATCTTCTAAGTAGAATGTCTTAACTACTTTTGATTCCTTCCTCAAAGTACATTTCTTGTACTTTTGAGACCTGCTAATGGTGTCTCCAATGAAATCAAGAACAATAGTAAAAGAACTTGAGTATAACACATGTGTACTCACATCACAGTTCTAGCTCTTCCTGAGTTTTTACGTCTTAGGTAACAAATGTAATACATAATAGAATGCATTTCAGGGGCAGAGTTATTTAGTTCTCCACACTATTTTTATTAATAGTAGTAGTTAGGAACATTTTATTTAAAAAAAGTACCATTTTTAGCATCATTCTGCTGTTTATTTTAAATATTTTTATATAAAGAACTTTAAAATAATTATCTAAATAAACTACAGTTATCAAATCAGTAAAATTTAATTTTAGGAATGCTCTCTAGTGTTCTGCTTATAATGATTTAAACCATCTAGGCATTTGAAAATTATCTTTTGGGGGACGCTACATTTCATTAGAAGTGTAAGTTTCCCCAGGTTTGTGTCATGTATTTTCTTTTCTTCAAATAACTTAAGGCTGAGAACAATGAAAACCTCCACTGATTGAGGCCAAATAAGGAACCAGTGAGGTGGCTCAGCAGGGAAAGGCTCTTGCTGCCAAGCCTCTGACCTGAGTTTGATGCCCGAAACTCATGTGGTAAAGGAAAGAACCAGATCCCACAAGTTGGTACACATGGCACTTGCACACCCCTCCCCTGCAATAAATAAATGTGTAGGGGTGGGGAGCAGCCAAATAAATGCAGGAAATGCACACCAGAAAGCAATTGCTTATGTGCATTTTTATGTTTGAGAGGTATCTATGTTTCCCTAATACTTAGAACTTAGTTTAAATCAAAAGGCAGTGTTCGCATCATAAACTTGTAGAGAATTCTGGTGTCAATATGTTTATTACCTTTTAAGTGGTGCTGTTTTCCTTGGGGCATTTTGGAATATAGAATAATCACTGAGAGTTTGTTTAAAAATGCACATCATTGGGCCTACCTTAAGACTCTTGAGATTTTGTATCTCATTTTGAGAAACATTTTCTCCAAGTTGTTCTTTTTATGTATGTGACCTTATTTCTCACTGGAGTGTGAGTCTGCTTTTGTGGTGAAAGAGTTTAAGAGGGAGAATCAGTGAGTTATCATGCACATTTGTCAGCAGATTTAGATGGGTTAATTCAAGTTACATATCTTCCCTACCCCCACCCCAATAAAACCTGTCTATTTTCTGCCGATACTGTACAAATGATGAGCATTTTTCTATGATGAGGTTTTAACCATTATTAATGGTGGTCTTTGTCCTTAAATCTTTTTTTAACTAAGAATTACTGTGTGTATTTTATACAGAATTATTGCAAATGTCTTTAATTGAGTTCTGGTTTTCAGTCCTGACGTGCCATGCCAGCTCTTTGTATGTCGTGTAAAAGTTCTCTCAGAATACTCATCAGGATAACGGTATGGACGGGCGGAGTGGTTAGCATTTGGTGTCTTAGAAAGCATTTATTTTGCATAAGCTGTGGTCAGATAGTTTTATCACATGCAGCTGGATTGGATGTCTAGTTCCATGTGTCCTCAGTGCCGGTACATTTAGTTTAGAAATTTGTTTTAATTTTTGTCATGTAGAATACTGCCTTGTTCACTATAATGTAATCTGTATTTGTATAATTTTTTTACATTAAAACCTTTAAATAAAATGTTTAATACCTATGAGGAGTGTACCAATTTTAACAAGTGCCACATTAAAAAAAAAGTTCCCAAACTAGACTATTTGTTCCAGAATTTCTATAATTCAGACAACATTCTATTGGGGGAATTGAAAGATTCTAGTATATTTTAAACCTGTTCCTCAGTAGGTCTTTTCATGTGAAAAGTAAGAACTCAGCTGAACACAGAACTGAAGCTTACCCAAACATTCAGAGCGAGTCATTCCTGTATTAATTAGGCTTCACGCTGATCTATTGTGTTTGAAAGGCTGGCGCTTCCACTCTGGGGGTAATAGCTGGTGCCCATGAGTAGTCTCCACCGTAACTGTCCGTTCTCCCGTGGTAATTACATCTTCAGTGCCTTTATCCACAGAAAGCACGGAACTGTACAGTGAAAGCCTTCCCTTGAGTTCATCCTGATTGCAACCCTTGTTTGAACAGTTAGAGACAGTGCTGGTGAGGTCAGGTAGCGTCACTAACACTCAGTGCTAGTGAGATTTCCAGGCAGTCCAACAAGGACCTTGGAGTTTTAGGGGAATTTTGCATGAAACGTTGAGTCACTGGGGCAGCCAGCTGTCCCCTGAAAGGTGAAACAGATCTCCAGTCCCTGAAACTTTGACAGCTTGTTTCTGAACAACACCAAGCAGTGTGTCATGTGGTGGAGCTGGGGTCTTTCCTAGACTTGCTCTAGGAAAGAATGGAATCAGAGACATGAGACCACACAGTCCCAGTAGGCGGAGCCACCAATCTGCTGCACCACATTGAGTCATGCTAAATAAGGCTAATCAAGCCGAACCTCTGTCATTGACACTGATAAGAAACAGACACACTTGCAGTGAGAAAGGCCAAGGAAATGTAAATACACATGGTGTGGCTGTGATTTGTAGATGTAACCAACTGTCTTATTAAATAAGAAACGGAGCCAATGCAAAGAAGAAAGCCAAGAAGTCAGAGCTAAGAGCTAAAAACCTTACCCTTCTTCTCGCGGTGGTCCTACCTCTCCAAAAGAGACCTACTTCCTGTGTGTCTGTCTTTATAAAGACTTTCTGTTCTGCCTTCTCATTGGTTGTAAACCCAACCACATGACCACCTCGTCATTGCCTGTCTGTACAGACCTCCAGGTTTTCTATGGTTGGTATTGAGATTAAAGGCGTGTGTCTCCAATGCTAACTGTATCCTTGAACACAGAGATCTGCCTAGCTCTGCCTACCAAGTGCTGGGATTAAAGGCATGTACCACTACAACCGGCTTCTGTGATGGCTTGCTATTAGCTCTGACCCCCGGACAACTTTATTAACATACAAATCACATTTTAGTACAAATAAAATATTGCCATAGTGATTGCTATCACATAACATCATGAAGCTCATGAGTTGACTTCCTTGTTGCTCTATGGCAGACACTTTGTAGACTTAGAGCAAGCTCCACAGAGCTTTCCTTTGTTTTGGATATCCACAGAAAGAAGGGTGCTCTGTCCCAACACTTTGTGCTAAGAAAGGGCAATTAGCTTTCTCCAATGGAATGGGAGAGCAAGCTGCCAGGTGCTTGTGATTGGATCAGTTTTTTTTTTTCAGCTCAGAATGAAAGATTTCGGGATGTGAGCTGTGACAGTCCTCACATTCAAGCACTGCTGACACTAGCGTATATTTACTCCAATTGCTATTTTTAGTATTGGAGAAACTGAATTTATTATACTTACCTAAGAGATATTTGGTATCATATTTTCTAGGGTATAGGAAATTAAAAACTATGAGATGCATCCGCTAAACTGGAGAGCTTGTTAGCTCATTTACACCCACAGTAGATGGTCAGTAGAAACTTCATTTAGCAACATCCCTGAAATACTTGGATGCCATGGTTTTGTGCCAATCAACAAATGGGGAAATGAACTGCCTGGATAGTCTTTTGAGAAAGAAACAAATACCCAGTAGCTATTTTAAGAAGTCTTCAATGTCCCTAACTGTCAGGGAAATGCAAATTAAAACTACTTTAAGATATCAATCAGAATGACTGTTCCCAGTAAGTGACAACAGATGTGGAGAGGAGGTTGAGAGGAAGGAACCCTATTCACTGCAGTGGGGGTGAAAAGGAATACAGCCATTCTGGAAATCAGTTTGAGAGTCAAGTGATTAAAAATGCAATTACCATGTGACCCCACTATTTCACTCTGGCATATAGCCACAGAACACCATACTCAACCATAGATATCTGCACCTCCGTGTTTATTGCTGCCTTATTCACAGTAACAAAGAATTGGAGTCAACCTATTTGTCCATCAACAGATGAATGGATAGTGAAAAATTGAGAATAGTGGTGAACTCTAGTCAGCGCTAAAGAAAAATGCAATCACAACATTTATAGGAGAATGGATAGAGTGTATAATATTTAGTGAAATCATAATCTCAGAAAAAAACTGCATCTTCTCCCTCATAGGTGGAATTTAGCCAATATATGTTTTTTTTGTTTGGGTTTTGTTTTTTTTTTTTTGCAAACAAATGTATGTTTGGGTAGAGGTTACATGTATGAAGAAAACAAGAGAGGCTTCTATTAGGGGATGAAGGACTGGACGTAATGAGAACGAGTTATACGTGGATATAAGTCTTGGTTTTCTAGTTCTTACTCTTGTCATGTGTTTTTCATTTGGTGGTGGATAAGCACATAAAAATATACTCCATAGTGAACAAAATCCAACTTAAAACACCACCATTTCTGTTCAAAATGGCTATTCTAAATACAGAAGTTCATTTGAGTTATGTGGTCTGGGTCTGGTTAATCTCACTGTGTGATGTATTTTTATTTGCAGTGTTTTCTATAATATAGTTTACAATATAAAAAGGGAAGTGCCAGGTTTCTAGCAGTGGAACCCTTACACAAGCTGGGCATGGTAGCAACCTCCTTGTAATCCCAGTGCTGAGGCTCCTCCTTGGCTGTATTGAGAGTTCTGGATCAACCTGGGATAGAAGACCTTGAGAAGAGTTGGGGTGGGATGATTCAGCCCTACAGGCCCTTGCCACCAAGCCTGACAACCAAAATTGGATCCCAGGGGCCCCTGTGGTGGAAGTAGAGAATCCACTCCTGAAAGTTGTTTTTTGACTTCCATAGAGCATCATTGTCCCATCCTGATAAATAAAATTTGGAAAATCTTTTATAGGAAGTTTGTGCTTGTGAGTAGTTTTGTGACTTTATATTATTGTCTAGGAATAACATGTATATTACAGAAATTTAACTTTAAAATTTTGAGTGTACTTGTGGGCGGGCACACGGCATCAACATAGAAGTCTCAAGTGGTCCTCAGGGCCATCTTTTTGTTTGTTGTTTTTTGTTTTTAAGCTAGAGTTTGGCCAAGTAGGCTAGTCTAGTTGGCCGGTGAGCCCGATGGACCCTCCTGCCTTCATCTCCCCATGCTGGGATTCCGAACACATACCACCTCTCTTGCAGTTTTATTTGGGTCGGGTCATCAGACTCAGGTACGCACATTTGTAAGGCAATCACTTTATGGCTTTCTTCCCCAGCTCCCTAACCTAACTTTAAATTTTAATGGACTTATAGGTAGGGTGTCTCATGCTGGGGGCTTTGATCATGTTAGGCAAGCACTCCTAACTCTGAGCTGTAGTCTACCTAGCCTGGAGAAATCTTATGCAAACCTTTTTCTTGTCACTGGAGTTTTACTTAAAGCAGATTTTTCGATGTACAGAAGGATATGTATTTGTGAATAGTTTGACCCCTTTCTACTGTTTTGACCCGCAGCTTCATACATACAGGGCAAGTGCTGCGAAACAGCACTGGAGTCAGAGTCCGTGTAAGCCTTGATGTTTTTCTAAACTTTGCATATTTTGTTAAGCTTAAAATATAACTTATGCATTGATTGGGAGATTTTGTTTTTTTTTTTTTTTTCTTTTGTTTTTCGAGACAGGGTTTCTCTGTGTAGCTTTGTGCCTGTCCTGGATCTCGCTCTATAGACCAGGCTGGCCTCGAACTCACAGAGAGCTCTGCTGGGATTAAAGGTGTGTGCCACCACCGCCTGGCTGATTGGGAGATTTTTTAATGTCTTTTTATTATAGAATTGCATGGCACGTGTACAATGTATTTCGAACATCCACCCTGCACTCTCCATTCCACCTCCACCTAGACCCCTCCCCGCAGGTACGGCTGCCTACTTTCCGCTTCATAAGCCATTTTAGTGGGGCCCATATGCATATGGCTGTGGAGCCATCCAAGGTAGCACAGAGCAACCTACCAGTAACCACACCCCTAAAGAAACATGACTCCCCGGCCCTCCCTCCCTCAGCACCCACCAGCCGCCAGTAGCTCCTGGGCTGGGGCGAGGCCTTGCGAGCCGCCCTCCCCGACCCGCGCCCGCGCATCCAATTCGGGATTTTGACTGGCTTGATCTTGTACAGGTCTTACAAGCAGGTGAGTTAAAGCCGTGAGTTCGAGTACAATAGCCACGTCATGTCCAGAAGAGCATTTCGCAGCACGCCTCCCTATCCCCCGGCCTTAACCTTCTTCCCGCCTCCTCATCTGCGGCGGTTGCTGATCTTGGGATTGGTTGGGGTATTGATCTGATGTCAGATGTTTGTAGCCAAGCACATCTATCGTCTGTTCTTAGCACGCTGAATTTTGAGTTCACATTAGCTGATGCCCACTGCAGAAGGGCCTCTCAGTCAAGGTGGAGAGCCGCACACATTTGTGGAGAGTGTTGCTGGCCCGCCTGCCCGGACCCCTCCTGCTCTAGCAGGTTCCTGGTGGTGCTGAGTGAAAACGTGTTTTGCAGCCGCAGGGTTCCCGGGGTTCTGGTGCGTGTTGGGGGAGGGGTGTGTAAATCCGTATCTGGTAGTCCCTTCCGACCTGGCCCTCCACCGTGGTCCTGCAAGTCTGATTGGAGGCTCGTTCACGGGAGTGGAAGTGCAATCTTGAGGGATTTTTCATTTGATATTGTGAACGACTGTGTTGCGGAAAAGTTGGCTTAAAGCTTTTTTTTTTTTTTTTTAAGCATATGCATGTGTTTATGTAGCAGGTATTTCCTGCATTAAAATGTTCTTTCTCCAGCAGTGTGGTTTGGGGCCCGCGTGAGATAGAAAGTGGGGGCTGACGGCATTGGGCCTGGTTGGCTGAACGATGACGTTGTGCTTCACCACCACTAGGGGTCAGTCTCTCGCCTGATGATGGACAGAGTTTACCCTGCCCGATGATGGTCAGAGTTTACCCTGCGAAGTGTTTCATACCCGCTGGCAGACAGGGGCCAATAAATTCTGGATTTACTGGTGTTTATCTGTGTCTCGATTTTATTGAAAGTCAACATACTGATCAAATTGCTCTTCAGAGTGAAATCTGCGTTATTTGGAAGTCTGGCTTCAATACTATTTTTTTGCCATCTTTAATCTAGATATTGTAATTTCTATATTAATCATAATTGTGAATGAGAACCTCCTCTGTGTTAGGCAATAAGGAAATATATATGAGGATTTAATTACACCATGTTTCTCTATGAAGAATACTTCTAGTTGATAATAAGACCAGGGAGAGCTGAGGCAGCCATGGCAGATACCTCTAACCCCAGCCTGGATTACATGAGATCCTGTCTAGATAGATAGATAGATAGATAGATAGATAGATAGATAGATAGATAGATAGATACATACATACATACATACATACATACATACATACATACATAGATATAGAGCTGATTTGGTTATTGATGTACACAGGAATTCAGTTTAAAACAATCCAAGGAATTGTATTGTGAAGTTTCTGTATCAAATGTCACATGACATTAAAGTGATGTCCTTTCCAAATTTAACCTGTAAATTCAGACACTCATTCAAAAACTGACACCGATTGTCAGTTATAAACCTGACTTTAGCTTGGTGTATGGCTTGCATGAGGCCCTAGTTTTAATCCCTGGGACTGGCAGGAAAAGACCCAACCAAACAAAAAACAATACAGTTTGAGCCGGAGAAATGACACAGTATTAAGAGCGCTTGCTGCTCTACAGAGGACCTGGGTTCAGTTCCCAGCACTCACGTGGAGGCTGCAACCATTTACAAGTCCAATTCCAGGGGATCTGGTTCTCTGTCTCACCTCTGCACCAGGCGCTCATAAAACAAAACAACAAACCCCTACAAAAAAAGAAGAAAGAAAGAAGGAAGAAAGGAAAGAAAGAGAGAGAGAGAGAACCCTCATGATTTCAGAAGCATTGCCTGGGGTTTTAATTTTTTACTTTCCCATTATTGTATGTGTGCGTGGGTGTGGGTGTGAGCGTGTCAGTTTGCATGCTGTGGTCAGAGGACAACTTCCAGGAGGTGGTACTCTTCTTCCACTGTATGTTTCAGGGATGGAACTGCCAGGCTGCCTGGCTGGTACCCTACCAACTCGGCTACCATGCTGGCCCCCGTGTTAATAGTCTGTGTGAGATACTTGTGTGGTGCGTGGAATAGTTTAAACCAGCTGCCAAGAAATTATTTTCTTTTCTTTCTAGCCCTGTTGACAATCGTTTCTGCCACTCCTCAATTCAAAGCGGTTATTTCCTTCATTGACCAAAAGAACTGATTGTAAAATGGCCATAAATTGCTTTGAACAGCTTCCCACCTTCTCCTTCCCAGGTTTTTCATCAAGGAATTGTCAGGTTTGTTGTGTTGTTGACAGCACTTTATGATCTGCACTTTGTGAGAAGAGTGAGTGGTAACTATGAACCGCACCCACTTACAGAGGGTTCCCTGAACGCAGTACAGGTTTCCTCTTTTAAAGCAGAGGGCAGTGCTTTTATTTTATTAGCAAGGCCTGGTGTTTTTTGACCTGTATTTGATTTTCAGAGCTGCTACAGACACCCAACTTTTCCCAAAGGACATCATTCCTCACGCTAGGGCCACCCAAGTAGAAATATCACTACAGATGATTACAGCTGATCAGGGCCTGGCATGTGTAAATACTCTGTAAATACTGTACATCTGTAAATACTCTATAGAACTGTTCAAAATCAGTGTGAGCCAGGAACAGAGAAAATGGCCTTTTGTAATCCAGTATAATAGGGAGGATTTTAATACCACTCCCTCCTACCCTCCTCCCGTTCCCCTCTGTTCCCCTTCATGTCCCCTGTGCTCTACTGCCCTCCATGACCTCTCCGTCCCCACCAGTGGTCCCTTTCTAGTATCCTGCATTCTACAACTAGTCCAAGTTAAAGACACAGACCTGAAGATTTGACACTAAGATTCACACGAGAGTGATAACAGGTAGGCAGAAGGGGGTGAGGGGAATAACTAACACTAAGGACATATGCACATCAAAGAGTTGAATTGGAGTTACCATACACAGGGTTATGCTTCTCCCAGAAGTCCTGGTTGACCTGGTTGTAGGGATACTCCTCCTTGAGTTGTTGGTTAAAGGCATCCTGGAGACCCCCAAACAATCCACACTATTACCACTGGTGTTGGCTGCCCACCAGAACTTGACAGTACAGGTAAGATCCTGTTGCTGAAGACACCACACACTTTGGTTACAGGACATGAAGAAATCAAGTTGGGACTGACCAGGAAGCTCCTCCCTGCTGGCTAGCTCTCAGGTAATGGAAGGTGTTTTGTAGCCTACTGGGGTTGGGGAGCACCAACAGTCTTACTCAGCTATGAACCGGTGAGCTACAGTGATGACCAGGATGCTGAGATATATTAAAAGTGAGTATTTCAGATCAAGATGCCATTTGAAATGACCTTCAGAAGGAATCCTCTATACCTCAGCAGGAAGTCTGCTTTCGGTAGGATTACTTTGCCCTTGTCATCACAGACACTGTGACTTCCATTCCATTCCACATAACTTCTTCCTCCCACCCAAGTACTAACCAGGCCAGACTCTGTTTACCTTCTGGAGCAGGCTAGCCATTTGCGGTGCCATATGACTTCTTAAACGTTCTGCACATTTCTCATTTAATCCCGAAGAGACTGACAAGTATCGTCGGCCCCAGGACCACTGAATCTTGGAGTGAGTACTAGGCCTACTATCTCAGACATTAGCACACACTGTTATCCCCGTACACATGGAGAAGCAGGCAGTTGTAACTGACTCGGGGTCAATATGGCTCCAGTTATGGCCATTAACTCGCACACGAGCATCTCGGGTTTTCTCTAAGGTTTTGTCTTTCTCTCCAAGAGTGGACAGCACAGTCTTAACCTCGTTTACTTCTGGATGCCCACTCCTGAGGGTCTGTCCAAATATCAGCCCTTCCTCCGGGTCTGCATGGCCTCAGTCCTGCCAGTCTCGGGCCACACTTGGGTCTTGAAGCAGTGTGGGCCTCCTGTGAAATAGTCCCACGAAGCACACCTTGGTCAGCCCGTGGTTTTCATGTCCCACACCAGGCCTGAGCACACTCAGCACAACAGTCCTGTTACCGGGGGCCTCACCTGACCCTGGCTCCCTTGACTAGAGGAACCGAGGTGGCTACTGGTGGTACTGGCCTCTGAGAAACCAGGGTGCCACATGGGTGAGTGCTAGGTTCTCTTCCGTAGCTCGGAGAAGTCATGTCCATGTGCAGATTATCTGTGTTGTCCATCTGTCCATCTGAGACGTTCCCTCCGTGGCCTTGCTGCCCTGAGGCCTCTTTTCTGCTCAGGCCTTCCCAAGCTTAACCCCCTCCTCCCCTAACACGACTCCTATGGCCAGTAGCCCCTCTTTGGGGCAAATGGGAGCCTGCACCCCAGCTTACCCATCGCCCTTCCCTGGTCCCCGAGTGTGTTCTGAGGTGTCCTTGCTGCTGTCTCTCTAGAGAGGCTGTTTATCTTCAGGATATTTCCCAGGGTTCAACATGCTCCCCCAGCACACTGGTGTCTCCCCACCTCTGTGGGACACCCTTTACGTCTTCTACTACATGGCTCTGCCCTTTCCTAAATCCACTCCTGCCTGTTTCCTCTCAGTTGAGCAAGATTTGGTACCTAATTCACACTGCTCTCCCCCACGGCCTACCACTCCTGACAGCTTCAGTGCCAAACAGGACACACACAAACCTTCCAAACAGCAAAGTCCACGTTCCCTCCAGCCACATTCATTGGCACCAAAGTACCTTAGCACACAGTGTCACCCTCTTTACCCTTCCTCAGGAACACAACTGAACAGGTGAGTCACGTCCCCAGAGAACCCTGCCTGCTGTAGTCCTTAGGGTCCCCTCCACTGTTTCCTGTCACTGTGTGGTCAAGGCATCTTTTCTTCGTCTCTCCGTGTGTAATTCTGTATTGTCACCTTCACACAGAACAGCAACTATTCCATTTTCTTTACTCATCTACTTAAAACTTCCTATTCTGTCTTATTTATTTAGGGGTGTGTGTGTGTGTGTGTGTGTGTGTGTGTGTGTGTGTGTGTGTGTATGTAGTTAGAGGATAATTGTGGGAGCTCAGGGATCAAACTCAGGTCGTCAGGCTTGGCTGCAAGCACCTGCTGAGCCATCTCACTGGCCCTATCTATTTTCTTTTCTCTTGCAGTCCCAGAACCTAGAATAATGCTTGGCACAGAGACACTCCCTAATTACCTATACATGAATAAAGAAACGAGTGGATGACAAATGTCTTTGCTGGGTATGCAAAGAGGCCCCACTGTCTCCGGCCTCCACCGTGGACAGAGCGTGGCAGGAAACCTTCCGCTGCTCCAGCTGGGCCAAGCTGTGGAAGCAGCAGTATCAGCAGACCACCCAGATGGCTTGGCTACTTTGATAATGCTTGGGGGAAAGAAACCGCACAAAGGAAAAGCTTCACCCACACAGCAAATGCTGACCTAGGCTGGACCTGCCTCTGCCAGGAAAGTGAGTCACTGTGGGTTTCTGTGGCATTCCCCAGCAGAGTCAAATGTAGACCTCAGCCAAGGTGAAATCGAGGAGATCAAGGGAAAGGAGACGCCTGAAAAACTGTAGCCGGATTCTCACTCCTTGTCAGTGTTCTGTTTTGCCTTGTGCTGTGACCTTGGGATCTGTTAGTTTTGGTCTTGTTTATGAGTCTTGGAGCAGAGCTATTTCAGGATATAGTTTGCCTTTGCTACATTACCAGATCAATATACTTGAAAACCCTCAATGGCAGATGCTTCCTACGTCAGCAATAGATACGGTTCTCAGAAATGCTGCAAGGCCTCTTGGACGGGAACCTGATGCAGGTGGAGCATCTGGGGAACACTGGCTCAGGATTTGGGACGGGAACCTGATGCAGGCGGAGCATCTGGGGAACACTGGCTCAGGATTTGGGACGGGAACCTGATGCAGGTGGAGCATCTGGGAACAATGACTCTTGGAAGTCCTCCTCTTTCCAGTACCTCCCTCCTGTATGACTTCTTCTGAAAATACATCTTTATGTTTTAATGTTTAGTTCTCACTTTCTTTTGTGCATGAGCATTTTGCCAGCACGTCCTTCTGTGCGCAATTTGTGTACTTGCAGTACCTGTAGGGGACAGAAGAGGGCATCAGGTCCCTGGAACTGGCGTTGCAGACGGTTGTGAGTGGCCATGTGGGTGCTGGGATTGAACCCTGGTCCTCCAGAAGAGCAGCCAATGCTCTTAAACACTGAGCCATCTTTCTGCCTCCACCATCCAGTGACTTTTTGAGATGACTTCTGGAGGCAAACGAGACTTCCTGCTCTTTGGCCTTGGCCTACAGACTTCATTTCTGCTCAGAGAAGAGATGTTGACCCAGAAGACATCTGTTCCCTCCCACAGTTATTCTCAAAAGCAGTGCGTTTGTCTCTGCCATCAGCCCACAGAACTTTGCTGCAGGAGGAAGGGAGGGAGGGAGGGGTGGAGTTCTTCCAGGCCAGTGTTCACAGAGTCCAGAGAAGTTCGGGGTGGAGTCGCGGGGTTGGAGGTTCAGCATCCAGGCCTTAGGGGTTCTCACATGGGTGACATCTGATCTAAACATTCCAACCTGAACCCCCATACCCACCTCCCCACACACCCTGCCTCCTTCTCACTGCTGCGTTCACGGTTCTTTCCCTGCCCACACCTTTCCTTCTTTTCAAGGCCTTTCTGAAAAGTGTCCTGTTCTGGCCCTGAGCTTGAGATCGCCTGCCTCAGTCTCCTAGAGTTCTGGCTTTACAAACATGTCCAATCTCCTACAACCTCTGCCGCCATGACAGGGGGGTAAACTGTCAGGTTCATAAGGAGAGGGAAAATGGAACTGCCTTAATTTTATTTGTGAATTTTCTTTTAATTTTGTCACTTCTGAATTCCTTTAAAAACCGTCTTGCAGCCGGGCGGTGGTGGTGCACGCCTTTAATCCCAGCACTCGGGAGGCAGAGCCAGGTGGATCTCTGTGAGTTCCAGGCCAGCCTGGGCTACAGAGCGAGATCCAGGACAGGCACCAAAACTACACAGAGAAACCTTGTCTCGAAAAACAAACAAACAAACCAACCCAACAAAACCATCCTGCATCCTTGAGACTAACATCCTATGCTAGCTCATCCCATGGCTGTGTTTACAATTTAAGTTCACATTGCATGATTCTTGGGCTTTGGGACCTAAAGGACCAGCTGCCTCCTTTTAAAGGTGGAGAGACTTACAGATTCCCCCTGCGTTAGTTTTGATTTGGCAGAAGTCTCTTCTGATAGTCACTTCCCAATTGCTGTTTTCATTCTTTCTTACAGGGAGCAGAAGCACACACGGATTGGGAGAGCACAGAGGGGCCGCTGGTGCAGAAACAGGAGGACAGAGCCCGACTGAGGGGCTGCAGGTATGCAAACAGGAGGACAGAGAGCCCGACTGAGGGGCCGCTGGTGCGGAAACAGGAGGACAGAGCCGACTGAGGGGCCGCTGGTGCAGAAACAGGAGGACAGAGCCGACTGAGGGGCCGCTGGTGCAGAAACAGGAGGACAGAGCCGACTGAGGGGCCGCTGGTGCGGAAACAGGAGGACAGAGCCGACTGAGGGGCCGCTGGTGCAGAAACAGGAGGACAGAGCCGACTGAGGGGCCGCTGGTGCAGAAACAGGAGGACAGAGCCCGCCGCCGTTTCTACCCATCTACACAGTCAATGATCTTCCGAGTGGCGAGCACAGGCCAGCCAGACACATGAGTGAAAGGTTGCTGCCACTCCTGCCTTGAGTTCATCACGGACCTGCATGCTGGAAGAAGAGAACCGACTCCCTCCTGTTAGTCTCTGGCCTGCACATTTGTGTCATGGCACTTATGCGCCTGCCCCATACAATAATTAATAAATAAAAGACAAACAATATTACTATGAAAAGTCTCTGTGTGTTCGTGAGGGCTCACATACGTAAGACGTAAGATAGTGCCTTGTGGCATTTCTCTCTATGACGACCCTCTTGTGGCCCTGGAAAACCTGCAGGCACTCTGAGAGTGACCTAGGGTGAGTCTCAGATGGACACACAGACCCATAAGGGATTGGTTCCTCCTCTCCTCAGAGTCCAGGACAGATGCCTGCTTCCACTGACAGCCATGAGTTGAGACCAACAGTGGCTGTCAGCTTGTGGTTTCCAGGAAGTGGAAAGGCTGGAATGCATACCCGAAGAAGCGTTACAGTCCAGGCCTGGAACTACCCGGCTTCACCTAGGCTTTGGCTTCTCCTAAGCATGAGAGGCCGAGGAATGTCAGCCAGGCATGTGCCCGGGAGGGGGAGTGCATAGATTTGGCGTCCTGCAGCTGCAGCACACAGGAGCAGAGTCTTCCCACTGAGCGGAGTCGGGAGAAGCCTTGCACTGACCAGCGAAGGGCAGTGGCGGAAGTTTTAGGTTACAGCAGTGGGTGAACAGGCCTGAAAGTCACAACCCAGGGGACCATGACACCACACTTCAGGTCCCTCAGGTCCCACTCTGACTTCCTTCTTCAGCTCCTTCCCTGGCCTGTTGAGCACGGCCCCACCTCACCAACATTTCCAGACCTCCGATTCAGCCACCATGACCTCCTGACTCTTGGCTCACATGTCTGCCTTTCCATGGCAGTGCTGGGAGTCTGAGCCCTTGTCCTGCTGTCCACGCCCAGGATGTGGCTCTGCAGAGCCTCCCCCAGGACAACATCTCCTGCTTCTCTCACCTCCGCCTGACCTTCTTTCCGCCTGCATTTGATTTGCCTTTAAATTTTTTTCATTTAAATTTTAGGATGTGAAGGATTGAACTCAGGGCCTGTAAATGCTGGGCAAGCTCTAGGTCATTGAGCTACATCCTCAAGCCTTCTTTCTCCCCCACTTGAGTGCATGTGCACGTGTGCATGCATGTGTGTGCATGTGTGTGTGCATGCTGTGTGAGTGGGCAGGCAAGTGAAGGGCGCCATGGTGCATGTGACTGTCGCCTGAGGTTGGCGTCGGGAGTCAGTTCTCATTATTCTTCTCCCTTGTCCACTGAGGCAGGGCCCCTCACCCAAACCCAGAGCTTCCAGCTACAAGTGGTCTCGCTAGGCACCCTGCTCAGAGCATCTCCCATCTCTGCCTTCTGAAGCTAGAACTAGAGACAGGCCTCCGTGCCCACCTGGTGGTTTTGTGGGATCTGGGGATCCAAACTCCAGTTCTCACGATTGCCTGGCCAACGCTTTAAGCACTGAGCCATCTCCTCAGCCCTCTTGATGACGAAATGCCTCAGAAAGTCAATTTAAAAGGAGGACAGGTCTATTAGGCTTACAATTACAGGTCTCACTCCCCAAGCAGAGCTCTGCTGCCTTTGGGTCTGTGGCAAGACAAAATATCAGGATAATGAGTATTCAGGAGAGGAGGTCTGGTCACCTAGGAAGGAGCCGTTGGGGACAGGGTCCCAGTATCCTCTTCAAGGACACTCTCCCAAGGTCCTTCTTCCTAGGCCCTACTTCTCACAGGCTCCAGGACCCAGTGACACAGGCTGGTGACCAAGTTTAATTAAACACATGGCGTTTACGAGTCATTTCAGTTCTGAAACTTAACAGATGCTAATGACATGGCAGAGATCTGGGGCTAGCTGACAAAAAGACCAAGATGTATGGTATGGTTTGAAAGCATCCCCCCAAAAGGCAGAAGCTACTCCACGGTGCAGTAGGGCTGAATTCTTGACATTATGGAAGAAGAAGGTTTATCTAACGACTACATCAAGTTCCTTTTCTTTTCTTTTCTTTTCTCTTCTCTTCTCTTCTTTTCTTTTCTTTTCTCTCCTTTTCTTTTCTTTTCTTCTTTTCTTTCTTTTCTCTTTCTTTTCTTTTCTTTCTTTGGTTTTTGAGACAGGGTTTCTCTGTGTAGCTTTGGTGGCTTTCCTGGAACTTGCTCTGTAGACCAGGCTGGCCTCGAACTCACAGAGATCCGCCTGGCTCTGCCTCCTGAGTGCTGGGATTAAAGACGTGCGCCACCACCGCCCGGCTCAAGTTCCTTCTCACAGGTCTTTTCAGGCCTCTCCCCACCCTTCCACTACAGAATGATGTGGCAGGAACACCCCACCCGAGGCTGCTTTGGGAACTGTGAGGAACCAGCTTCTGTTCACTGTGAATTACCCCTTCTATGATAATGTCACGGCAGAGACTCCTGCAGCATGATCAGAGGCTGGACTTTCAGCCTAGCCCTCAGCCTTGAGCAGATCACCAGTGTCCAAGGAGGGAACCGATCCTGCAGAGATGATGGAGTCTCCAAGAAAATCCAACGGTTCAGGGAGGATCTAAGGAGCCGAGTGCCCAAAGGGTCTAGGATGTCCTCGGCGTCATGCCCCGCCCGCCTGCCTTCCCATACTCCCCAGCTCACAAGAGAGGCCCCGCCCTGTGCACCACTCTCCCCTGGCTATTTACTTATCTGTATTCCTTGCGATTGCCATCCTTCTTCTTTATTTATTTTCCTATGTATTTATTGATTTGAGACAGGGTTTTATATATTTCAGACTGGCTTCAAACTAGTGTGTAGCCGAAAAGGACTTTGAACTTCACATCTTCCCGCCTCTACTCCTGGCGTGTCCAGACCACTGTCCCACCATGCCAGGTTTTATGCAGTGCTGGAGATGAGATGCAAAGCTCTGTGTGTGCTGAGCAAGCCCTGCACCAACAGAGCCAGATCCCTGGCACCTACAATGTCCTTCTGATAAATAGGGAAGCAAAGTGTTAGCCTGAGTTTGGAATAACACATGACTGATCCTAGGAAACTAATGGACAGTTTACGTCCAGTCCGTCAGAAGCCTGGGCTGCAACCTGGAGTTTGCTGCTGGCATTTGAAATAGGAGCAGACTGAGTCCTAATCCTGTGGGACTGAACCCTAGTCCCAAGCAGATCCTGTCAGGGTTGAAATAAACCGTAAGTAGCCGAGTGGGTGTGTGAAGAACTGATTGGTCCCTTACTAGCAAGGACCACACTTATTGGTGCCCAGAGAGGATCTGTGTTGAGTACCATATTAACTGTATGTAAGAGTAGGAAAAAGTTTTGTTTTTTTCTTCTTTTCCTTTCTTTTAATTTATTCATTTATTTTGAAACAGAGTCTCACTGTGTACCCTAACTGTCCTGGACCTTTCTATGTAAACTAGAAAGGCCTTGGACTCACAGAGATCTTCCTGCCTCTGTCTCCCAAATGCTGGTATCAAAGGCTTGCACCACCAAGCCTACCTTGGTTTTTCTTCTTTTAAACATGGTATCAAATGTTTTAAGACCATTTAAGCACAGGTATAGAAGAAAAAGAGAAAGCTAGGTATTTACTGTCCTGTTCTGAAGATCACTCAGTGCTGCGTGTGGCACCCGGGCCTTACATACACTAGCGTTCAGCTACTGAGCTATGCCCAGCCCTTGCTACTGGATTTACGACTTTGCTGTATTTTCAGCAGCATTATATATACTTTGTTGTTGCTGATATTCTGAGATAGGGCCTCATGTAGCCCAGGTTGGCCTTAAATCCTTCTGATCTTCCGGCCTCCATTTCCTAAATGCTAGGATTATAGATGTATGTCACCATGCCCTGTTTAATGTGATGGAAGCCAGGGCCTTGTATATGCTAGGAAGGCACTATGCCCACTGAGCCACATCTTTAGGCCCTTAACTAACTATAAAACAATAACCTATCTGGCTTAAAACACGAAAGCTTTCTTTCTTCTTCTTTTTTTTTTTTTTTTTTTTTGGTTTTTCAAGACAGGGTTTCCCTGTGTAGCCCCAGGTGTCCTGAAACTCACTCTGTAGACCAGGCTGGCCTCGAACTCATAGAGCTCCACCTGCCTCTGCCTCCCAAGTGCTGGGATTAAAGGCGTGGATCATCACGCACGGCACACAGGAAAGCTTAAGGAGACAATGTCATATTTACATCCTAAACGTTGACCTGATGGAGAAATTCTTCAGGGCCTTATTTACGTCGTCTGGAAAACGGGACGTGGAGAAGAAATTGTAAGTTGGTAAGGAGAGTCAAAATTTGAAAAGGGAAAGCTGCTAAAAAAGAGAAAAAAAAAATCTCCGTCACAGGACCTGACTCATGCCTGTGAAATGCGAGGAACAACAGACAGAATGGTTTAAGAGGCGGCGTCTGACTGAAGCTTGCCTGCTGTACCCATAGCTACCTGCCCACAAGCCCGTGGCTCCCTGGCGACAGCTACACTAATTATAGGAGAGCAAGTGGAAGATGAATTATGTAAATTTACATTGGCTGAGGAACCTGCTGGAACACTCAGGAGTCCTGAGTATCAACGGAAAATAAGGATTTTCTTACAGTGAGAAGCAGTTAGAAGAGAAAGTGATTTGCCCTGGTCTTAGAATGAGAATATGGAGCAATCAGAATAACATTGACATCACTGTCAATTATTTGGCGGCAACAGCCATTTTGGGAATTTGACAGGAAACATCAAATGGCTTTTTGGCTTAAATTTAATATATTTTTATTTTTAAATAATTATTACTCACATTTTTTACAAATCCTCATTGGTAAGTAAATTAAAAATCTTCATGTTCTCTCCTTCATTCCAATCAGTTTTCTTTTTTTTTTTAAGTGTCAACCTAGTTTAGAAATTTTATTAAAATCATGAAAATAAGAAAGATTAAAAAGCCTTCTTTAAAAAAAAAAAGCCAAGCTTACTGTGTATGTTTGTAAAGGCAGTTATGAAATCAGATGTCTTAATAAGGGTGTGTAACACAATTCTTCACACACTGGAAATTTAATAAACCCAGTCTTGTGAGCACGCCAGCAGAAGGAAATGAAACCGGTGTTTAAAATGTTTCTTGGGAAAGCATTATTCAACATCTAATGGAACATGCTATAATTTAAAATGAACCCTTTTTTCCTTCTCAGACACGTTGGGAACGAAGCTACACTGTACTCACCATCCACACATCATCCAGAAGCAGAAACCACAACAGGAAGATCAGCTAGAGGTTATTTGCTGTGTCTCAGGACGGGCAGGACCAGCCACAGAAGCAGCACCAAGGGATGATGCTCCTGTCTCACTCCCTGCCTCACCTGGCTTAGAAAACCACGTTAACTCCACTCTCCATCCTCACGGACGTGTGGGTCAGCAGCCCAGTGGGGGAACGCTGAAGCCTTCTCCAAATCCCCATCTCTCACAACGTGTGTTGTATCTGTGCGGATAAAGGACATGGACCGTGGGAGGATTCCCGCTTGTTCACACTTAGCCCTGACACAGCCACTGTGACCGGAGTGGTGCCTTAGAAACATGAACTAATTAAGAGGAACAACACTGCTTCAAGGCACTTAGCAGGATGCAAAAATGAAAACCTACAAGCAAGACAGCCAGGGTGCATAAACGGTGCCCTGTTAAAGAAACATGACCGGTGCTCTGTTCTCTTTTCTTGCTGTGGGGTCTTTGGGGGAAGTTAGGAAGGTGGGGGGGGGGATATTGCCTGTGTGGAGATGCCTGCGAGGACCAGGATGATTCCAGGCATCACATTTGCAAGGGGGAAACATTCTACTAATTCATATTAGAGGTCTCAAGGATATGACTCTCTTAGAAGTGCGAAATCAATGCAGAGTGTAATTAATCGACTACAAATAGACTTCATGCAGAGAAGCCTGAGTAGAAAGGCATGCTGGGAAACCAGACAGGACACCGGTGGGGGGTGTGAGAAGGCTAAGGACGGCAGGGATAACCTTCATTTTTTGTTCTTCCCAGAGGACATGGCGAGCTCCCTGGTATCAATCTGACTGCACAGACTTCTTTGGCCCTTTCTTTAAAGGTGTGCTTGGAGGGAACAGCATGGTGGGAGTGAGCCTGTCGCTTCTAGAAGAGGGACGAGAATGTCGTTCAGCAGACTCTGCACTAAGGGAAGTGTCTAGCCAATAAGAACATGTTTAAGATACAGGGTTCATGTTTCAAGTTCATCAATTCTGGGGGTTTTCTGTTGGCAAAGAAAGAAAGTGCAGGCCATGTTGGTCCGATGTTTCACGGGAAATCAAGGCATAGTTGCTATAGGCAAACAGAAGAGGGCGGAGAGTCGCTTCTTCAGCAAAGGGCGTCCATGCAAGCTCAAGAGCCAAGTCCAGTCCCCAGGACATTGTCACCTCCATCTGTACACCCAGCACTGGGGAGACAGACAGGCAGATCCCCAGGGCTAGCCAGCCAGTTTAGCCTCATAGGTAAGCTCCAAGACAAGAAGAGATCCTATCTCCAAGCCAGAGATGGACGTTTCCTTGGGGATGACATCTGAGGTTACCTTCCAGCCTCAATGTGCATCACACATGCGCAGGAACACGAAAGCACACACGCACGGATACAAAAGTAAACACACGACATTTAAATACATACTTCTAAGTGTACTCTTCGTGTAGTTTAAATCTCAGAACTGCCGGCTGGAGCTGGAGCTCACTTGGTAAAGCGCTTGCTTAGTGTGCACAGAGCCACACACGTGCGTTTACAGGTTTAAAGTCACAGAAGTTCGCATTGATAGCCCATGCTTTTGCTGGCCAGTATTGCCTCAGAATACCTCTGACCATTACTTTTAAAAGTCTGAAAATACCATACCAAATTTATAATTGTATGTTTGTAAATATATTTTATGTGCATTAGAAAACCAGTGATTGATTTTTGTTTTGTTTTTGTTTGTTTGTTTTTTTGAGACAGGGTTTCTCTGTGTAGCTTTGGAGCCTATCTTGGAGCTCACTCTATAGACCAGTCTGGCCTCGAACTCTCAGAGATCGGCCCAGCTCTGCCTCCCAAATGCTGGGATTAAAGGCATGCGCCACCACTGCCCGGAAAACCCGTGATTGAAAACAAGGAAGAATGAGAGAAAATATATGACAAGGCCTTATCTCCCTCTACTTGCTCCAGGATCTTTATGCACACCCTTGGGCTGTACACAGACCACTCTGGAGATTGCCACCTTGGAAATAACTTTTGATGAGGTCAAGGCCCGATTTGTCACGCTCTGTTGGGGAGAAGAATTTGGTGATTGTAATTGGAGAGAAGCAGTTACAACAAAAACTGTTACAGACTGATGAGATGGTTCTACAGGTTAAGGCCCTTGCTGCCAAGCCTGACGAGCTGAGTTCTATCTCCGGTACCACACGGTGAAGGGAGAGAGCTGACTCTGGAAGTGTCCTCTGACGACCATTTGTGTGCACGCATGTCCCCAACAAAAGAATGTTAGCAGATACAGGTAACTAACAGCATACAGACCAGCAAGCACAGCGGAAGCCAGCTCTACAGATGCTAACAAGGATGCCCTGGAGCCCCCAGGGTCCTCTGCAGCGCCCCCCAGGCAAGCTGCTCCAAGGAATGAACGGGGAGGCTCTTTGTGAATGCAGCACTGCAGAGATCCGGAAGGGGCCGGTTGGGACAAGGACGAGGGCGGACTCATGCCACTCTTGGTGCCTTCTTGGGTCTCTGAAATTTCAGCGAGAGCTCGGAGGTTTGTTCCGAGTCTCTCGGAAGTGGAGATGGTGAGGGGTTGCGGGATGGAGAAGGTGTTGGGGAGGAGGTCACTGCAGCCCAAGGAGGACAGCATGCGCAGATCTAAGAAAGACAGGAGTCCAGTGGGGTCCCAGGGTGACATCGCTCCCATCCTACTTCTTCCCTTCCTTCTGTCTGTCTGTCCCTCCCTTCCTCATCTTCCCTCCCTCTTCCCAGTCCCCCTTCCCTCTGTGGACAGGGGCTCATTATAAACCAGACTGGCCTAGAGCTCGGCATCCCCTTGCCTCGCCAATCACAGCAAAGCTTTCTCATGAGACGTTCTGGGAGGCGCTAGGCCTTGAGCACACGTGATGGTTAGTGTTGACCGTTAACCTGACAGGACTTCCATCACACAGGAGACAGACCTCTGCACATGGATGAGATTGTTTCCAGAGAAGTTTAGTTGAGGAGGAAAGGCCACCCTGAATGTGGCCATCGCCCCACGGGCTGGGGGCCCTAAAATGGGGTCTCTGAGGTAGTTTAGCAGGTAGAGGTGGGGGCTGATGACCTGAGCTTGAGCCCTGGCACCCAAATGATAGAAGGGCAGCACTTACCCCCCCAAGATGGTGTCTGGCCTGTACAGGTGCCTTGTCTCACACACACAAGCACACACAATAAAAATAAAACAAAACTCCACATCAACTACAACAAAAACCCAAATTAAAAAATTCTTTGGTCATTCTTGGAGGCTTGGAGACTTTGAAAATGCATAAACAAAAGGAAAGAGCCAAGCAGTCTGCCTTTCCTGAAATAAGAACAACAATTATTTTTATGGCAACCAGTAAATGATAAGGAAGCACATTTAAAAATAATTAATTCTAGGTGAACAGTGAAGAAGGAACAAATGATGTGGCCACTCAGGAAATCCTGGGTCCAGGTTATGCTCATCAGTGACTATTGAATCTGCTGTTGAAAACTGATGGGGGATTGTTGTTGTTGTTGTTGTTGTTTGTGTTTTGTTTTTTTGAGACAAGGTTTCTCTGTGTAGCCCCGGCTGTCCGGGAACTCACACTGTAGACCAGGCTGGCCTCGAACTCACAGAGATCCGCCTGCCTCTGCCTCTGGAGTGCTGGGATTAAAGGCGTGCGCCACCACTGCTGGGCTCTAACCAGGAATTTTATACTGGACTCAGGCTGACCACACCTGAGCACGCTGATCATTCTTAGTGGTACAAAACAGAGAGGCAGCAGCCACTGTGTGTCGTTTGTAACCCACAGGCAAAGAAAACCACTGAAGTTAGATATTCCTGCTCCTCACAGTGCATGGAGCCTGACAAAGTCCCTAACCTTTTCTGGAAACAGGGTCTTACACATGCCAGGCTGGCACCGAAATCACCGTGGAGCTGAGCATGACCTTGCACTTCTGATCCTACTTCCTCCAGCTTCTGCTTGCTGGGATCAGCCTGTCCCACCAGTATCTGCAGTCCTGAGAGCAGAACCCAGAGCTCATGAACGTCAGGCAAGCACTTGGCCAGCTGGGCTGGATCCATAAGGGAAAGTCTCTATATTTATATCATCACTAGCCTGGAAATCAGAGGGGACCAGGGCATGGTACCTGACACCACAAAGATGCAGCCTGCAGAACTATCCAGAATGTAGGAACTTCTACAGGACCATGGCCCCTTCAGTAAATGAAAGGGAAGGACAAGAAGGCAGGTAGATTAAGAGCCCCAAGAAACCTGCACATGGGCAGTGTGATCCAAACAAACAAAGCAGACAAACACGTAAGTCTTCAAGAGATAGTTAGGAAACCGCACCCTAACAAGAAACGTTAAGATATTACTGAATCCTTGTGACCCACTGAAAGTAGCATCGGCACTTCACACGTGTTTATGGAGACCTCTTGCTTTCCAGCTACAGCGCACAGAGAAGCTAGTGTGGCCTGGCACTCTGGTTCCACTGAGTGTTACCCCCAGGGTGAACTGGAAAGCTGTCGCGGGGTCCAGGCCTCTCCGTCCTGTCAGACATTTGTTCTGTTGGCCTGAGGCTCAGCCTAGGTCTGAAGAGCCAAGAAGATCCAGGGTAGCTGGCTCTTGCGGTTGGTACTAATTGCTGGGTATGAAAATGCCTGCCTGGGCCGGTGACAGGGCAAATCAAAGAGAAACCTCTACGTGAAAGCAGTCAGGTTTAGTGGAGGAAGAGGGAAGTGGAAGGAGGGGTGGGGTGGGGGAGAGATGGAGACAAAGAGGAGGAGGAGGAGGAGGAGGAAAGAGAAAGGGACAGAAACAGGCTGGAGACAGCACAGCCCCAGGCTATGTCTCCTGGCCAAATTCATGATCCCTGCTTACACAGAAAGTTATACTTGAATTAAATCCATATTTTTCTTAGAAGTACAGCTGTTGAGCACATTCATCTCTTTGATAGTCACTACAAAACTCTGCTGCCTAGTCAAGGTGGAATAAAAAAAATTAGCACACTTATCAAGGTGACAAAGTAAGAATGGGCAGGAAACACTCTACCAGGAAAGAAGCCGTCCCTTGGGAGCCTGACAGTGTTGGTTTTAGTGATAAGAATCTGTACACTAAGGCTGTCGGCCAGCACAGGAAGTCTCTCCTGGTGGGGAGAGCAGGGCTTCCCAGTCGGGACGGTTGGCCTCAGGCCACATCGATTGGCTCCAAAGGGCATCTCTTAGACCCAGGCAAAGGGCAGCAGATCTAGATTTGTGGGTCACAGAGGCCTGCCTGGCTTCTGAATGGGAGCGAAGGGCAAGGACTAGAGTGGGAGGAAGAGGCGGGAACCTGCTCACACACCCGTGAGTGGTGTTCACTTCATTGAAGACGATTCTGGGCCTGTAAGACGGCTCTCCGGTAAAGGTGCCCGCTGCCAAGCCTGATGACCGAATTTGATCCCTCAAATCTACACGCTGGAAGGAGAGAACTTGTCCAGCAAGTTGTCCTCTGCCTGTCACATGAATTAAAACAACAAACAAGCAAAAACAAAACAAAAAGCCAGAAAGAAATCCTGAGAGTCTCCCAAAAATCCTAGAGAAATAGCAGAAAGTGGGTCGAAGCCATGGCAAACAAATTAGGGTTTTCAGATTTTTGCGGTTTTACCAGATAGGAATTACTGCTTATGTGTTGGATTTGCAGGAGACCGACTGTATCAAATTTTGTATCATCAAGACCAAATATCGGATTGAGATTTCCATCTAAAGGAACCAGACCAAGCTCCACAGAGGACATGTTTTTGGAGAATTTGCTCTGGCAGATTTTTATACCATAGAAGCCTGAAGAATCACACCAAATAACCTAAAACGCTTACACACATTTCCCCATTCCACACAGGGTCTCATGCTCAAAGGGGTCGGGGCTGAGACTCGGTGGAGCTGAGAACTGACTCTGGCCCTGCTAGGCAGCCTGAAGGTTTAGAGTGAGGAATTCCTTCCTCTGTGGAATTCCTTCACAGTAACTGGATGTGTCCGGTGTATTCCCTCCAGAGAAACTCCTTGCCATGCTAGGGTTCAAAACCAGGGCTTTGCACAAGTTAAGCAAATGCTTAGCCGCTGAACCACATCTTCAGCTCTGAACTGAAGTGCTTTCCACGCCCACACCCTGTCATTCCAATAGGTTGGAAAGAGGTGACCCAGCGTTTAGTAATCCCTGACATAGCAACAGTCTGGTATAGCGAGTTACAGTCGGGTCCAATCAGTCTCTTTGACGGTTTAAATGTAGGGACACAGAATTCAGATCTAGTACCCCATATAAATGAAGAAAAGCAGGTTGTGATAGGCCACTGAGAGCCTGCAGACGTTCCGGTTCCAGTTACAAGTCCCTTTATGATCCCCCACCCTGAAGTGACTTTGACCGGATTATCTCATTACATCATATGGAGAGCACGAACGGAAATAGTAAGTAATACTTTGTTTGTTTGTTAGTTTCTGAGACCCTTATGATACAATCTTCCTTTGACATTCTCGAGATACCCATCCCCACCCCTGAAAACCATCTTAATGTTTCCAAGGTGGACACTGTCCTGAGATTTCCATGCAAGAGGGACGAAGATCCTACATTCACCAGCATCTCCAGCCTTCCTTTCTTCTGCCTTGGATTTCCCTCCCCCACACCCTCGCCTTCTCTACTCTTTGTGGATGAAATGAGCAATGGAAAATTTATTTGTAGGAACTACAACCGTCCCTGGGTAGAATCAACATGTAACCTGCTGGAAGATGGTATGTGACAGGGCTACACAGCTAAGGAACACTGGAGGAAAAGGCTCAATCGCGATCCTCTGAGTACCAGTGGGACAGAAACAACCGACCCCCCCAAAAAAAAATTCCCACAAAGCCCTCATGCAGGGAATACCAACAGATTACACACAGCTTTTCCTTAGAAAGCCCACTCCCCAGACAGCATCCTCTTCAGGCAGGAGCTTTCTCTGTTTTATGTATGAACCTCTTGGATGGTCTGGGAAAAGACTCCAGCCAGGAAACTAGCATGTCTGGAGGAGTGGCTGGCCTTTCTTCAGGACATCCTTGATGAATCAAATAGCATTCCCCACAAATGTGCTTGCTAAGATTTCAAAAGCAAGGAAGGGCTGGGGAGATGGTTCAGTGGGTAAAGTTCTTGCCACAACAGTGGGAGGCCCCAAAATCAGATCCCTGGAACACATGTAAAAAAAAAAGTTGGGCACCAAGGTGAGTTGCCTGCAAGTCCGACCTGGGGAGGCAGAAACAGGATTCCTGGGACTTGCTGGCCAGTTAATCAAACTGATCAGTGAGTTCAAGGTTCAGTGAGAAATTGCTTTGAGAGTAAGGCTGAGCTCGGTGCCCACGCCTTTAATTCCAGCACTGGAGGCAGACGCAGGTAGAACTCTGTGAGTTCAAGACCAACCTGGTCTACAAATCCAGTTCCAGGACAGCCAGGGCTACACAGAGAAACCCTGTCTTGAAAAAAAAAAAAAGAGAGAGAGAGTGGGGGGAAAGTAAGGTGGAGCCGGCATCCGGCATCCATCTTTAATCCCAGCACTCAGAAGTGTAAGTGTTGCAGTTCTGAGGGAACGGGAACCAAGGAATACCACAAAGTCACACTGCACACCAAACCTCACACAAGAGATTTATTGGGAGAGACCCAGCAGGGTGGCTGCCCCTGCTGGGGAGAAGCAGCAGAAAACTGAGCAGGAGGTGGGCTTATATGGGTTTCTTGTGGGGACGAGTTTTCCAGGGTAGGGATTGGTAAGGTTTCAAGTCAAATCTGGGGACTGGTGGGATTTTGTGCTCAGGGATTGGTGGGTTTTGGTAGATTTCAAACCTGGAAGTAGACTTGGACATTTTACTCTACAAGGAGGTAGAGGCAAGAGGATCTCCATGCATTGGAAGCTAGCCTGGTCTACAGAGAGAAGTTCTACCAGCAAGGGCTACGTAGTGAGACCCTGTCTGAAAAATAAACAAACAAATCTTGGAGAAGTGATTGAGGAAAATATTTGATAGTGATTTTGGTCCCACCCCCATTCTGCATGCTTCATCCAGTGGGTCGTACACACACACACACACAGACGCACACACGCACGCACGCACGCACGCACGCCAATCCTGAAGGGCAGAAGTTTGACACACCTGACCATTGGCGGTCTCGTTTCTGGTAGCTGGTATTTTCGGGGAGCAGAAGGTGAACTTGGAGAGGGGACAGCAGAGGAGCTTCAGGTTAGGGAGAGCTCTCAAGGGACACTGAACAGGCATGGCACTGCTGGTGAGGTCACAGAGGCCTGTTGGGAACTGGACACTCCTTTTTTATTTACTTTGGCTGGGTGTGATATCTACTGTGTATATTTCATGGATGGCCCTAGGAGTGTGCCTCAGCACAGACAACTGCTTACAGCTGAGTAAATATTAACACCTATTAGCAAGTTCTCCACATTCTTAAAATTAGGTAGTGTTTATTCTATCTATTTTTCAACATGTTAGATATTTAAATATTGAATACCAAATCTCTGTCCCTTGTCCCTCCAAGAGAGGGAGACCAAAGCACAGGAGGTAAACATTATATAGAGCTTTATTTGACAGACTGATTTGTTTCAAAATCAACAAAGTGGCTGAGGGAAATTCAGGGTATTAATTTCACATTTTTATTAACTTTTAATGAGCCCATGTGGTTTCTTAAAAATCTATATTACCTATGTAAAGAAATCTATTCATTAGAAATTGAGCTTCTGATTTGAGTACAGAACCAACATTGATTTCCTACAGAAGGCAATTTGAGTGAGTGTAAAAATCCAGGACAGTGGACTTCATGAGTAGATTTCATTGTCCCACACATATTTCCCATGCTATCCATCAAAAGCATATGCTGAGCACCCACCACTGCTAATAAGATATGGAGGGGCTGATGGGCAGAACCACAGGGCTGCTAGTATCTTCCTCAGTAAGCTTTATACATATATTAGCACATTTACAAGTAACTATTTTACTGCCTGGGTAAGTATTTTACTTGTGTATTAGTAAACATATGTTATTTATTAAAAGGTGTACTTCAGGCTAGGGAGATGCCTCCGTGGGTACGGCATTCTTAAACTAACATGGGGTCTGAGGTCAAGCCGCAGCACCCATATAAAAATGTCAGGACTTGTAATCTCACCACGGGAGACTATACAGGTGGGTCCTTTGGGCTCCCTGGGTAGCCAGCCCTGTCTAGTCCGGTAGCCAGGGTCCAGGGAGAGCTGGTGGATAGCTCTTGAAGAATGATGCTGAAGTCGGCCTCTGGCCTTCACATGCATACGCTCACAATTGTACCCACAAGAGTACAGACTCATATGAACATATACAGGAGTAGAGAAAGAAAGGAGAGAGAGATCAATTCCAGTTGACCAACTGACTTGATTAGGTCATGAAGAGAAAGTCTGGTTGGCTGAACAAACCAGTACCAACCATTTAGCTAGGCTTTCTGGGTCAGGTAAAGTCCAGGCTGGTCAGCCTATGGTTCAGGACCCTTTTCCTGATCATTTCAATGCCATTCTTCATTCAGCAAGGGACTGTGTGACCAGGGCGGTTTCTGTTAGAGGAGGAGTCTTGAGCATTTGGAGTGATATGTTCTGTATGATACATCTCTGATTTTCTCCATGGGAAACAATGCCAGTATTGTGGCTCACCCACTGACTTTGTTAGGGTGAATTCCGAAAGTGCAACCATAGAGTCAGAGGGTATGGAAAAATGCTAATTTTGATCCCTGTCCTGTCAGATTTTTACTGTTATAGTTTTCATGTTAATTAATTTGTGTGTATGTGTTGGTGTATACACACGCGTGTGCAGATATAAAAGTCAGAGGAAGATGTCTGTATTGTGTTTGACCACCCTCCATTTTATTCCTTTGAGACAGGGTCTCTCACTGAACCTGAAGGCGGCCAGCAACCCCCATGGACCCTCCTGTCTCCACCCCCCAGCACTGGATTTATAGGAATCTGAATGACCACATCTGGATTTTTAGATGGTGCTGAGATGGGAATTCAGATCCTTGTGTGTGCACAGAAAGACACTCTTACTCATTGAGATATCTGTCCAGCCTTGTATTTTTCTAGTCATATTACATTTACCAAACAACACCATGAATATGATATTCCTTTTTTTTTTCCATGTGAGAAAACATGTAGGAAATAAACGTTTTATCCCCCCCCTTTCTATACTGGGATCAAACCCAGGGTGTCACATGTGCTAGGCAAATACACCACAGCCCCAAAGTGTGACTTTGTTGATCAACTTACATATGTGGTTAAACCTCAACCTCACAACCTTGTTCCAGTCTTTTCTTTTTATGTTTAGCTTAGCTTGAACACTTTCTCTCTCTCTCTCTCTCTCTCTCTCTCTCTCTCTCTCTCTCTCTCTCTCTCTCTCTTTTGGTTTTAGTTTTGGTTTTTTGAGACAGGGTTTCTCTCTTATGTACCCTGGTTGTCCTGGATCTTACTCTGTAGACCAGGCTGACCTCACATTCAAGAAATCCACCTGCCTCTGCCTCCCGAGTGGCATGCGTCACCACACCTGGCTTGTTCGTTGTTTTTCTATGGACTTGTTTAGGAACGAATTTCAATATTATTTGGGGAAATGGTCATATCCCTAGAACGTTTTCTACTCCAAGAAAAGGTCAGGGCAGCTTGACTGCTGTGAGGGAGGGAAGAATCCAGAGCATCGGGGAGAATGAGTACCCGGGTGCTCTTTTTATTCACCTTTCCGGTTCTGTGAACGAGTACAGAGTGCTGCTGTCGGGCAACATAACTTCAGACAGATTCGGAGGTAGAGCCGCCCGCCCTCAGGTAAGTCTGTCTCTCTGCTGCAGTTCTGCCAGCCCCAGGGGCCTGTCTGAGAGGGCCTGCGCTTCGGCCGTCCCTACAGGCCGAGAACTTTCTCTGCCTTTCCTTCACCCTTTCCTTGGGTTGCTGAGTCTCTCAAGCTGAGGGGACAGAAGGGTACCTGGAGCTAACAGAAAGTGCAGATTCCTGCATCCTGACCCCAGAGGTTCTAATCAGGAAGTTCTGGCATCCTAGGAATTCATATTTTTAATATGTTCCTTGGAATTTTGGGGAGAATCTCATTCTGAAAGATGCTGCATTGGAAACTCGATAGATGGTTTTTTTTGGGGGGGGTTGGTGGGGTGGGGTGGGGTGAGAAGACATCCAGATGAAACGCTCTCTATTTAAAAACATCAGGTTTTAGCTGGGTGTGGTTGTGCACACCTGTTCTCTCTGCTACTCAGGAAGCTGAGGTCTGGGAGACCAGCTCAGGAGTTTGTGGCCAGCCCGGGCAGCACAGTGAGTCTCAAAATGTTTCAGATGGGCCTGGGGAGTTTGTTCAGTGGGGAGAGTACTTCCTTGCAAGCATGGGAACTTGAGTTCCATCTCCAGGCTCCAGTTGTGGTTTTTGTTTGGTTTTGTTTTTTCTTAAGGAGGGTGTGGTGGCATGGGCTGGAAATCCTAGCCCTGGAGGGAGAGGCAAAGGTGGTCCTTGGGACTCACTGACTGCTTGGCGAGTTCAAAGCCAGTGAGAAACCTGTCTCAGAAACTCAAGGTGGACGGCTCCTAAGGTTGTCCTCGAGTGTTCACATATGGACACGCCTGCACACGTGCACTTAAAACATGGGCTATCCCACTCTATCACCAAGTCAGGTCTCAGCAAACACCTTCCTTACAAAGGCTGAGGAGGCTCGATCCCCAGACTTTCCAGACGAGAATGCTGCTGCTGATCCTTCCTCTCTCTTCCTCTTTGTCTCTCCCCCCACTCCTCCTCTTCCTCCTTTTTCTTCTTATTAAAGCTATGTTATCCCAGCTGGCCACAAACTTCTGGGCTCAGCAAACTCCTGCCTCAGCCTCCTGAGTAGCTGGGGTGCACACTGTGCATCCTTAGTTAACCCACGGATCTGATGGTCCTTCCCTGTTGTTATTGTTCTTATCAGGACCTTCCAGAACACATCTAGAATCTCCAGTCCCCACCCCTTCTGCTGTATTAGGAAACTCTAATTTGATGGTATGTCCCTGTGACAGGTCAGAGTTGGTGGGGAGGTCTTTGGCCACCTGCCAGGGGCCCGACCAAGCCAGCATTACGTGAGTTAATTAGAACCTGGCTTATTGCCTTGTAGGTTCAGACAGACACCCGCTTTTTGTCAACAAACAAGATTGAATCTGGTCTGTGAGGAGGTTCACATTAGCCAAACTCATAACCCCGTGAACACACAAGCCTCACGTCACAGACTTGTTTATAGTTAGCGAAGGAACTAGAACATTTGCATTAACGTGGAATCTCCCCACACACAAGTGACTTGGGAACTCCCATTCCAATCAGAAGGCTGCTTTGTGGCCAAGGAGTTAGAATAAGGGAAGTTAAACACATAACTTGCTTTCTGAGGAGACTGGGCTTGTTTCATGAAGTTCCACAATTGAGATAGCATTCCTGACCTTGCAAACTGACTCACCTCTTCTGAGGGGTACATTCATTTTGTGAATTTGTTAATGCAATGGGTTAAATTTCACTCTGAGAAGAAAATAATTTTCTCTCTTTAAAGTGATTTTGCAGGGCCCAGGAGAGAGCACCTGCAAAGTATGAGGACCCTGGAACTCATAAGAAAACTGGGGATGGTAGTGCTTACTTGTAACCCCAGAGCTGGGGAGGGGGAGAGAGGTAATCCCAGGCCCCTGGCCAGCCAGGGTAGCCTGCTCTGCAAGTTTCAGATCAGCATGGGACCCTGTCTCAAAAAGCAAGATACATGGCACCAGAAGCACCGCACCCAAGACTGACCTCTGGCCTCCCCACCTGTGAGCACAGGGCACAGGAACAAACAGAAAAGTAACTTTACCCCACCCCACACCTCTCCCTCCCTCCCTCCCCTATTCTCCTCCCTTTTGCTGGTTTTACTAGTAATTCTTAGAAAGCCATCTCTATTAATCCATTCCCTGTTACTAAGAACACAACACCACAGGCTGGTTTCCGGTGGATGGGATGGTGCACACCTAATTCAGCACTCAGGAGCAGGAGGCAGTACTGTAGCAGCTTGGAGACCAGCCTGGGCCACACGGCAAATTCTCAGCCAGGGGCGGGGAACTAGTTTGTCTCATGGTTCCAGGCACGAGCATCTGGTTGAGAAGATGGCCTTCTCGGGGGCAGAGCCTGGGAAGAGACTAGAGGACATACATGTGTTCCCTGGTCTCTCCCTCTCTCCTTATGAAGCCATCAGCACCCAAACATGGGAGCCAGCATGCCTAGTGTCCAACAAAAGCCTAAACACCCCCACAGGTTCTGTAGATATTGTGGTGTTTCTAGTACCTCACAATGGGCTTAAAACTCCACCTGGGTTTTAGAGGTCCTAAGTCCCAGTACCATCACATTTTTTATTTTTCTAAGTTACTGCATGGAGTTAGAGTTAGGACATAGTTTTCGGTGCTGGGTCAGTTAGTGCACAGTTACCCCACAGTGTGGTGCTGGGTCAGTTAGTGCACAGTTACCCCACAGTGTAGTGCTGGGTCAGTTAGTGCACAGTCACCCCACAGTGTGGTGCTGGGTCAGTTAGGGCACAGTTACCCCACAGTGTAGTGCTGGGTCAGTTAGTGCACAGTCACCCACAGTGTAGTGCTGGGTCAGTGCACATCACCCACAGTGTGCTGGTCAGTTAGGCACAGTTACCCACAGTGTGGTGCTGGGTCAGTTAGTGCACAGTTACCCCACAGTGTGGTGCTGGGTCAGTTAGGGCACAGTTACTCCACAGTGTGGTGCTGGGTCAGTTAGTGCACAGTTACCCCACAGTGTGGTGCTGGGTCAGTTAGGGCACAGTTACTCCACAGTGTGGTGCTGGTCATTAGGCACGTTACCCACAGTGTGGTGCTGGGTCAGTTAGTGCACAGTTACCCCACAGTGTGGTGCTGGGTCAGTTAGGGCACAGTTACCCCACAGTGTGGTGCTGGGTCAGTTAGGGCACAGTCACCCCACAGTGTGGTGCTGGGTCAGTTAGTGCACCCCATAGTGGTTCTGTAATACCCACTTTTCAAAGAAAACCAAAAGAAGCTCAACTAAAACACAACACCCCATTTCTTTTGCCTTTGGCATAGAATATAAAATATTTCAGGATATTCATATTTATTTTATTTTTAAGAGGTTTCATCTTTATCTTTGCATATATCTGTGTTTGTATGTATGTGCACATGCACGCAGGTGACTGTGGATGCCAGAAGAGGCCATCAGAGCTGGAGTTGTAGGAACTGTTGGGATTCTGCCACACTGCAGCTGCAGGACTGCAAGGGGTCTTGTGTCTTGTGTCATCAGTGCGCACTGGTGATTGCGTGCTGCTTGGCGTAGCTTGGTAAGCCTGCCTGCGCATGTGCACAAGAATCCTTAAAAGCCGGACACAGATCCCTCTCTCTCTCTCTCTCTCTCTCTCTCTCTCTCTCTCTCTCTCTCTCTCTCTCTCTCTGTTCTGTTCTCTTTCCCCCACCATCTTTCTCTCTCTCTCTGCTCTCTGCACGTGCGTCTCCCCCGGGCCTGGTTCTTCTGGCCCCCAAAGCTCTGATACTGGGTTTTGTCGTGGCACGTAGCTTTGCGCCTTTCCTGGAACTCACTTTGGAGACCAGGCTGGCCTCGAACTCACAGAGATCCGCCTGCCTCTGCCTCCCGAGTGCTGGGATTAAAGGCGTGCGCCACCACTGCCCGGCGCCACTTATTATTTTTTAAAACCATCAGGAACCAGACTCGGTCCTCTGCAAGAGCAGCAAGTGCTTTTAGCTTCAAGCTCTCCCTCCAACCCTCACGCTTCTTCTTCAATGTGGGCATCTCCAAACCAGAGTTTCCCCAATCGAGCTTCTTGCGCTAACGGTGTGTCCTGTGCATTGTGCAGTGGAGCTGCTTGCCCCTGGGTGGTGTGGAGCACTTGAAGTGTGTGATGAAGAGAATACATTTTTCATTTAATTCATTTAGATTCAAGGAGCTCTACTCGGGCAGCACAGCCCTCTCACTGTCCACAGGTTTCATCCGTGACAAGAGGCAAGCGGCACCACTGAGGAGTAGCCACGTGGTTGGCTGGCTTGTCAAACACACTGGAGACCCTGCATTTGGTCCCCAGTGCCTGTTGGGGGAAGGAGCAAACAGCACGTCATGTCGTTATGCTCACCTTCCAGGTTTTTCTTGGGTCCTGACCCCTTAGTTACTTAGGATTCTTCAGGATACAGATAGCAGAAAGTCACTTTGATTCAGTTTGAGGTAGCGGAAGCATGCAAGGGTACAAATCAGCTCTACTCTAGAGTAAATGATATATCTCCACTTCATAAACACTCACGGTACCTGTTCTCTCTGTCCTGAACTCTGCCTCATTTGGTCACATTTGGCAAACTGGCTTACGACTTTCCCACCTCACAACAGCGAACATGGCAACCCAAAGCTCCTGATTTTTTATTTCCTCCACTCCACAGACCAGCCAGGCGGAGGCTGCGCTTCTCAGTGTTCATTCCAGACACTGGTGACAAGGCCTAGGTGTGCGTCTTGCTCTGATTCCCCGTGACTGGGGACAAGATCGACTTTAGCTGTATGAAGCTCTTTGTTTATGTCTACGTGGCTCAAGGGAAAGGGACCGGGTGAGAATGCGGCTTGGGTAGAGAACCCCACGGGAGGTGAGCACAGTGCTCACACTGTCTCTTGGTGACCTGGGCCTTCCCTGAATTCCCTTCTGAGTTGTACAGTGTGTCTCTCTGGTTTCCTTTGATGGAGGTTTCCTCATCTTGTGGTCCATTACAGCAGGACTCTGCTGCTAGATGACTAACTCATCTGATACAGGCAGTAAACTACAGTGAAGAACGCAGTTCAGGAGCCCAAAACATCAGTTTCCTCACTGGCCTGCCTTGAGCCAGGTGTGGTGGCGCACACCTTTAATCCCAGCACTTGGGAGGCAGAGGGAGGTGGATTTTGAGGCCACTTTGGTCTATAGAGCTAGTTCTGGGATAGCCATGGTTATTACACAGAAACCCTGTCTTGAGAACAAAAACAAAATAGACCTACCTGGAATTGGGGATTCAAGACTAGTAATAAAAGTTAATATCAAAAACACTTATTTCCTTCTAATAAACACATTTTCAGTTTAATCTGTATATCAATGAAACTGACATGGCTTCGGGGGATTTGGCATATGTTAAAATGCAGTGAGACATAGATTGTTTTAGTGATCCTCAAACCACAGAACAGAGTTCCATATCCTTTAAAATATTAATGTATGGTTATGTGAGTGTATGGTGTGTGTGCCATGGCCATGTGAAGACGTCCGAGGACAGCCTTGAGGAGCTGGTCCTCCTTCGACCTTTATGTGGGTTCCAGGGCTCGAACTCAAGTCAATGGGCTTGCATGGCACCAGCCCTGTAGCATTTAAAAAAATATCACCAAATTTATCCTGTCTATAATTCAGATATGAAAAACAGGGGTAAACTATTCTCATATTCCATGGTAAGAATCTATCAAACTGTAGAGACTATGGAAAAGAACGGAGACCCACAGAGACCATGGAGACCCACAGAGACCCCTGGAAAGCCACAGAGTCCCACAGAAACCACAGAGACCCACAGCCAAACATGGGACCCAACTTGGGGAATCCTGCTGAAGAGACAAAGGAAGGATTGCAAGAGCTAGAGGAGTCCAGGACACCACAAGATAACCCATGGAATCAACTAACCTGGACACATAGGGACTCCAAGAGACGGAACCAACAACCAGGGAGCCTGCATGGCACTGACCTAGGCCCTCTGCATGTATGTGACAGTGTGTAGCTTGGTCTACTTGTGGGACTTCTAATAATGGCAGCAGGGCTGTCCTTAACACTTAGGCTGTCTCTTGGGAATCTACTCCTCATACTGGGTTGCCTTACCCAGCCTTAATACAAGGGGAGGTGCTTAGTCTTAAGGCAACTTGATATGCCATGCTTTGTTGATACCCATGGGAGACCTGACCCTTTCTGAACAGAAACAGAGGAGGAGTGGATTTGGGGGGAGGGTGGAGGGGAATGGGAGGGGGAGAGGGAATAGAAAGAGAGGAGGGAGGGGAAACTGCAGTCGGGATGTAAAATGAATAAATAAACTTAAAAAAACCCAACAATTTATCAAACTGAATGATCTTGAGTACAACTCTGTGCCAATATCCAGCTCTGTAAAAAATGTGCTAATAGCATCAGGTTCATAGGATTGTCATGGCAATTAAATTTGTTACTGTATGTGAAGTGCTCAAAACAGAGCCTAGCAGGAGGAAACACCATGTGAGTGTTAACAATTAAATTATTTTTTTAATTTATGGTTTCTTAAACTTTAAGTTGTAATGTGTTGGTAATGAATGGAAATGCAAAGACACAGAATGAAAAAGAACAACAATAAACAAAAAAAACAACAAAAACACACACAAAAAAAACACAAAGCATTTAATAAGTCAGGCAGAGTGGTTTACACTTGTAATTCTAGTTCTTGGGAGTCAGAGGCAGGAGGATTATTGCAGCTTCCAGGCAAGCCTAATCTACATAGCAAATTGCCTTCTAGCTGGGGTACCATAGTGAGACACTGCCTTTCATTTTTACTTAAAATTTTTGAAAAATGATTTATTTACTTTTGTTTTATATGCATTAATGTTGTGCCTGCATGTGTATCTGTGTGAGGGTGTTGGGTCCCCTGGAACTGGAGTTACAGGCAGTTGTAAGCTGCCATGTGGGTGCTGGGAATTGAACCCAGGTCCTCTGAAAGAACAGCCAGTGCTCTTAGCCATCTCTCCAGCCCTCATCTTTTTTTTTGAAAATCACTTTATTGTAAAATAAAAAAACAAAACAAACAACTTTCGGATAAAGTATCACACACGTAGATTAACTTAGCCCTTCAAACAAGCACTCACTTGAATTCAATATCTATACATCCCAGTGAACATCTGTACAGTTGGAAAAAATGCAAAAAGAAACACCAACAAACAAGTACATACTAAGGGTGTGTATCACTGTGGGCGACTGTGTGGTCTGAAGGAGAATGGCCCCATGGGAGTGGCACTAGCAGGAGGCGTGGCCTTGTTGGAGGAAGTGTGTCACTGTGGGGGGCGGGCTTTGAGGTCCCCTATGTTGGAGCAACACTCAGTGTGGCACACAGTTGCTTCTGCTGCCTGTGGATCCAGATGTAGGACTCTCAGCTCCTTCTCCAGCACCTTGTCTGCCTGCATGCTGCCATGCCATCTGCCATGCCGATAACGGACTGAACCTCTGAACTGTAAGCCAGCCCCAATTAAATGCTTTCCTTTACAAGAGTTGCTGTGGTCATGGTGTCTCTTCATAGCAATAGAAACCTGAGACAGCTATGAACCATGTGCCCAACCCATGAGTTTCAATATTTGTCTTTTTACCTAATACGAATCAGTCCTTGCCACTTATTTGAATACTCACTAAGAAGAGAGGGAATGAAAAACAGGAACGGCCCTGGTGCTGGTCAAATGCATATGGTCCTAACTCCTGTTTTGCCACTAATGAGTGGTTGAGTTTCAGGAGATGACCTCAACTCTCCCTCAACTTCCTTTTAGTTTAAGGAGTAAAGTTCTAGTACATATTGTGGAAGAATATGTGAAGCATTTTAAGTTACTTATTGAGTCCAGCTTCATGAATTAGAAAATATCTCTCCACCTTTAATCCCAGCACTGGGGAGGCAGAGGCAGGCAGATATTTGTGAGTTCAAGACCAGTCTGGTTTACAGAGTGAGTTCCAGGACATCCAAGGCTACACAGAGAAACCCTGTCTTGAAAAACCAAAAAGAAGAAGAAGAGGAGGAGGAGGGGCAGGAGGGGGAGGGGAGGGGAGAAGGAAGAAAACATCTCTCAACCTACAGGTGGCATATTGTAATGTGGCAATGTCATGGGGCCAATTATGATCCCCCTCTTTTTCAGATTAAAAAAATCTGGAATAAATGTTTGATTTATGGGGCTGGGGAGATACTTAGGTTGATAAAGTGCTTTCCTTATAAACACAAAGATCTGAGTTTGAACTCCAGAACCCATCTAAAAACAAAACAAACAAATAAAAAAGCAAACAAGAACAACAACAAACCCTAAACACTGGTGTGGTGATCCTAGCACTAGGGAGGTAGGGCTCGCAGGG
Source organism: Peromyscus leucopus (assembly GCF_004664715.2). Taxonomy (NCBI): domain Eukaryota; kingdom Metazoa; phylum Chordata; class Mammalia; order Rodentia; family Cricetidae; genus Peromyscus; species Peromyscus leucopus. The sequence goes on along the minus strand of NC_051068.1, from coordinate 9,541,676 downwards.
TCCTGGGGCGGCCTCGCCTAAGCAGTGAGCCCCAGGACAATGAAGAAACCCCAAAACAAGGTGAATGGCATCTGAGGAAGGACACCTGAGGTTGACCTCAGGCATCAACACACATACACACACACACACACACACACACACACACACACACACACACACACACAGAGTTATGCAATCCCTGGAATTAACAATAGCTTGCATTTAATGTGACTGTTATACTAATTTTAGATTTTGTTTTTCAATTTAGAAATTGAGAAGTTGGAAACTGGAGAAATGGCTCCATGGTCAAGAGCACTTGCTGATCTTTCTAAGAGGACCTGGGTGTGCTTCCCAGCACCACCAGGCTGCTTACAACCATTTGCAACTCCAGTTCTAGAGGATTGATGCCCTCTTCCAGGTCCCTCAGGCACCAGGCTTGCATGTGATGCACAGATATACATGCAGGCAAAACACTCACACACATAGAATAATAATTTTTTTTTAAAAAATGGAGAAGTCTAACATGTAGCAAGATTTTCTCTTTTTGACTATTCCTTGTCTGTTTTCTCCTCCTTCCGTTCTAGTTTATAATGTTTAGTTAAAACCTGGGGGGCGGGGGCACGTCGGGGAGGGAAAGCCTGTTGTGCAGTGTTCAGGGAGAGGAGGCTAACGCTTTCATCGCTTGTTTGTTTTTAAGGCATGAAAGTAAGAAGTGGGACCTTGTTAATCCACCGCTGACTTGGCAGAAGGGAAGAGGCCGTGCATGGAAGGAAGCCTGGGCAGTGACGGGAAGGGATTTCTCACTGCTGAGGACTGCAGCGCTGAAGAAACCTGGGTGAGAAGACTGCACAGGGAAACGATGGGAAGGGGAGGTGCTGTGAGGAAGGAAAGCACACCATTCTCACAAGTCAGCCCAAGCAATCGATAAACAAAAAGCTACAGGAGAAATGGACGAGATGGAAAAGAACATGGCGGAGGACCTCCCAGCACTGGCGCTGCTGTGAGCAGTCTTTCCGATGGGTTACGCTGTCGTTGGGGAGCAAGGAACAAGGAAGAGGAGAGAGGACTTGAGGCCACAGCTGACTTCTCTTTGGAAAAGAGCAGAAGGTATACATACATACACACAGACAGACAGACGGACAGTTTTTTTCTAGATAGGGTCTCTCTGTGTAGCCTTGGCTGTCCTGGAACTAGCTCTGTAGATCAGGCTGGCCTTTAGACCAGGCTGGCCTTGAACTCACAGAGATCTGCCTGCCCCTGCCTCCTGATTGCTGGGCTCAAAGGTGTGCACCACCACTACCCAGTACTGAAAGGTATATTTTTGAAAGCCAAATCACTGTTTATTAACATTTGACTTCTCTTCCACCACCATTATAAAAATAAAAAAGATTTATGTCACACTCTTCCCTGTCCTTTCTCACCTTTATATTCCTTTTAACTAATATTACTAGGTCATTGTCAATGTGGTGGGAGAGTAGGGGAGGGGAGAGGCATCAAGATTCTTATGAGAGAATGACAGAGTAGGACTGGAAACCACAGATCTCTGGATACATAAAACAGGGTATTCAGGAACCCTTGGCATCTTGAGAAGGCGGATGCTATATGTAAATGACCTAAAAAGACCTTTCCTTCCTCTCTAGCCCACTTCCATTTTGGGAATTGCTTTTCTCTTACTTAATCCAGTTTCCATTTCTATCAATACCCATGTGTGTCCCTGATCCAAATTTTTGCTCCTGAATACCAGATCCTGGAAGTCTCAGTGAGAGAACACCTTTGGACTTAGAGCCTAGTCCATAGCTTCGGTAGTAAGCATACTTGATCTTAGCTAAAAGGCCAAGAAAAACAAGCATCAGTAAGTTAAGACAAAGGGGAAGCACTTGCCTCAAACGATTAGGTCACTGTGAAGCAGGGAGAAAGGCCGTCCTGGAGTGTGAAGGGGACTTTCTGATTCAGGTGTGAGAGTCCTGGAATGCTCAGGGTCACACAAACCTTCCTTTGAGTTCTTGTCTCCCAAAGTCAAAGAATGAAATTCGCAGAGAGTAAGAAGAGCAAGTTTACAAGGGAGTTTTTATTACAGACAGAAGCTTAAGAAGAAAGAGTACAACAGAGCAGAGCTCTGGGTAGCAAGCGCAGCCCAAGAGGCCACCCAGCAAAGGTTAGATTAGCTGGAGGGAGGCAAGAGAGCGAAACCCACCGAGACGTCTGTCTAAGTGCACGCTTGCTCGCTTGCTTCTTTTTTCTCACGGCACAAACTAGACAAAAGAAATTCCCATTCAGATTGGTTAACGCTCTGAGCACAACATAAGAGTCCATACCCTGACCCGGCCCGAGAGACGGGTGATCAGGTACTGTTCACACCTACACGCTCAGTCAGGGAGAGGTCACAATTTGAGGCCCTCTGCTGTCCAGCTCAGACTCCTGGTCACTGACTGACAGGCCTTGCTAGTCTAACATTGCAGGGGTCCTTGATGGGGTCTGCTAGCGGTTTATTTGACTATGCTCTTTTTGAAATGAATGATAAATGGTGCTGGTGGCGGCACTGGTTACAGGCAGAAAGGTCATGGTCACAACAGAACCCCATTACTTAGTAGCAGAGAGCTTTATAAGGAGGAAGGGGGGCTAAAAGGACCAGGCCTGGGGAGGAAAGAGAGAGAAAGATAGTGGGGGGGGAGAGCAGAGCAGAGAGAGAGAGATCGAGAGGGTGGGGTCTGCGTCCGCCTTTTTTAAGGTGCAGATTGTGTGACCAAGCTGCCCGCATGTAGTCTCCAGTGCCCGTTGATGACGTAAGATGAAAGACCCTGAGCTGAGCATGTGTAGCTGGAGTAAGGGCAGAATTCTATCACTTTTCCCTCTTATTTTCACGGCCAGCTTGCAGTTTATCATGGGCCTTTCCCTCCACTGTCTACAGATAGTTAACACTTATCACAGGTACCAAGATGTGGCTGTAGTTCTCACTGGTTCGCTCCCCTCAGCTCCTTCTCTACCTATGGCCTCTTTTCTGGAATCTTTCTTATGATGTCGTCTGCACAGTTATCTGCATTAGAAGCAGGAATGCGTGAAAGGAAGACCGTGACTTGAGTGTGTTCCTCAGGGGGCTTCAGGCAGGCGTGGCTGGAGCCAGCCAGCCTGTCAGCACCGGTCAGCCCTGTCCTTCCTCTTATCTGGTCAGCTTGGTTCTCTCCTACCCAGCTCTAAGCCTCTTATTTACCTCCCTCGGTGTTCCCAACCTCCTTCTTTTAGCCCTAACATTCCTTCTAACCCTAAACTCTGTTTTTGCCATGAGAACAGGACATTTGTAGCCTCTAGATTCTTAGTTCCCGTCACTACCAGACAGCCACAACTACTGATGAGGGGACTCTAAGGCGTCAAGTCCCAGCCTCTTGGATCTTTCCTGCACTTGCCTCTATCTACTATCTAATGGGAGAGAACCAGACCCTGGGCAAGGCCCCACCCCGCCATTCTGAATTCTCAGAACACTGGCATGTGGGCACCGCGGTCTTGCTTGACTCCAGCGGGCAGCCATGAAGGTAAGTGTGATCCATCTAATGGTTATTTACTGACCAGTACTTAACTTTTCAACGCTGATGAAGACTACCAATATGTGTAACCATAATGTGCATTACCTTGTGGTATTTCTTTCTTTCTTTTGTGTGTGGACATGTTCTCTTGTATGCAGGTGCATGTGCACGTGTGTACATCTACATGTAGAGGCTGGGGATTGGCAATGGGTATCTTCTTCAGTGGTGGTTGAATAAGAAGAATGACCCTCATAGATTCATACATTTGAATGCTTAGTTACCAGGGACCAGAACTGTTTGAAAGGATTAGGAGGTGTGGCCTTGTTAGAGGAAGTGTGTCACTGGGGGTGGGCTTTGATGTTTCAAAAGCCTGAGACCAGGATCTCCCACCCTACCTGTCAATCAGGATGTAGCTCTCAACTAGCTCTCCAGCACCATGCCTGCCATGCCTGTGCTTCCCGCCATGATGAAAATGGATTAAGCCCCAGAAACCATAAGCAAGCCCACAATTCAATGCTTTCTTTTGTAAGGGTTGCCTTGGTCATGGTGTCTCCTCACAGCGACAGGACAGTGACTACGAATCCTTCCTTGATTATTTTCCACCTTATTTTCGGAGAGTCTTGCCTGCATGTAGGCATGTGTGTCACTGTATGCCAGGTGCTCCAGGAAGTGAGAAGAGGGCACCTGATGCCCCGGAAGTGGAGTTACAGAGCCACTGTGTGGGCGCTCGGAACTACACTCGGGTCCTCTGTAACAACAGCATGGCTCAGATGAGTCTTCTCTCCAGACCCTCCACCTCACTTTTTGAGACAGGCTTTCTTACTGAGGCTGGAGCTTATGGGTCCAGTCAGTCTGGGTGGCTGAGCTCCAGGGATCTGCCTGTCTCTGCCCTCCCTCAGCGCTGGGGTTAGAGATGAGCACTTCTGTGTCTGGTTTATATAGGTCCTGGGGAACCAAAAGCAGAGCCTCATGTTTGTGTAGGTAGACACTACACAAATGAGCTCTTTCCCCAACCCCATGACTTTTTCTAAGGCCTGTCTTTTCTCTGTTCAGATCTGTTTCTGGAATAGTGAACCATCATTGTTTGCTTTCAGTGTCTTTAATTGAAATTTTTTATTTTTCTTGAGATATGGTCTCTTTGTAGTGCAGGCCAGCCTCTCACTATGTAGCAGAGGATGGCTTTGAACTTCTGACCCTCCTGCCTCCACCTCCTGAGTGCCAGGGTCACCTGTTTATGCAGTACTATGGTTCAACCCAAGACTTGATGTGGGCCAGGCAAAATCACTCTATTAACTAGGCTACATCCACAGCTCTAATCTTACATTTATACATTTTTTCGATAATTCTGAAAACCCTGAAGTAGTCTTCAAAGGTGTGGATTAGAAAAAGCCTACCCGTCTGCTGCAGCCGAGCTATGCAGACCGACTGTGTTTCATTCCAAGCTGTACCTTTAGGCTGAGATCTTGGAAATTCAAGGGCAACGTGAATTTTATTTTGTAATTTTAGAACAATGCTGAAAATGCCCCCAAAGCTTGGTTTTGGTTGGTGCTAGCCACATGGCTCGGACTAGTTCCTCAACCGCTTTACATAAAATCAGACACAAAAGATCCTTCTCTCAAAAACAGATTCCTGGAGAGAGCGAAAGAACAGAGGGAAATTGTATTTGATTTTTTCTAAAAAGTCTATCTATTGTCCAATTAATTTTGTTTCTTAGGCCTTTGGCCATGCTAGCAAGTAATTACTTTTATGGATGGTAAGAGGACTACTAAATACTTAGCATTAATTGAAGTTTCAGAATCGCTTAAAACACACACACACACACACCCCTCAGTTATCTTTTTTCTAAATTTGTTTCTTCTGGCTAGATACAGAGCCAGGTGCAAGGTGACCAGGTGCTTCGTCTCAGGGCTGTCCTGGCTTTCACCTCGGCTCTCCAGGCGGGCCTCTGAATATTCTGGCGGTTAGAACATCTATTCCCCCAGACTCACAGATGCTGCTCTCCCCACACTGGCTCCGCACAGAACATCATTATCTGTGCCGAGCTTCTGTCTCTATGGTAATAACAGATGGGAAGTGCTGTGGAATTATTCATGTTCACACAGGCAAGCAGTCAGGGAGCGGAGGGTAGGAGGTGGGAGAGGGCATGACCTGGGAGCACGGGGATGGGGGCCGACAGGGGCGGGGGCGGTGATGAGAGGTGAACATTTGTTAGACCTATTGTGGGGGAGAGATGGGAGAAAAACCTCCGAGCACCAAAGTACTCCCAATAGGACAGCTGCAAATGTGGACCCAAACATGAGTAAGCCCGAAGCGGTAAAATAGAAACTGGGCGGAAAAAAAAAAAAAAAAAGGTGGGGTTGGGGGGAAGCGCGGCCGCCGAAGCCTGAGTTCCCCAAGTCTGCGCAGTGCTACTCACTGCGCTATTTCAGTTCCTGATCCTGCGGTGGGGTGGAGGAAAGGGGATTTCTTGGTGTTTCGAAATGTGACGGGCCAGCTCCACGGAGCTGAATATTCGAACTGACTCTCCCGGGGACGTCGGCTAGGAAGTCCCCCCACCCGCCCCCTGCCGCCCGCCCGCCCGCCCGCCCGGGGTGGCAGCCGAAAGCTCTAAAGTGGTTATCTTTCTCCACCTCCCCACGTCTCTGGAGGAAAAAGAAAAAGAAAAGAAACCCTGGAAACCCCAAACCAGAGCGCTCGGTGGATTAGAACGGGTCACTTAGGGGGGCGAGGGCAGGGGGGCCGCAGGGTCTGCCCCGGCGCTGCGGAAGCAGCGGCCTCCCCGGCGATGGCGGCCGGCCGAGGCCACCCCAGCGCGCCCAGGCGGGGCTCAGCGCCGGCAGCTGGCAGGGCGGCCGCGGCGGGAGGCCCCGCGGGGGCGAGGGGCCCCGCGCCGTCTGCGCGCCAGCCGGCCGGCCGGCGGGGGAGGAGGGGCGGCGCGGGGTCGCCGCCTCCGGGCGGGGGCGTCTGCGCGGCGGGCGGGCGGGCGGGCTCACCCCGGGGGGCGCGGCGGGGAGCCGCCCGCAGCCACCTCCGGGGCGGGGCCGGGCGGCCAGCTGCGGCCGCGGGGGTGGGGTGGGGGTGGTGGCCGAGGCTGACCTCGGGCGCGGCCAGCTGCCCGGGTCGCGCCCGGTGCAGCCCGCCGCGCCCTGCCCCCTCTCCCCGCTCGCCCTCCCTCCCCACCCCGCCCGCCCCCGGCCGCGCGGCGGCCCCAGCGGCCAGGGCGCCCCCGGGGCTGGCCCGTCTCCACACGGCGGCGGGCGTGGCGGGGCGGCCCCAGACAGCCGGCTGGGCGACTCGGGGAAGGAAGGAGGGCGGCGGGGGTGGGGCCCAGGGAACATCCTGTCTGCGCCGGGCACCGCAGACAGCGCCGTGCGCCAGCCGCCCAGACGGCGCGCCGGGCCAGCCGCGCGGGGCACGCGCGCGGCGGGGAGGGGAGCGGGGCGGGGGGGGAAGGAGGGGAGACGGGCGCGCGCGCGTGCGCGGCGGGGGCCGGAGGGGCGGGGGCGCGCGGCCCGGAGCGCGCAGCCCGCGAGCAGCCACAATAGGCCAGACGGCGCGCGCGCCCGAGGGCTGGCTGGCGCGGGGCCGCGCGGCGCCGCCGGCTTCGTCCCCTCCCCTCCCCCGCCCGCCGCCCTCGCTGTCCCCCGGGCGGCCGGAGACGGCGGCGGCGTCTGCGGGAAGCCGTGTCTCCGCAGTGACGTGGGCGGGCCGAGGCCGGGTGACGTCAGAGGCTGTGTGTAGCGATGTGTGTGGGGTTCGGAGCGGCGCCGGCACAGCGAAGGCGGCGGGCGAGCGGCGGCGGCGGCGGCGGCGGCGGGCACAGGTGCGGCCGCAGGTCGCGAGGGGACGCGAGGGGCGTGCGGCCGGCCTCTGGGGACGCCGAGGCGGCGGCGGCGGGGGTGATGGGGAGGCCACGGACCCCCGTGGAGCCTCCCGGGGCGCGGAGGGCCGGAGTGGGGCGTCCGGGGGTGCGTGGGTCCCGGGCGGGGTCGCGGGCACGGGGCGCGCGGCGGGGGTCCCACGGGGGTCCCGGCCTCGCGGGTCCCGGGACGGGTCGGCTGGCAGGGGACAGCAGCGCCGCACTTGACCCGAGCGGCCGGGACCCGAGCGACCTGGACGCCGGTCATCGCCGCCATCCCCCGGCCGTCTGCGCTCGGCGGGGATGCCCCGGGCTGGCCCCAGCTCCGAGCGGCCGGCGGCGCGGGCTCGCGGGCTTCCGGGCTGGGCGCCCGACCTGCCCGCGCCCCTCGGGGTGCCACGGCTCGGCGAAGGGGGTGGCGCAGCCCTGGGGCGCCGAGGTGGCCCCGGAGAACTTCCCGCGGACCGGCCGCGCGGGGGATTTCCACCGGCGGCCCCCGCAGCGGGGCGGTGTGGGGAGGGCACTCGGGGTGATCCCAGTCTCGGGTGGGGGTTGGGAGGACTCCTCCCTCGACTTCCCTCTGCCCCTCGCACCTCCTCCGACGTCCGGAGTCCCCCGCTCTCCTGTCCCCCCTCCTCCGGGTGAGGCTGGGTGGGCGTCCGCGTGGGCGCGGGGCTGCGGGGCGCCCCCGGTCTAGGTCATGCCTCCTGCCCTCTGCCTTGGCTCGCCTTGGCTGAGGTGAGGTGTCCCTGTAGTGGCGAAAGTCACCGTGCGGCGGCTAGATGGCTTTCGGCGGTAATCCTTTGGGTTGGCGTTAACATGAATCGCTGGGAGTTTAGAAGGCAAAGGTTTTTATTTATCGGCTTTTACTGGCTCTTCTCCCCGGAGGGAAGTGGAGGAAGACTCTTTTCCCTACTCTGCCTCCATTTGCATTCTTTGTGAGGTCTGTCTGCCTTGTGCTTTTTTGTCCCGGATTAGTCTTGCTCAAGGATGGAGATTTCCAGGCATGGAGTCTTAACAGCTTTTGGCTTCCATTAAGCAAATTCGCTAACCTTTTAAAGGGAAAGTTTAATTTTTTCCTTCGATTCAGAAAGATAGCTTATATTGACTAGATGAATTAATCCACTTGAGACTAACTTAGTTACATATGGTAGGTATATTAACATGTAGCTGCTTCTTTTGGAGAGCTGAAACTACACATTTTTTTTTTCTTTAGTGAGAGAAAATATTTTTTAATTAAAATGGCATAGTTGAGAAAGCCTCGTACTGAGTTTTGTTTATTTGTATTCTAAATTTGTACTCTTCCTCGTTTGGAGGGATGTTATTTAATGCTCCTGTTACCCCCTTCCTGGGTTGCTTCCTATGTAAATGAAGTTTCTTTGAGATAACTGGTGTTAGATTGAAAGAAGTCACTCAGCTGTTACCGTTGGTAAAGTGAACTGAGTTTAAGATTAAGAACTGGTTTTAAATTGACCCTTTGGCCTCGGGAGCAAATTCAGTTGTAACCTTCCCCACCCTTTTCTCTTTTCCAGGTCAATTAAAAGAAGAACTGGAATTCTTGAAGATAACTGGGCAGTTTTTTTTTAACTATAGAAGTGAGGTGAAGTGGAGGGTTAGACAAGTCTTCAGTTTGTTGACACAGCAGCAGACCACCATTTTTGGTGAAGCTACCCTCACCCCTTCTTTTTTGGTGTCCTTGGCAAAAAATTAAATGTTACACCATTGTAACTCATAGTCGGTGTGGTTTTAGGATAAGGTAATGGCATAAACTTCCATGTGCTCTGCCTAAAAGACAACACCACCAAACTCAACCATTACACTGAACGTTGGGCGTCTGAATTGAGAAATTAGCATTATTTTAATACAAATATCTGAAGAACCCAAGAAAACAAGATTGTCCTCAGAAGTCAGCTTATGATTAATATTCTTTATTATTAGAAGCAAAATGAGAAATTTTGTGGTATTTTCGGTTATATCCTAAGGTATAACTAAACCAAAACCAATTTGCACAGATCTGTTGAGTAAGGAAATTCATCTTCGGAAAGTAAACATTTTTTAAGGGAGTCATAAGTATTTGTATACATTGCCCCTTTCTCTTCAAATTAGCAACTGAGTGCAACATGCCAATTGCAGACTTAATTATTTAAAACACCAGTGTAGCCATGGAAAACCTACAGTCCAATTTCTCCTTAGTTCAGGGTTCCAGTAAAAAACTGAATGGAATGGAGGACGATGGCAGCCCTCCTGTGAAAAAAATGATGTCAGACATTCATGCCAATGGGAGAACGCTAACCAAGGTGAAGAAGGAACATTTGGACGACTGTGGAGACGAAGCCGTGGAGGCCGATGGAGAGCATGCTCAGCGAAACTGTGCTTCCATTCATGAGACTTTAAATTTAAACCCCAGTCTGAAACACACACTGGCACAATTCCATCTCAGTAGTCAGAGCTCTTTGGGTGGACCGGCAGCGTTTTCCGCTCGCTATTCCCAGGAAAGCATGTCACCGACTGTGTTCCTGCCTCTTCCGTCTCCTCAGGTTCTCCCCGGACCTCTTCTCATTCCTTCTGATAGCTCCACGGAGCTCACCCAGACTGTTTTGGAAGGGGAGTCTATTTCTTGTTTTCAAGTTGGAGGAGAAAAGAGACTCTGCTTGCCCCAAGTCTTGAATTCTGTCCTCCGAGAATTTTCACTCCAGCAAATAAACACAGTGTGTGATGAGCTATACATATATTGTTCAAGGTGTACTTCAGACCAGCTTCATATCTTAAAGGTCCTCGGAATACTTCCATTCAATGCCCCATCCTGTGGGCTGATCACATTGACTGACGCACAGAGACTCTGTAACGCTTTACTGCGGCCACGGACTTTTCCTCAAAATGGTAGCATACTTCCTGCTAAGACCTCTCTGGCTCAGTTGAGGGAAACCGGCAGTGCCTTTGAAGTGGAGCACGAATGCCTAGGCAAATGTCAGGGTCTCTTCGCACCTCAGTTCTATGTCCAGCCTGACGCTCCCTGTATCCAGTGTCTGGAGTGCTGTGGCATGTTTGCGCCCCAGACGTTCGTCATGCATTCTCACAGGTCCCCCGACAAGAGAACTTGCCACTGGGGCTTCGAGTCGGCCAAGTGGCATTGTTACCTTCATGTGAACCAAAAATACCTAGGGACGCCCGAAGAAAAGAAACTGAAGATAATTTTAGAAGAAATGAAGGAGAAGTTTAGCATGAGAAATGGAAAGAGAACCCAATCAAAGGCAAGTTCCTTTTTTTAGGTAGTGATTTTGAATAGTGGTAATGGTTTTGTGTCTGTTGCTTGGTATTATGAAGGTAATACTTCAGCTAAGTCATGTAACAACAGAAACCCGTGAGCTTCATGCTTGCGAAGTTTTAGCCATGATGTCTTTTTCTGTATATTTCCTCATCTGAGAGAACTAGAATCATTCCCATTTTACAGGTAAGAGAATGAGTCTCATGTGACTTTTTCTAAACTGGGAGGCATTGTGGCCCCTTTGGACAATCTCTTTCATACATCCGGCTTCTTGCTACGTCTGTTGCCTAGGACTCAAAATCGTTTGCACTTTGGTGTTCTGTTATCTCCATTTGCAAATGATACAGCTAGCTCAAAGTGGTCTGGTGGTAGGCTCAGAACTCTGCTATTCCAAGCTACACCAGTGACTTTTGATGTTTTTGTGCTTGGAGATTGAGGAGTGATCTGTACTCAAGTCAAATTAAGGCATTTAGCTGAGTAATTTGGTACTAGTAACCAGGGTTATGGTGTTTTTTGTTTGTTTGGTTTTGGTTTTTTGAGACAAAATTTCTCTGTGTAGCCCTGGCTGTCCTGGATCTCCTCCCTCTGTAGACCAGGCTGGCCTGGAACCCTCAGAGATCCTCCTGCCTCTGCCTCCTGAGTGCTGGGATTAAAGGTGTGCACCACCACCGCCTGGTTTAGGATTTTGTTTTTAATACAAAAGAAAGGAATGCTTTTGAAAAACTGTGGCACAGAAGCAGAATAAAGGTTATTTCAGATTAACGAAATATTACTATAACAAGCTATCGGCCAAGAGATTTATGTGTTACCCTTTCCACAGCATTGGCTGGCAGGCTAAGGTAACTAATAAGATTTGAATGCCTGGGTGAAAGACAAGGTTTGGAGTGGTAAGCTTTGATGTAACAATATCTTTTTCTGCTTGTTTTAAAATTCGTATGTAATATACCTAGTACTCTTTAAAATGTATCGAGCATTACTTTGGAGCTGTTTTTTTTTTTTTTTTTTTTTGGGTTTTTTCGAGACAGGGTTTCTCTGTGTAGCTTTGCGCTTTTCCTGGAACTCACTTGGTAGTCCAGGCTGGCCTTGAACTCACAGAGATCCGCCTGGCTCTGCCTCCGGAGTGCTGGGATTAAAGGCGTGCGCCACCACCGCCTGGCTTGGAGCTGTTTTTTATGTATAATTTTATTGAATTCTTGTGGCAGAAGATTGGCCACCTTTTAAGAACTTTAAAGTTTTCAACAATTTAGTTTTTTTTTCCCCCATTTGAAATACTACTTTCTATTTACAGAAGAAAGTTTATTAACTAACTCAAGGTTGTTCAAGGCAGAACTAGGTAGGCTTAAATTGTAATTTAATATTGGGTGTTCTGTGCTTGTGCTTTTGAGGGAACTAAAGTGTCTTCTAAGGCAGTGGTTTGCTCAACATGGAGAGAATTAAATTTAGACTTTTCCTTAGGGTACCTTGCTGCTTTCCCAAAAGTTATCTCTGAAATCTTGCTGGTGGGCACTAGATAAGTTTTATTCTTCAGACGCAGTGTTAACTGGTTTGGAGCAGGACTGACTTGATGCCATTACTTCAGAGTGTGAGACTCGCCTATATAGCTCTGTTTGTGCAGGGCTGCAGTTCCTGTCCAGGGATCTGCATTTGAAAGTGAAGGATGCTCCCTTTGGTGCTTCTGTCTCCCCAGCTAATTAGGCCACTACCCTTAACATGTCTGACGGTGGCCATAGTGTTTGCCAGGGACTCCTGCTCCGGTCTTCGCTACTCTTGACAAGCGTTCTTAGAAGTACCTGTTCTGTACTTGGGTGAAACCATCTGAGAAATACCGCTGCATTTGTTTTGAAAAGATAAAAAGCTTGAAACTGTCCTTCCCTTGGGGTACAGTAACACAGATACATTTCTATTTAGTTTTGGGAAGGTATGAGAGCTCCCCTCCTTCTTTTAGTTATTTTGTTTTCTTTTCTTTCTTTTTTTTTTTTTCAGAGTTTGCTGGAGGTTTTGTATCATGTTGTTACCACTTTTACGTGAATTGATGAAAGTTAGGGGAATTTAGGAAAATTCATCAAACCTTTTAGAAAAAAAATTGAGCTTTGTATTTAACACCTGCTTAAGCAGTTTTTAAAATGCTGTTACTGAACATTTGAAACTCTCCTCCTCTAGACATGGAGAGGTAGCTTTGAAGGATCTGTGAGGGAAGTGACCTGGACTCTTGTTCCTGTCAGATGTGGCTGGTGTGTAACTGAAGGGAGATCTGACTCCCAGGCTAGACAGTTCCCTGGAGCAGCAGAGGCTGCATTTGAAGAACAGTACTAGAGCTTAGCTTAGCACGTGCATTCCTCTTAAATTCTGGACTCCACGAAACTCAAGTACTTACATGGGAAAGTAGTAGGGTTGGAGAGCGTGTGTCAGCATTCAGGGAATTTTAGTTGTTGGTTGTCAGACAAACCAAATTGATGAGGAAGTGCATTTTAAAAAAAAAAATCAATGTCTCGAAAAAACCAAAAAAAAAAAAAAAATCAAGTCTTTCGTTTAACACAAAGACTGTGCTGAATATTTTAACCTTCTATATGAAGGAAATTATATTTAGTGAGACCAGTGTAATTTGATATGGTTTATGTGGTCAAAATACTGGTATGGGATTAAAATAAAAAGAAACCTAAAAATATAGGCACTTGTTGGAAATCTAGCAACTTATTTTAAAGGCCAGAAATATATTAGTAACAATCAACAAGCTACTTATTTGCATAACTATTTAATTTGCATAGTTAGCTATATTTAGATTCTAAGATAAAGTGGGATAAGGTTAAGTGTTCTTAGAGGAGAACTGAGTTTATTCTTTGTGGAAACTAAAATATTTTGGACCCTTTCTAAGGTTATCAGAAATATGCATGATAGGTCTGGGCTCATAGTTTGGTTGTAGAGAGCTTGCCTGACCTGCGCAAAGCCCTGGGTTTGAGCCCAGCTCTGCATCAGCCAGGGGTGGTGATGGCACCTGAGTCCCTGTGTTTGGGAAGTGGAAGTAGGAGTGTCATCCTTGGCTAGAGAGAGATTGAGGGCTGCATGAGACCTTGTCTCAAAAGAAAAAAAAGGGCATATAATTCCAATATGCTCCGGTTGCACTATAGAATAGGTATTTCCAGACTCTGATGATAGGGTTTTTTGGTGTGCTTTTTATTTTAAAAAAATGGTTGTTGTGTTTTAGAATGCGTAGCTAATATGCAAAATACTGTTTTCCTAATTCTTTTTCACCTCATAAGTCGGTATTCAGACAGATGAGAATCAGACCAACTGAGTTTCTGCTTTTAGAACAAGGCTAAGCAAGTACGCCATTGGCAGACAAACCTGAAGGGTGATGCTTAACACTATTTTCAAGCAGGTAAGAAGAGGTCATTTTTAGTTAGCTGATAACAGAATTGTAGGGATTCTTCACTGTAACACTGCACTGACCATCTCTAATTCACTAGTTAGAATGGTGTATGCCAGGCTGGAGTGAGAACACTGGTTGCTCTTATGGAGGACACAGCTTTGTTTCTCAGCACCCACATGGCAGCTCACAACCATATGTAACTCCAGTCCCAGGGGATCTAAAGCCCTCTTCTGGCCTTTGAAGGCAGCAGGCACATAAATATATTCAAACAAACACTCATACACATAACACATAAAAAAATTTTAAAAAGGGTGGTGTATGCCCTTGCAGTTTATTAAAATAAAGATTTCTAAGTCAGACTCATCTACTCTGAGCACAATAGTATAGTTTTACTTTATGCAACTAAGGGAATATTGGTGTTAGGTTATCTGTGATGCAGACAGATGTCCGAAGGATAAACAACTGGAAAGTCTTTTCTCCTGCTTGGTAGAGAACGTGCTAGCCCTGGGTTGAGCTACAGGTCCCCCTCTCCGAAAACAGCATCAACGTTTCACTCCTTTAGTTTTGCACTTTTGTTTCTTCGGTGATCACTGGAACATACTTCTCTCTTGCAGGGTGCTGGATGTTTAGGAAACATGTTTCTTGTTATAACCCTAATGATGGAAGCAATTTTTAAAAATATTTGGTATTCATTAATTTTTTGATCAAACCCAGGGCTTTGCCTTTGCTAGACGTGTGTTCTACCACTGGGGTAGGAAACTTTCCTAGCCCAAGGACTTTTTTCCCCAAGATGGGGTTTTTCTGTGTAGCCCTGGCTGTTCGGGAATTTGTTCTGTAGACCAGGCTGGCCTAGAACTCAGATCCGCCTGCCTCTGCCACCTGAGTGCTGGGATTAAAGGCGTGTGCCACTACCACCCAGCAGGATTTTTTTTTAAAATAATGGCTTAACCTTTGAAAATGTCTATAGTTTATATATACAACTTAGTATAACTCATCAAATAAGAGAATGAAGGTGAAAGCATTTTGGAAGTTGAAAGCCCTTTGGTATAGAAATATCAGATGGTATTGAATGATTACTGAAATATTAATATGTACATGGAAATTCCTCCCAAACATCTTCATTTACCAAACATGTGAAACAGGTCTGTCATAAGAAACAGAAAGATTTAAAAATTATATAGACTGATAGACTGCAACCCAAGCAAGTATGTGGATTTGTTCCTTGGAGATGGTGACCATTTCCAGGCTGGTTGAGATCACCTTGAGGTTTTGGACAATGGAGCCCAGCACAGACATGTTTGGATTGGTCAGTTTGTTTGGTACACCGTTTTCTTGGACAGTGAGTCTTGATAGGGAGTTTATAGTGATGAGTTTTCAGAGTTTATTTTAATAGTAGGCGTTCCCTGATTTTATCGTAAAGTTTTAGTATGCTTTGGGAATAGTACTTCCATGGTTTTAATAAAAATAGATAGGATGTATTAATTTTTTAACCTAAAATGGAAATGTTAGTGTTTTTTTAAAAAAAGGACATGCTAAAAAAAAGTTAGATATTGATTCTTTTTATTTTGAGTTCCTTTTCACTACAACTTTTCATCTGTGTACTTTTTCTCATGTGGGGCTCCAAGAGAGAAGTAAGCCCTGCAGAGATTGCCCAGAGAGCTGGCTTTCCCAGTTCTCCTGGGAAGAGTGAAGAGCGTACCATCTCAGTGTGCGGGAAAGGTTAGTTCACATTAGTTCACCTCATACAGTGAGTGGAGAAGGGCAGAAGGTGGGAGCGTGAAATCATTTTAGTAGGTCATTAGCATTTAAAAAGCCAACATAAAGTAGAAAAAAATAGAAAATTTGGGGTATTATACATAGTAAGGCCAATTTTCTTTTTGTATTCATAGTGAACAGTATTTGAAGGCTCAAATCAGACCATATTTTTAAATGCATGTGTGTTCAACTAAGAAAAATAAAGCTTTACATTTATTTTTAATTTTAAAAGAACAGGGACAAATGGAGTACTAATAATAAGAGGGTAGATGGAATGCAGTGATATTAATAATGGCAAATGTAAATGATCTAAACACCCCAGTTAATGGCCAGATTTACTAGATTGGCTAAAAGTACCACAATTATGTACTGCTGAAAAGAAAACCATTTCAGGGGCTAGAGGGATGACTCTGGTTAAGATCACTGGCTGCTATTTCAGAGGATCCAGGTTCAATTCCCAGCACTCACATGGTCATCACAACTGTCTGTAATCCCAATATCTGACGCCCTCACACAGACATACATGCAGGCATGACACCAATGCCCATAAAACAAACAAACAAATAAAAAAGCAGTTTCAGAGTCAGTGAAGTTAAAGTTGAAGCACTGAAAAAGATAGCACCTCTGAAGTCTTACGAAGAATTATTTTGGGTCTGGAGAGCTGGCTCAGGGGTTGGAACATTTACTCCTTTTGCGGGAGACCTAGGTTTGGTTTCCCACAGATGGTGATCTACAGCCAGTTCCAGAGGCTCCATCACCCCTTTGCCCTTCTGGTACCCATCCGTCCATGCAGAAAGAAAGCCTTAGATTCACACATGTTAAACATGTTGACAGATATTTCAATAAAATACGGTTATGGCATTGAGTTGCTGCTTTTCCTAGCTGGCTTCAGCTGCCAGGGTTGTCTGAAGGCGTCTGAATTGGGGGATTGCCTCAGTCAGTTTGGCCTGTGGCTTGTCTTTGGGGCATTTTCTTTATTGCTAATTGATGTAGGAGGCCCCCCTTGGGCAGATGTTCCTGGCTTGTGGAAGCAAGGAGGCTGAGCCAGCCAGCTTTCCTGCTTCCATTGTCTCTGCTGCGATTCCTGCCACAGTGTCCAGTGATGGACGTGAGTTGGAATCGAGAGTGACAAACCCCTTCTTTCATCCCCAGATTGCTCTTGGTCAGTGTTTTGTCACAGTGACAGAAAACAAATGAGAACTCTGCTTGACTGTCTGAGGATGTGGCTCAGTGCTGGATGCTTGACTGGTGTGGACAAGGCTCTGGGCTTTGATCCCAAGCACTTGGGGGAGGGGCAGCACGTTGATGTTTGGAGTTTCCTGTGTAAAGTTTATTTTCTTAATTTCTTTGTTAATTCCTTGACAAGTTTTTTTTTTTTTTTCTTTTTGGTTTTTCGAGACAGGGTTTCTGTGTAGTTTTGGTGCCTGTCCTAGGTCTCGTTCTGTAGACCAGGCTGGCCTCGAACTCACAGAGATTCACCTGCCTCTGCCTCCCGAGTGCTGGGATTAAAGGTGTGCACCACTGCTGCCCGGCTCTTGACAAGAGTTTTACCAGTTCAAGTTGCAAAGGAGAGCTGGGTTACTAACCACCCACATGAAGTTTAAGATGATGACTACATACTTATTATAGTAGTAGCCTTTGCTTTCCAGCTGGGCTTTGTCAAAAGCTGTGGAGAGTGTGCTCTTCAGTGTGAGCAGCAGGCACTCATGTCACTCCTAGATCCATGGGATCAGCCCTTGATAAGTTAATACAGGTGCTTAGCTCGGGGAGCTTCAGTCTTGCAATCAGGTTCATTCTCAAACAAGGGAGGCAGAAACCTAAGCCTGAAAGCTCCTGAGTCGCTATTTGCTACCTCGTAACACAGTTTTATTCCTGTTGTTGACAGGCTCATTCACTGCGTGCTGGCCACCCTGAGGGAACTGGATACCATCTGAGGGATTGGGTTTCTCTTAGTAAAAGTTGTTGGCAGCTCTTGGGCAGGAGGTGCTTTGTATACTTCTGAAATCATTTATCGACCACGTGAATGTCTTTGTTATGTAGAGTATAAAGACCCAGTGCCAGGGGTATCACTTCATACCAAGGAGGTGTTTCTTAAGCAGTAGTGTCTAGGTTATCTAGTAGTATTTTTGGTAAGGTTGCTGACCATTTATGTTGAACATATTACGTGATGATGTGCATTTAATGTGCATTGTATTTTATTTTTTATATAAGCATTCCATTAAGACCGTTAAACTTACCAGCTGGCGTACTGTCTTTGAACACAAGAATTTAAAAATGATTATTTATAGCATTTTTTAACCTTTATGTGTGTGGGTGTTTGTGTCTATACATCACTTGCATGCGTGCGTCTGCAGAAACCAGCAGAGGGTGTCAGACCCACTGAGACTGCAGTTACATATACTTTACTGTGTGGGTTCTGCACGAGAAGCCAGTTCTCTTAACCCCTAACCCATCTTTCCACCCCCCATTTGTAGCCTCCCACCTCCCGCCCCCAGACAGGGTTTCTCTGTGTAACAGCCTTGGCTGTTCTGGAACTTACTCTGTAGACCAGGCTGGCCTCGAACTCAGAGATCCACCTGCCTCACCTCTGGAGTGCTGGGATTAAAGGTGTGCAGCTGCCTGGCATATCGGTAGCATTTAAAAAAAACTGCTTTTAAAAGATTTGGGGGGGGGCAACAAGATGACAGAGGGTAAGGGCATTTGCCACTCGACCTGATGACCTGAGTTCAGTCTCAGGTTACACATGTAGAGAGAACTGTCTCCTGAAAATTGGCTTTTGAAAACACGCGCGAACACACACACTCACTCACATTCAACTCACACAAACACACTGTTGTATTTTAAATATGGCGTGGCAGCCCCTTGGCGGGTGGAGCCAAGGGGCATGGTGGGAAGTCACCCCCACCATGCAGATGGTGCTCAAAGTGAAGTTTTTATAAGGGGCAGAGGGAAGGGAGAAGACAGAGAACGGGCAGGGGCTGAGGAAAGAAGAGGAGGTACACACCACCTTGGGGAGGGAGGGAGGGAGGCAGGGAGGGGAGGGGCTTTTTCTCAAAGGAGACTTTACACAAGATGACATCAGGACGCTGGGCGGCCCTAGGTATTGCCTGCTTATTGGCCGGGTCCCCAAGGGGTGTGGATCTGAATGCTAACACATAGTTTCGCATTTTAAATGTAAAATCATTAAAAACTTTAAAAATGTCTTACTTTTGATTTTTATTGGGGGTTTGGAAGTCCCATGAACATTTTAAAGCATTGTCCCTCTTTTTAAAAAGCTAATCAGTGTTCGTCACTACAAATTAAAGAGTATAATATTAATCTGATGTTATAATTAAAATCGAGCATACCACTTAGAAGCCAAGTTTATTCTTGAATGTAAGTCTAATACTCATAAAGACTAAGTGCAGTTTGAATACAAATAGCTTTGAGCAGGTAGATGTGCTTTTGTATTTAAAGTGGTACCAAAAATTCTTTTTAAAAAATGAAGTCAGTTTCCCTAAATTATGTCATTGTGAAACTGTAAGCATGCGTCATTTGTTAGGCTATCTAATTATGCAAGGACTGTGTGAATAAAATATCAGAGTTAAAATGCAGAAGGTTAGGGAAACTTTGAAATTTTTTTCCGTTTTATTTATTAAAAATGAAATTACTGAATATTTTGGAATCCTTTAAATTTTGCTTTCATAGGTGTTATTTTGGTGTCTAGTAGAAAAAGAACCTTTGGGTTGAAATAATGTATTTGAAACTTTGCTTATGTGTGAAAGGGTGCCATCTGTTCATTTTGAGGTAGACGGTGGTGGGGAAGTTCAGTGGTGGAAGCATTTTAAAATAGAAAGACTGCCTTAAACTGCTAAATGATGTCCTTCTCTGTCTGCCAACTGTAGAGTGCACGTTGTTTTAATGTTTAAGTACAGAAAGGAGTGAATTGTCCCACGTTGAGTGGTAAGATAAAAGGCTCCCATTTTGATATCTAATTTGTATTAGATCAGGAGCATTATTGCTTTTCTGTTTAATTGTATTCTTTTTTCCGAAAACCTAATTTGTATGTTGACACAAATGTAGGCTTAGGAGAGAAAATCTGGCGTGTCTGTGAATGTTTCGTTTTGTAATGTGTGCTTAATTGTTTTTAACATGTAGTTAGGATAATTTGTTAGATGTGTTTATGGCTTACCACAGCATTTTAGGCAAAATTAACTTGCAGTACTTTATCACTGCTGGCATTGTGCATTTTCTTAGGATTTGTATTATTTCATTTGTACATCTGAGAAAATGCAGCCAAACATGTTCAGCTCCCCTTGTGCTTCCTGCAGGAGAAGGTGCCCGATGTGGCTGTCTTTGGAGTTGGTGGTCAGTAACCGTGTGCTACTTCCTCCTTTGTCCTGGCCTCCTCTCCTCTTTGCTGGTGCTGGAGTTGAACCCACAGCCTCACAGATGCTAGGCAGACAGATGCTCGGCCATGGAACCATTGCAGCTAGCTCTTTGCCACAATAACTGTACAGTGCTATCCTGAGTCACTGAGCTACCCCGTCATTCACAGTCACTCAGCAAATACTGCATGGTAGGCATGGTGCTAGGCATTGAAATACAAAAGCATAAATGTGCTTGACCTGAAGTTACTGTCCAGAATCTGGATAGCCACTTACTAGGGTGAAATTGGGACTTAGACACTGGCTAGAGACAATACCAGATAATCATTAAAGGGAGTATTCTAGTTAGCTTCAGTTGTCTGCTTGATGCACTTCAAGTTATCTGAGGGACCCTCACTTGGGGCATTGTCCAGATCAGATTGGCTTGTGTGTGACTTACCTGTGGGGCATTTCCTTGACGGCTAATTGATGTAAAAGGTCTCACCCCACTGTAGGCAGTGTCAGCCATAGGCAGGAGATCTTGTGCTGTATAAGAAAGTGAGCTGAGCAGAGGTCAGGGAGCAAGACAGTAAACAGCCTCCTTCTGTGGGTGTCTGCTTCAGTCCTGCCTCAAGTTCTTGTCCTGACCTCCCATAGTGATGGACTACTAACTGCAAGTGTGAGCCAAATAAATCCTTTCCCCAAATTGCTTTTAGTCATGGGATTTAGCAGAGCAGCAGAAAGCGGTCTAGGACATGGGATTTGCTCAGAACCTGTGTGACTCTGTTGGTAGATTGATGTGAGGATAGGAAATAAAGAATAGAAATTGAGAATGAATGTTTATAAATAAACAAATGCAGCTACTTAAGGTGATGTTTCAGAATTAGAGAAATTGCTGAAATAAAGGCATCACCAGGCACGGTGGCTCAAGCCTTTAATCCTAGTACTTGGGAAGCAAAGGCAATTAGATCTCAGAGTTCAAGGCCAGCCTAGTCTATCTGCATAATGAGACACTGTCTCAAAAATAAAATTGAATAAAATTATCACACAAGTCAAAGTAGAGTTTTGAAATGAACTTAATACTTAAAGTTGTCAGATTCCAAGTCAGAGTTTTTGAAAAACTTTTGCAAGCTATTCTGAAGATTTCAGATTCCAGTATCTGTACTAGGAAACCCTTTTCAATATGTGGTTCACTTGAGTGATTTGAACTTTCAAAAGTCAGTCTGAAAATGGTTTAGTGGGCAGCATATCTAGAATTGTTTAATATATCAGACCAATTAAAGAGATTTTTTAAAGTGAGTTTAACCAAACCATTTAATTTAATTCACGCTGTCTTAGATTCCCATGGTTTGTTAATTTACTGATGCTATCAGCACCTCTTATCAATTGGAGCTGGAATGCCAAGTGTTTTGTCTGTTAAGCTGCTCTTTTAAGAATCACAATTTAAAAAAATATAAAAATTTTGGAAATAAATGTGCCATTTGGTTCTTTTTAACTTTTATTATTGTTATTTTTTTTAAGATGGGTTCTCACTATATAGACCAGGCTGGCCTCGAACTCACAGAGCTCTACCTGCCTCTGCCTCCAAAGTGTTTTTTTGGAGGTATGTGCAGCCACACCCATTTTAAACTCCCCCCCCCCCCCAGGGATTCTCTGTGTAGTTTTGGTGCCTGTCCTGAATCTTGCTTTGTAGACCAGGCTGGCCTTGGACTCACAGAGATCCGCCTGGCTCTGCCTCCCGAGTGCTGGGATTAAAGGCTTGCGCAACCCCCCCCCCTTTTTAACTTTTAAGGTTTATTTTTTTCTGCGTATGAATATTTTGTTTGGATGTATAGATGTAAGTGCACTACATATGTGCTTGGAACCCTTGGAGATCAGAAGAGGGTGCTGGATCCCCCAGAACTAGAGTCACAGATGGTTGTGAGCCTCTCTTTGGGTGTCGGGGTGAACCTAGGTTGTCTGCAAGAGCATCCAGTGCTCTAAAAGCTGAGCCACGCTTCAGATCCCTAAAAATGTAAACATTTAAGATGAATGAAAGTGTTTCAAAAAGTTCAGATCTAAGTAATATACAGAATATAATTTGATGATGTCATCTGAATTCAAGACTTAAGTACCAGTTAACCATAGTAAGTTAAAGTACTATGTGAGTCATACACAATCGAACTGTAGTGAATGACTTGTCCTGATCTATGCTAACACCCTCAGATTGTCTTGCTCTATAGCAATTTTCATGTTTATATTTTGTAATTTTCTTTTCTCTCAGGTTGTCAGCTGTTTGTGGACATTTCTCATTTAGTATTTGTTGCCAGAAGTCAGTTCTCCTAATCTGCTGTAGGCTGAGAAACTGCAAACAATTGATTGGTTTACTTTGTAAATAAGTGGTTGAGCCTGCCCAGATCCTGAATTATACATCAGAATTGTGATGTTTATTTGAATCTTATGACCATTTTACCAGCTTTGTAAAGTTTTCAGAAAAAAAAATAGTCTATTTACATAGAAATCTTCAATAGATAACCAACTCTTAAACCCCTTTAAAGTATTCTTTTCTTGTGATGGCTCAACAGTTAATTGGTTGCTCTTCTAGAGGACCTGGGTTTGATTCCCTCCACCCACAAGGTGGCTGTAACCATCTGTAACTCTAGTTCCGGGGCATCTCAAGCTGTCTTCTAGCTTCCACAGATAATGTATGCACATGATTCACAGACATACATGCAAGCAAAATATTTATACACATGTAAAAAAATAAAGATTGATTTATAAATATTCTTTACCCCTATAATTTTGTACTTATTTGTATTTTAAATTCCTCATCCAATAATTGTTAGAAAACATACAGATCTCTCAGCAATACAAATGACCATGTTTTCATTTTTTACTTTCCTGAATTTTTTTTTTGGTTTTTCGAGACAAGGTTTCTCTGTAGCTTTTGCCCCTTTCCTGGAACTCTCTCTGTAGCCTAGGCTGGCCTCGAACTCACAGAGATCCACCTGCCTCTGCCTCCTGAGTGCTGGGATTAAAGGCGTGCGCTACCACTGCCCGGCTACTTTCCTGAATTTTAAAAATAGTGTTTATTTATTTGGGGGAGATCATGTACCATGTCATATGTGTGGGGTCACTTCTCTTCTTCCACTGTATGGGTTCCAGAGGTTGAACTCCGCATCTCAGGCTTAGTGCCAAGTGTCTCTTAACACACTGAGCCACCTCACCCAGCCTTGCTTTTTGTTTTTCGTTTTCAAAAACTTTTTTATTGGTATTAAAGTCATTTCTGATTGTGAAGTTGTGTAAAGAATGTTTATTCTAGGAATTAGTCCTTCTGGTTTTGGCTTTTTTTGTTTTGGTCACTGGGCTGCTTGCTTGTCTGGTCTCTCCAGAGTTTCTTCATTTACATTTGTTTTCTCCATTAATAAGATGTCTTCCACTCCAGCCCCCAAGACCGTTCAGAGTTGATTTGACTTTTAATAAGAACTGCATATCTTTCCATTGTGTTCTTTCCTAACCTAAAATACTGGGACATATTACCAGCTTCCCCAACTCTTAGTGTTGGTGATCATCCCTTGGGTGAGGGACTTTTTTATGTGTGGTTCTGGAAATTGAACTCAGAGTCTCATGTATGCCAGGCAAGTCCTCTCCACCGAGCTACAGCCACGGTCCTGTGGTTTCACTGTGAGCTTCTCCATGGACTTCTGAGTTGGAGATGGGGTCAGAGCCTCTCAGGCAAGAGTTGAGAAAAGCCTCCAGCTGTCCTTTTAGGCTGGCCTTCCTTTAACTCACTTTCTTGGATCTGTCAACATCCTGTCTGGCATCTGCCTCAGTCTGGCACCTTTCAGCTCCTCTTTCCCTTTTCTGTAAGGGACCCTTGCTTTCTGTTCTCCCACAAGAGCAGGGTAATGACTAATGGAATAGGTGAGGAGGGTAAAGTATAAAGCAAGCCAAAATAAGGAAGATGCTGGAACCATAGATAATCCATTCTTTTAAAGTTGTTTTGAAAGTGTGAGTGGGGATAATGGTCATTCTTAATGGAGGGGGACATTTATTAGAATTAAGCAGAGTGTGTAACATTTTCAGCCAGTAATATTTATGAAATCACTGGTTATTATCCCCGTTTCTTTATTTATAGGTGCTTTTAAAAAGCTTTTAATATGAGGAATACGGTTTACTGATTCTTATTAGCAAGCACAGTAGTTTTAGATTGATTGGCCAGAGTACTTGCTGCTGTAGACTAGTGTCTAGTTAAGATTCTGGAAAGTGCTGTGCAAGAGTGAGAGTGGTGTGTGTTTTCAGGGTCCTGTTCTGTTGTCTGAAATCGATTCCCCAAGTATGAAATGGTTTCTGTCAAGCCATGTCATTTGAATGTGCATATTAAAATTTGGGACCAGGTAGTGATGATCGCTGAGCTTTAAGGATGAGACATAGCCCTGTGGTAGAGCACTTAGTAGATATGTCTTTAAAATATGACACTTGGTCTATGGCCCTGCCAAGTGGGCATAAGATTAGCTTCAGGGGATGGCTGTGAAGCCCAGTGGTTGGCATGTTTTCTGTCGTGGCCAGGGCCACACTAGACAAAGAGAAATCATCTTTCCCCTCAGTAACTTTCCTTTCTATGTACTCCTACAGACAGATACACCATCAGGAATGGAATTGCCATCCTGGTACCCGGTTATAAAACAGGAAGGTGACCATGTATCTCAGACACATTCGTTTTTACACCCCAGGTAAGTGAGTTTTCATTTGTTTGCTTCTTTGAGATTCATTTTTTAACAGCTATCTGTTAGGTACGATTCTGGAGATTAAAACTTAAATCACTTACCTTTAGATTTCCTTATTAATTAATGACCTTTGAAGATTCAGAATTGTTTTAGATAAGTACATTAGGATTGAACACACTTTTTGCTTGTTTTTAGTCATAGGGAACTTTAGATATTTTATTAGAAAAAAATCAAAGAGTCTAAAATGAAATGAACTATAAATTGTATTGAATATTTGCAATAATCTTTATTAAGTGTTTGTTTTTCTAGAAATATAAAATTTCTACTTTGAATCAATTTCTTTTATTTACCTTTAAGAAGTAAACTGACTCAAGAGTGTGTTACTTTGTTTTTTTGTTTGGAATAGGTTCTCATTAGATAGCCCTGGCTGTCCTCCTTAGGTAGTTCAGGCTGGCCTTGAACTCATGGAAGTCTACCTGCCTCTGCCTCCTGAGTGTTGAGATTAGAGGTGTTCATCCCTGCACCTGGCCATACTTTGATAATTTTAAAAACAAATGGTTTTGAAACTTGGGAGATTTTATAATAACCACATCCTTAACTATCCAGGGTTTATATTTCAATAAAAGTGTATCCCAGCTGTTAGTCTTAGCTTTATAATTCACACATGCACACAGTTACCATCATAGAGTTTCCATACAGTCTTCAGGGTACTGTAAAACCCTTGAGAGGGTCTGTGTGTTTAACTGGAAAGCAGAATACTGAGTACTCAGAAGCAGAGATAAAGAGTGGTAATGTAGGTATCCTGCACAAAGAAAGGGAGATGTCAAAGGAGATTGAAGTGCAGGCCAGGGTTAGTTAAATGGCCATATCTTTTCATGGAAGGTTACTTAGGTTATAGATTAAACTATGTGAATATCTCAGATTTATTATGTAGGGCTTGCAGATGACCTACTGAATAATTTTATGTTAACTTTGAGAAAGGTCAGTACTTTCAGCTTTAATTTTGTGTAGTTTAACATTGCTGTTTTATTAAGAATGTTAAAAGATTGCTCTGGATTTTGTACTGGCTGGTTTTGTGTCAACTTGACACAAGCTAGAGTCATCAGATAGGAAGAAGCCTCAGTTGAGGAAATGCCGCCATGAGATTCAGCTGTAAGGCAGGCATTTTCTTAATTAGTGATTGATGGGGGAGGGCCCAGCCCATGGTGGGTGGTGCCATCCCTGGGCTGGTGGTCCTGGGATCTATAAGAACACAGGCTCAGCAAGCCACGAGGAGCAAGCCAGTTAGCAGCTCCCCTCTATGGCCTGTGCATCAGCTGCTGCAGGTTCCTGTCTTGATTTCCTTTAGCCAAATAGACCCTTTCCTCCCCAACTTGCTTTTGATTGTGGTGTGTTATTGCAGTAATAGAAACCCTAACTTAGACAGGTTTTCATGGAAGCATTGCCTGGTAGCTGGGCAATAGTTCAAGAATGTCTTCTCTCTCTGAGGCATGTAAGAAGGTCCCTGGGATTACCTCATTGATTCAGCCTCACTGTCAAACACTGCTTACCTGTGGGTAAGCAAATAGGTGCCCAGGGTAGCCTACATCCTCCTCACTCTCAGCAGCAAGCCTCACTGAAGCGGAGCTGTTGAGATGCTCCATGAAGAACTTCATGCCTATAGTTATTTGTGTTTTGAGACAGGATCTCCCTGTACAGCCTGGGGAAGCATGTCTGGGAATCTTTATGTTGCCCAGGCTAACTTGAACTCATGGCAGCCCTCCTGTTTTAGCTCCCAGGTCTTGGGATTATAAATGTGAGGGACCATAGCTGGTGTTTCATGGTTTCAGTTCTGAAGTGCTTTTGAGGGAAGAGGAAGAGACTCACTTTTTTTTTTCTTCAGTATCTTTTAGTATTTTGAAATTACTCTTAAAATAACAAAAATCCCTCAGAATTTTGCTGTCCTTAATTTAAGTGCTTGTAGCTAGAGTTTTCCTGCGTTGCCCACAGTCAGGACAAATCTCTTGTCACCCGCCAGTCCCACAGCTGCTCAGACCCAACCAAGTAAACACAGAGACTTATCTTGCTTACAAACTGTATGGCTGAGGCAGGCTTCTTGCTAACTGTTCTTATAGCTTAAATTAATCCATTTCCATAAATCTATACCTTGCCACGCAGCTCGTGGCTTACCGGTGTCTTCACATGCAGCTTGTCATGGTGGTGGCTGGCAGTGACTCCTCAGCCTTCCTGTTCTTTCTTTTCTCCTCTCTGTTAGTCCCGCCTATAATTCCTGCCTAGCCACTGGCCAATCAGTGTTTTATTTATTGACCAATCGGAGCAATTTGACATACAGACCATCCCACAGCAAGTGCTGACTTTTTTTTCTAAGAAATCTTTTCTGTGACCTCCAGTCTTTGTATTTTTACATTGATTGTTTAGTAGCATAGAATTGGGTTTATAGAAAGATGCCACATCTTAATTTATGCTTAAGCATAATATGTAATGTGTGTTTTGTTTTGCCTCTGTTTTCAGCTACTACTTGTACATGTGTGATAAAGTGGTTGCACCGAATGTCTCACTCACATCTGCTGCATCCCAGTCTAAAGAGGTTACCAAGACAGAGACAAGTAAGTTCATCTCCAAACAGTCAGAAAAGACTCATGGTAGTAGTAAACATCAAAAAACAGTGTCTTACCCAGACGTCTCACTTGAGGAACAGGAGAAAATGGATTTGAAAACAAGTAGAGACTTATACACTCGTTTAGGTAAGTATTTAGAAGTTCTATCTTTAAAATCAGCTAGTTAAAAACACATTTAATCAGTATTTTAAAAGCCTTTTCTATTTAAGGTACCTCCCCTCCCCCATATAATCACAGCTTTTACTTTAAAACAGTTCTAACTTGGAAAATTCAGGGTGATTTCTTTACACGTCAGTGGTGAGCTTTCTAGAGTGACGGCAGCCTGTGGAGGCTGAGGAAAGGAAGTGCATGGCTTCAGTGCAGATGCCTGTCACTTGCTCCGTGCTCTTGTTGGTAGAATTCTTCAGCAGTTCCTTGTCTTGTTTTCCGACTTTGTGTGAACTGAGATGCCGTTTACCTGATGTTAAGTATTTGACATTGAACTCGTGGTTCAAGAGATGCAGACTGGAGCTGCTGACACAGTAAAGCAAGGCAGACGGACGGCAGTGGTGCAGGTGCTGGCTGGAATCGCAGAGCAAGCCTGTGTGTGTCTGTGCCTTTAAAAATGCCGTGGGCACCGGAGAGCTGTGCACTGGCTGCTGTGGTTCCGCTGAGCCCGCTGCTTTGCTCAGGGCCTTGCAGGGGAAAGTCCTCAGCCTCCGGTATTCGAGCTTTTTATGCTGTGACTCCGTTTCCTCTGAATTGAACTGGTGGTAATAATTCACGTGTCATTACATTTGCATTGTTTGCTTTCCTGTTTATTAGATGGCTCAGCAATTAAGAGCACTTGTTGCTCTAAGTGAACACCTGGGTTTGATTCTCAACACCAACATGGTGGCTCACAACTTACCTGTAACTCTAGTTCTAGGGGGTTTAATCTCTGCTACAGGAGCCATACATATATACACATGATATACAGACATACGTGCAGGCAAAACACAACGTGCATATAAAAACTAAATCTGAAAAAAACGTGAGGTGCCTTTGACATACCATAGACCTTAAAAGTGTGTGACTTATCTGTCTTAAGTATAATAATATGGAATGCGTCACAACTGTTTGATCCCAGAGAATTTTCATGGCCCCCACATGAGCCCCTGGCACCCTCTGGCAGTCACCCCATTCTCCTTTCCCTTTGGCTCCTTATGTGGTCTAGTGGATGTGCTTATTCTGGACATTTTAGATCAAAAGAGGTTGCAATTTTACACAGTTCAGTTTGTTTAATTTGCCTTCTTATCTCAGGTGTCATACCTAAGAAACATTGTCTAGTCCAAGGCCTGGAAGATTTATACTTAATGTTTTCAGCTCTTACAGTTAATTCCTTGATCTAATATTTAGGTCATTTTGAGTTAATAGTTATACTGTTTTGGTGGGGGCAGGGGAGGTTTGAAACAGGATTTCTCTGTTGTGGAACTCACTCTGTAGCCCAGGCTGGCCTTGAACTCACAGAGATCTGCCTGCCTCTGGCTCCCAAGTGCTGGGATTAAAGGCGTGCGCCACCACCGCCTGACCTTGAATTAATATTTATATACAGTGGGGAGTCCTATTTCTTTTTTGTTTGTTTCTTTACATGTTAGTATTGCTGTTCATTTGTCGAAAAGATTGTTCTTTCCTGATTGAATTGTCTTGGAACAATAGTAATGGCAATTGATAAAAGTATGGGTTTATTTCTGGACTCTTGAGTTCTGGAGAATTGAGTTTTTGAAACAAGATCCTCATTGGTAGCCCAGCCTGGTCTTGAGCTTGTGACCAACATCAACCTCCTGTGTGTTTGGATCACAGGTGTATGTCACCTAATTCCTGGCTTGGATTCTGAATTTTTTCGTTATCTTTTTAACTTACCACACAGAATTCTAGGCTCCATTATATTTTCATACATCCATGTCATTATACTCTGCACTAACCATAGGGAATGCTTCACAGGTTTGCATGTCATCCCTGCTCAGAGGCCATGTCTAATTCCGAATCCTTCTACTTTCAGCATGTATGCATGCTGTTGAAGTGAGCACTTGGACTCTGAGTTCCTTTTTGCTGATTTAATGTTTAGTCTTATGTCAGCACCAGAGTTGTGATTGTATATGTGTGTACAGTGTGTCTTGTGTACATGTACACGTATACATTGTGTGTGGAGGCATTTGGAGGTTAGAGGACTACTTTGTGAGTGGGTCTTCACCTCCCACCTTGAGACGCCCTTGAGGTTTGTCTCTTGGAGCTTCTGGGACCCCTCTGCATCTGCCTTTTTCCTTAGAAAGGCTGTGGTTACAAAAGTGTGCCCCTGCACATGGCTGTACGAGGGTGCTGGGGCCTCAAACTCAGGTGTTCACACTTAGGTGGCAAGCACTGGGCCAGCCACACATTGTGATCTCTGTAGCTTGTAGGAAGAGTTGAGGCTGGGGCTTATAAGCCCTCCAAGTTGATTACTGTTTTTCTAGATTGTTTGAGCAAACCTTGAATTTCTCACATTTCAGTATGAATCTTAGAATGAGCTAGTTGGTTTCTGTAGATGTATCCAACCGTTTTATTAAATAAGAAACACAGAAACAATGTAAAAGAGAAAGCTGAGAGGTCAGAGCTCAGAGCTAAAAAATCTCACCCTTCCTCCTGCGGTGTCCCAGCTTCCAGAAAGAGAGCTATATCCTGTCTGTTCATCTTTTTATAGTATTTTGTTCTGCCTTCTCATTGGTTGTAAACCCAAACACGTGACTGCCTCGTCACTGTCTGAATGTACAGCCCCCCAGGTCTTAAAGGCATATGTCTCCAATGCTGGCTGTATCCCTGAACACACAGAGATCTATGGGATTAAAGGCGTGCGCCACCACCGCCACATTCTTGCTATGGCTCTAATAGCTCTGACCCCCGGGCAACTTTATTTATTAACATACAATCAACATCACATTTCAGTACAATTAGATTACCACCTCAGGTTTCTGCGAAAACAGGCGCTGGGGTTGTGATGTGGATTGCACTGAGCAGGTTAAGTCTGTAGTCCGTGAACGTGGGCTTCTGTCTTCGTGTGCCAGCCTCTCGGTGACTGTCTGCAGTGGCACCACCTTTGTTAATCCCTTCCTTGAGTGTTGCATTGCTTCTGAATTGATTAATAAGTGAATCACTTAGGGGTTGTTCCGGTGACTTTTTACCATTGGTAGTAACCCTTTTTTCTTCTTCTTCTGTTTCTTTCCAAAGATCCACTGATCTCAAATAGCTCTATGAGTAAAAAGAAATCTGAGTCTCCTGTTTGCGGCTTAGTGAGAGACGTCAGCAAGCGTGCTGCTGAAGCTGTCTCTCCGTTTCCGGTCAGAGATGGTACTTGTGAGGACGACAAGGGGAAGATCATGGAAGAAGTGATGAGAACCTATGTAACACAGCAGGAGAAGCTGAATTCGATTCTGCAGAAGAAGCAGCAGCTTCAGATGGTAGGTTGCCTTAAGAAATAGTCATTGTTAGAATAGCTTTTCATGATAACAGAGTCAGAAGGAGATACCGCAGTGGACTCGGTGGTTCGGTTTTATACTAAGAAGCAGTTCTTGACGTCAGTCATTTCTATATACACATGCTACCATAGCTGAGCTTTAAATGCCTTGTGACTTACTTTTTCCTAAGGGGATGGAAATAAAGAACTGTGGCTCTATGTTACAGGAAGTGGACATGTTGAGCAGCTCAAAGGCAATGAAGGAGCTTACTGAAGAGCAGCAGAGTCTCCAGAAAGAACTTGAGTCTCTGCAGAATGAGCATGCTCAGCGGATGGAGGAATTCTACACTGAACAGAGAGACTTAGAGAAGAAGCTGGAGCAGGTGATGAAGCAGAAATGCACCTGTGACTCAAACTTAGAGAAAGACAAGGAGGCTGAGTACGCCGCACAGGTGAGAGGGGGCGGGCCGGTCTGCTAGCGTGGCGGTCTGGATAGCGTGGCGGTCTGCGAGCGTGGCCGGTCTGTTAGTGTGGCTGGTCCGTTAGCCTGGCTAGCGTGGTGGTCTGCGAGCATGGCGGTCTGCTAGCATGGCCGGTCTGTTAGCGTGGCTAGCGTGGCCGGTCTGTTAGCGTGGCCGGTCTGTTAGCGTGGCTAGCGTGGCAATCTGCTAGCATGGCAGGTGTGGATGCTTGCTGCCAAGGAATTCCTTTTGCCCAGCCAGCTGGCCTTCAGAAGGGAAAACTGGTTTAAGCGCAGCTGTATATCTCCACTAAGATAGTTCTGTTTCTCTCTCCCACCCTCCATTCCTCCCTACCTCCTCCTCTTTCTCTCTCTCCCCTCCCCTTTTTTGGTGGGGCTATGGGGAGAGGGTATCAATTTGTAGTATTGCCTCTAATTCACAGAAATCTGCCTGCCTCCCAAATGCTGGCATTTAAGATGTGCACCACCACACCTGCCTCCAATAAGATTTTTTAACCTTTATTATTTTCAGTTTTAATTGGGATTCTGTAATTTGGTTATCTCAGTTACTAATGTCTAGTACTCTCTGTATAAAGTTTTGCATCTTTTTGGGCTAGGGATATGGATGAGTATTAAACACCTGCTTAACATGCAGGGTTCAATCTCTAGCACCACGTAAATGAATACATAAATAGAATATAGTTTTTGTTATTTTGCTATAGTAAGATGAGCTTTTATTCCATTTAGCAAGCATGAGTAACTTTGTCACTACAATCACGAATATGAAGATGAGCTGTGGAGAGTGTCGGGCGACGCCGGAAGCCTCTGTGAGAGTGCTGCACACGCATTCCTCTTGACACTCCCATCCCTACGGTTCCCTAGCGTGTCGGTGTCAGAAGTGCTAGGTGTCCCGAGGTTGCATGAAAACAGTTCATTTTGTAAAGAGCAAAGACAGTTTGTTTTGTAACTATGGTAAGATGATGAAATGGGAAATCCAAAGTGATGGAAAACTAACCGTCTTTAAATCCTCCAGTTGGCAGAACTGAGGCAGAGACTAGACCATGCTGAAGCGGACCGGCAAGAGCTCCAGGATGAACTGAGACAGGAGCGGGAGGCGAGGCAGAAGTTAGAGCTGATGATAAAGGAGCTGAAGGCGCAGATGGTGAAGTCAGCAAAGACCACCAAGGAGTAGGAGCCGGAGGAGAGACGCCTCTGCGTTGGTGACAGGGCTTTGTGTCTGTCGCTTGCTTTGGACATTGAATTCTGTCGTCTTACTTTATCTGCATGAAGATAACTAGATACTCTGTTCATTTGTAGGGCAGCAAAGTGAAGAGATTCTCTATTAGTACATAATTTTTCCGTTTTCCAAATGAATGAAATGTATGCTTCTTTGTTCTTTTCCAGTCAGCTTGATAATGATAGCCTGTGTAATTCCAGCTGTAGACGGTCTGCCTGTCTTTCTAAGGCAAGCCTAACAGTTACATGCTTTTCAGAGCTGCGAATGTGGTGGAAAATAGCTGTGTCAATTCTGTTACGCTTATTTCGGGCTCGATTTTTAGATACGGTGGTAATGTTTATTCAACTCTGTATCTTCCTTCTCATTACAGAATATCTTATTACAGAATCTTTTTTTTTTTTTTAAGTTTTTTAAGATAGGGTTTCTCTGTGTAGTACTGGCTGTCCTGGAATTCACTCTGTAGACGAGGCTGGCTTCGAACTCAGAGATCTACCTGCCTCTGCCTCCCAAGTGCTGGGACTAAAGGTGTGCGCTGCCACCGCCAGGCTGAATCTCCTCGTTTTTTATATACCAAGTCTCTTTTTATTTTGTTCAGGTTGTGGAATGAGGTTCCTCCTAAGAGGAATTTTACTGATGGAATGAGAGTACCACCACCCTAACATCCATTGGTGAGGAGCATGCTTTGCCCTGCCCTGATGCTGCACACAAGAAGCAGTTGTAATTTGTCTTTCGGTTTAAGAGTGGCTATATCTAGATATGTGTGTGTGCGCAACTTCGGAAAATTAAAATGATTTCTGAACTTTTATTAATAGTGGTGTAAAAATACTCATCTTCATGAGGAAAATGGATTCCACTGATGTACATTGGTTCCTATGTAATTCATAATCCTCTTGTATAGTTTTTATATGTAGTCTTATAAAGGTCTTACTGAGATTTATATAATGAATTTTTTCTTTTAAATTATAAAATATTAAATATCTTGAAGTTTATTTTGGACTTTTGTATGTTTAAATGTTAAAACTTGCACGAATGGACCATTATGACTCTTTAATCTTAAAATCAGGAATTTACAGTCAGCTAATAGTATCTGATAGGTTAACAATCCACAATTGAAGTATCTGCTACTAGCAGGAATTTTAGATAATTTTTAGATGACAAATGAATTCCATGATTTGGGGAAGGGCAGTCTCTGCACTTTGTTTTATTTTTTGCACATTAAAGTCTGACATTTTTACCAGCAAGTTTCACATTAGTTGATGCTTGCCTTGAAATACATTGTGTTTTTTCTTTTTGTTTTTGCTTCCCCTCCAAATCGCAGGGCTCGCTCCTCCCGCCTCTGCCTCCCAAGTGTTGGGTTCACAGGTGCGGGCCTCCACACCTGCCGCGGTGGCTTTTAGGGAGTTTCCTGAAGGCAGCGTCCGCACCGTCGGTGTCGTGTTTCCCAAGCTGTCTCGTGTCACTGCGTGAACTCCGAGTTCAGGCTGTCACTACTCGAGTGGTGTGGGACATCCGAGCCCTCGTCAGCATGTGCCTGCCTGTGGTCATACTTTGTTTCATGATACATTGACAAGCAGCTTTTCTACTTTCCAAAAGGGAGTCTGCTTTCTAAATATGTTGTGACATAAATGTGGATTGACTCCGTTATGTGAGCTTTCTAATTTAATGTGTTGACTTTGTAACCTCCTTGAGGAGAAGCAGATGTTGAATTGCACAGGGCCCATGTATGTCATTTTATTTAGATATGGAGAAAAAAAAAGCAGACATTTGTAAAATAGCTTTAGCTTAGTTATCAGTTAGTTATAGCGCAGCTTGGCTATGTGGGAGGGAGACTTACACCTTTATTTTTCTGACTTAAGACTGTTCTTATGTGCTACTGTAGTAAATGTAATTCTTCTAGTCTTTCAGTGAAACTTGCCTCATGACATTATATATAGCATAGTCTTTACTTTCCAGAAGATGAAAGGATGTGCCATAGTTTTCTGTCTGAACTTCCTTAAAAATAATTTTTAATCAATTGTAAATATTATACCTACTACTGTTAAAAGTAACTTTAAGTTACATTGCACCATATAGCTTAAAAACAAAATGAAATTCTGTAATACTCCCGAAGTGACTGCTGCTTAAATTTCCATGTGAAGCTTACTTTATGCATGTTCATTTTGTGTGTTGGTTGCTAACTTAAAGTTTGCTTCGGTGTTAGGTCTTGTGTGTTGTGCCAAGTTCACTAGGCAAGCAGATTTTTCCTCAGACTTCATATTCTGTTTAGGAGAAAATGAGACCATTTACTCTGAAAAGCTGTATTTAGGAGTGGACTGTAGAGTTCGCTAAAGTAGAGGAAAGACCGTGTTAGCTTTTATACTGAGAGATGAGTGATGCTTGCTGTGGTGGTGATAATTTCTCTCTGTGGTCCAAGTTTGGGAGCTCCTGCTGTCAAGGAGACCCTTAACTACCTGCCAATCACAACCAAGACTTTGAACATGAGAAGGTTTGACCAACAACTTAGGTTTGGCTTGGGCTTTAATATTTTTGAAATATATTCTTTCGCTTGAATTTCTTGTGTTTTTGATGATAAGGATGTTTTATGCTTCTTGAGCTGATTTTATAACATTTAATATATAACCTGTTTATATGTAAAATCTTTTGTACAGGGGTGGGAAGGCATAATGAAAAAACTCATTTGTACATAGTGAATTATAAGGCAGACTGGAGTGGATGAAACCGGGAGCACACTTTGTTCGAAGGCTCCTGTGTCCTTTGAAAGTCACCTCAGAACAACCAGTCTCTTCGTGTGTCTGTGGCTTGTTTGCAGAAAAGCAAAATGAAAGGGGACACAAGCAGTAGGAAAGGGGCCGAGGTATTTCCCGGACAGCAGCTGCAGGGCCGCCTCTGAAGGGCTTCGACCCGCTTCCGGAAGGTGCGCTCTGCTGTGCTTGAGTGAGTAGGGAAGGACGCTGGTTTTCATTTGTCCATCATGTCTTTAATCCTTAAGGCAGGACATTACAAACTGATGACAAAGTGTGTTCTTCTGTACATCTGCTCCGGCTCTTGGTTCTGCTTGTTAATGGTTTCATGGAAGCAATCAGCAATATGTGATAGGAACTGCTGCATTATATATTATCCTTGTGGACTGAGATATTTAAACAGAACTTAATTTTTTCTTTTTCTAGTGTAAGATACTTAAGCATTTCCACTGTTGGGAGAAAAACATATATGGGTATTTTGTATTGTATCTTGTTTAAAAGGACAGTCTTTTTTAATCTTCCCACTTAAATGGCTTTTAAAAATGCATAATACAATTTGAAGCCTATTTAGAAATAGAATTAAATGTCATATATAGTGTTACTGTTTTGGAATTAGGAAGTGATCAAATATAAAACATTTTAAAATTAAGCCCAGAAACAAAATAGTGTTTAAAGTTAGTTTAGTATAAAAGAAATTTATAAGATTTTTTTCTTCAATATAGATACCTCACTTTGAAAAAACAGAAAGCACAGCACACTTACAGTACTTCTCATGCAGACACCCTACTAAAGTAATTGCTGGACCTGCGACCTGGTTTGCGTTGTTAGAGTTTGTGATAAACGTAGTTGCCGTTAGCTTCTGCTGGCGTCCTTCCCTTGGTAGTTTGAAGGCAGCGTAACAGTCCTCAGTTATTCCTCAGTTTCCAGCCTGTGAAGGCAGTAAGTGAAAGGTCCCTTCTGCAACTACTGAAGCACATTGACTAGATTGAGCATAATTCAACTGGTAATTTTGCCAATGTGTATAGTTTTATGATTAAAATTGCTGTGGTTGGTTGCATTATATGACACACAAAACTGTCCTCTACCTCACGTGAAATAAATATTTTATATGGTTTTACTAAAAAAAAAAATATTCATCTATCTGGTTACTTAGTTTACAAATTTTGGATTATATTTATTGAAACATGACATACTGTGCTCTTAGCTTATACCTCAATTGTATTTTGTGCTGTTTTCCATTTTCATGCCTTGTACATAACTTGTATAGATTGTGGATGATATTCCCAATAAAAGCTTTTAATGCCAATGAGATTTGGCTCAGGTTGTCTCAGTATCAGCTGCTGACTTTCTTGTCCCCGTAAGACGGACATTTTCCTTTAATTTTAAATAAACTTACCTGTTTTTATGTGTGAGTGCTCATGCGTATGTATGTTTGCCATGTGAATGGCTGATGCCCATGGAGGCAAGAGAGATGGCTGTAAATAGGTGCTGCGAACTGAGCTGGAGTCCTGTAAGAGCATCCGGTGTACCTGACTGCCCAACTGTCCCTCCAGCCCCGTTCCTCTTTCTGTACCTTACTCATAATGCACAGATTAGCATGGAACATTATTTTATTAGGAATTACAAACTTTTATATAATACTTGAGCATTTTGTGATTGGTGTGCCCCTCGGACCCTCATGTTGGTCCCGCGTCCCTGGCATGTTATTTCTTATCACCACAGTTTCTGAGAGTCAAAGCCAGGAGTAGGTGGGCTGGGTGTTTTGACTTGGGGTACAGAAGGGTGATGTCATCAGAGCTTGACTAGGCTGGAGGGCCTGCTCTAGGTGAGCTCTTGTGGGTGTTGACGGGCAGTCCTCCACATGTGGATGTGTTCGTGGCTCTTGATGGCATGGCAGTGTGGAACCTGACTTACCCAAATAAGTGACCGGGAAGAAAGCAATGCTTGTTTCCTTATGACCAAGAGTCCAAGTCACACAGTCACTTACACTTACACTCTCCTTGTGTGTTAGAAATGGGTCACTAGTGGCTGTGGCACATGCTTTTAATCCCAGCATTTGGGAGGCAGTGACAAATGGATCTCTTAAGTTTGAGGCTAGCCTGGTGTACAAATTGAGTTCCAGGAGAGCCAGGCCTATACAGAGAAACCCTGTCTCCAAACCAAAAACCAACAAAGAAAAGAAATGGGTCACTGAGTCCAGCTCATACTCAACAGGAGGAGTTTTCATAAAGGCACACATACCAGAAGACAGCAGTCACCCGAGGTGGCGGTAGAGTGTGGTAGTGATACTCTGCACATCTTCCTTTCTGTGGCATACGTAGACACTGAGCCACGTGAAGGGTGTCAGTGCCACTGGGCACATTCGGTGTTGCAGTCGTTATTTCCAGACTATCAGTTACTGAGCCATCACGCCCTCTGCTTTACCTGGTGTTTGATTTGCTGCTTCTGTACTTGGATGGAGTGAAAATATTTGTCCTTTGTGTCTGGCTTAACCAGTTGGTATGCTTTCAGTATTTACATGTCACACATCCAAATTTATTCCTTTTACCACTGAATAATACTCCTTTACGGGTTTATACCATAGTCTGTCTATGCCTTTGTCTGCTGGTGGCTATTGGGTTGTTTCTTCTTTGTAGCTCTTGTGAATAATACTACCTGACTTAATT
Source organism: Peromyscus leucopus (assembly GCF_004664715.2). NCBI lineage: Eukaryota > Metazoa > Chordata > Mammalia > Rodentia > Cricetidae > Peromyscus > Peromyscus leucopus. Next base: position 9,503,711 of record NC_051068.1, on the reverse strand, counting down.
TACAAGTTGTGTTTTTTTAAGTTCATGCTTCACCTATTAATTTTACAACTATTCAAGGAGCTGGAAATGTCCACAGGGCTCTATATCTTACATGTCCACCAGAAAGGCACCAGCTGCTCTACATCCTGAGATGTGAGAATGTGGGGCTTTTTTTTATTTTATCAATAATAATTATCCACAGGCATATGAAATGTGGTTTCCTTGTGGTTTGATCTGCATTGCTAAAGTGACTACTGATTTTGAGCCCCCTTTCTTGTTCTTATTAGCCACTTGTATATTTTTGGAGACATATCGTCAAGCCCTTTGTTCTTTTTAAAAATTGGCTTCTGTTGTGCCTTGTTGAATGGTGTGAGTCCTTCGTCATAGTCAAGGTTTCTTTCCTGTGCTGAAAATTGAACCCAGGGCCTCTTGCATGCTGAGCATACATATTCTTTATCTTAGTTCTTTGTCAGAATATGACTTGCATATATTTTCTACCATTCTGATTTGCCTTTTTCATTGTAGTCTTACTTTGCTTGATGCCATGATGAACTTACTGAAGGAAGGGTTTGTTCTGGCTCACACTTTCAGGGGATACAGTCCTTCAGTTGAAGAAAGCATAGTGTCAGGAGCTCGAGGCAGCTGTCACATTGTGTCTGCTGTCAGGAAGTAGAGAGCTGACTGCTGGTGCCCAGCTTGCTTGCTCTTTTTTGTTCAGTCTGAGGCCTGCATCTTAGGTTGACCCAGGGAATCATCATACTTTTGATGAGTAAGTTTTGAAATTTAATAACCCAACTTACTTTTGTTACTTGTGTTTTTTGGTGTCATAGTAATTGTTAAATTCAGTGTCACTAATCTTGGTTTTTGATCAGTTTTCACTTGGTTTTTGTATATGATGCAAAAATCCCTTCTTCCTTCCTCCTCTCCTCTTTTACATGTGGACATCCAGTTTTCCTAGCACTCATGTTGAAAAAAGACAAAACACAAAACCCCACCTCTCTTTGTCCCATCAAATGGTCTTGGTACCCGTATTTGAAAAAAATCACTCAACTGAACCACGTAAGCCTATTTCTGGCTCTTTTGTATCTGTCCTCACACCAGAAATACCCTGTTTTGACATAGAGCTTTGAAGTAAGTGTGGAAATGAGGACTTGTGAGTCTTATAAATTTCTTTTCTTTTTAAAACAGTTTCACTGCGTGGCCTGGCTGGCCTGGAACTCACAGAGATCCACCTGCCTCGGCCTCTCCAGTGCTAGGATCATGTGTACCACCATGCTTGGCCTCAGATTTGCATTCTTACTGCTTTGATAATTGGTGTCCTTTGGGTTCATACCCGTTTTATAATGATTGTGATTTTGATAGGATTGCACTAAATCTAGGGAATGCTTTGTGTGGTCGTGCCATTCTGTTGAAATTAAATCCTATGGAATGTGAACTTGAGGTGTCTCTCCACTTAGGTCTTTAATTTCATTCAGCATTGTTTGTAGTTTTCAGTCCATAAGTCATTCTCTTTCTTGGTTAAAGGTATCCCTAAACAACTTTGCTGAGTGGATTTATTAGCTCCCTCATTCTCTCTCTCTCTCTCTCTCTCTCTCTCTCTCTCTCTCTCTCTCTCTCTCTCTCTCTCTCTCTGTGGTGTATGAGTATGGTGCGATGTGTGTGTGTGTGTGTGTGTGTGTGTGTGTGTGGCTGAGGTCCTTGATCATTCTTAATGACAGACTTTAATGATTCAGTCTTCTTACCACTGGTGTGTTCAAGCTTTTCTATTCATGATTTCACCTTGGTGGATAAATGTGTCCAATAATACACAGTTTTCTCCTGGTTGTCCAGTCTTATCACCATGCAACCACTGCACTTTGTCTTACTACCCTTTGTATCTTTGTGGTGTTGGTTGGAATGAACGCATTTTCATTTTGAGTCCTGTGTTTTTTACTTCGTCCAGCTGACGTTTTATTGATTTTTTTTCCTCTAACAGGGCTATCCAAACCTTTTTTAAAAAAATAATTTATTTAATTTTTTTGGTGTTTTGCCTGAGTGAGGGTGCCAGATACCCTGGAACTGGAGTTCTAGACAGTTGTGAACTACCATTGGGTGCTGAGACTTGAACCTGGGTCCTCTGGAAGCGCAGCCAGTGCTCCGAACCTCAGAGCCATCTCTCCAGCCCCGAGGGTGTCCCCACCTCTTAGGTCACTTTCCTGGTCTTCTTTTAATCCTTTCTCCTCTGTGTTACCCTGTGCTTCTTACAAATTTCAGGCTTCTCTCGGTCGTCGTCTTGTAGATACCAGATAAAATGTTAGGTTGTTTGGGATCTTTCAGATTAAAAAATACTTATTATCGTGTAAGTGTTGGTGGTCATTTGAGGATAGAGGACATGTTTGTGGCGTTGGTTCTCCCTGCTTTTTTTCTGGGTTCTGAGGATCAAGCTCAGGTTGGCAGGCCTCGCTGCCCTAAGGAGTCCTTTTAAATGTTGGTATGGATCGCCACAAACGTCCCGTCTTAGCATTGCTGTGGCTGCATACGGTGAGTCCCGGCAAACGGTTTGTTTTCATTTGTCTCAGATGAAAAATACTTAATTTTCCTTTTTTTTTTTTTTTTGACTCACTGGAATTTTGTTTGTTTTTAGTTTTTATTTTAGGAACTGTATTTGGTTTCCACAAACTGGGAAGTTTTTGCAATTTCTCCTGTTATTGATTTCTAGTTTTACACTATGGTTGGTGGTGAGAAAAGATTGTTTTTACATTTTGGTTTTCATGTGCATGGAATTTGGTTTTCCTCCTCCGTTTCCTTTCTTCCTTGTGTACATGTCTGCATGTGTGCCTTATGGACTGAACCGGGCTGCCGTACTGTACAGACTCTGTCTGCTGATGAGCCACCCCTTAGTCGTCCTGAACATTTTCAGTCAGTGTCTTTAAAGGTGAAATGAGTAAGCACTATCCATTGAGATACCCTATCTCTTTGTAAAAAGATTTATATTATTTCAAAATTGTGTGTGTGTGTGTGTCTGTAAGGGAGGAAAGGAGGGAGGGAGGAAGAGAGAGAGAGGGGAGGAGAGAAGGGAGGGGAGGGGGGGAAGGGAGGAGAGGAGGGAGGAGGGGAGGGAGGGAGGGGAGGGGAGGGGAGGGAGAGGTAACGAGCAGGTACCAGAGGGAAAGGGGTCAGATCTTGAGGAACTAGAATTACAGGAAGTTTTAGCCACCCAATGTGTGTGCTGGCAAGTGAGCTCTGGTCTACTGCAAGAGCAGTAAATATTCATGGGGCCTGGGGAGAGGCCTGTGCTTCTCTTCAGAGTGCTTGCTGCTCCTGCAGGGGACCCGGGTTCAATTCCCAGCACTGCCATAGCATCTCACAACCACCTGTCACTCCAGTTCCTGGGGTTCTGGCACCCCAGGCACTCCATGCATGTACACATGCAGGTAAAACACCCATATAAATGTTTTTTTAATTTTTAAATTGGTGAACAAATTTTCCCTCCCTCCTCTTCTCCCATCCCGCCCCCTCATCCACTTATCATTTCACAAGGACACTTGCTCACTCATGTTCATAGCAGTTCATTTGTAATAGTCAGAACCTGAAACAACCTATGTCCCTCAACCGAGGAACGGATAAAGAAAAAGTGGTACATTTACACAATGGAGTGTTACTCAGCTGTTGAAAACAATGACATCAGGAAATTTGAAAGCAAATGGATGGAACTAGAAAAAAATCATCCCGAGTGAGGTAACCCAGACCCAGAAAGACAAACATGGTATGTATTCACCCATAAGTGGATATTAGCTGTAAAGTAAAGGATAACCATGCTGCAATCCACAGACCCAGAGAGGCTAGGTAAGAAGAAGGGCCCGAGGAGGGATGCTTGGATCTCCCTGGGAAGGGGAAATAGAAGAGCTCTCCTGGGTGGACTGGGGGCAGGTGGGGATGGGAACGGGAGGGAACTGGTTGAGGGGTGGATGGAGGGGAGTAAGGAAAGAGATGGCTAGAAGGGGGTGCATCTTGGGGTCAGGTAGACACATAAACTTTTTTTAAAAGAGCAGCAGCATTCTTAGGCAGTCAGCTCCCCAGACCCCCCCCCCCCCCGTGTCTTTTTATTGGAGAACTGAAGTTACATTCAAGCTCTATTGGTTGGTAGGGGTCAGGGAGTGGTGTGGTGCACATACAAATGTGCAGGAAAAATATTCATACGCATAAAAATAAATTAAAAACCAAACACACCTGTGAGCCTCGTGTAGGCCATCACTGCTGTGGACTCCATCACTGCTGTGGACTCCATCACTGCTGTGGACTCCATCACTGCTGTGGACTCCACTGCTGTGGACTCCGGAGTGCTCCACCACGCCCTGCCTGTGTAGGCCATCACTGCTGTGGACTCCACTGCTGTGGACTCCGGAGTGCTCCACCATGCTGTGCCTGGAAGCGAGAACTCTGCTTCCACTCCCAGCCCTTCTTCCTTCCTCCCTCTCCCTTACTCTGTTTCTTTTTTTCACTGTGCTCACTGAGCCTTAGAGGGGGTAATAGTGATATGGATGTCCCGTTATGGTTGGGAGTTCAACAGTTACTTATCAGCACTGTGACCAGCTATCAGTCTCTCTCTGTAGTCACCATTCTGAAAAAAAGAAAAAGTTTCTCTGGCCAAAGCCAACAGCAGCATTAGTAACCTACAAGCGCAAACACGGCTATTTAGAAAGCAATCTGAGAGGTACACCATGTCAAATGAGCAGAACTACGGTAGCTGCCCTGGTCGGCCTATCCCCTCCCAGCCACTGGGTTTTGGTTGGCTTACAGCACCAGATGTGAATTTCCTGAAATCTAACCACAAAGTGATTGGTTGCCTCCATGACAATCTTGCCGCTTAGCCCCGGTGGGTTGGTCTTGCCTAGGTGGTCAGAACTGTGCAAATCATGAAACAAGACTTTGATGGCCGTTCTCTTCCAGGGGTCTGCATAGCATATCCTGGCACTATGAGGGCGAGCTAGCAGAAAGGACATTTCCAGACCAGTTCTAGCTTGATTGCTCTATGTCCTGAAACAAAAGTATGTGGTGTCCTCAGCAAAAGGGTCTTACTACCAAGTGCTGGCAGACAACCAATAGCAATGAGAACTGCCTGCATTATTATTCTGGGAGCCTCTGGGCCTCCTAGTTAACACTTTATAGGGAGGTGGCCCACCCCTGACTCCGGGTTTTTTGTTTAATAACCCATGGCTGTTGGGTGCAGCTTAATCTACTCACACAGGGTATCTTTGTTGAAACTTTTAAAAATTAATATTTGATTAAGTTATCAACTATCACATACATTTTGGTTTTGATAACAAACTACATTTTTTTACATTGCATATCTCTCAACAAATTATTGCAGATTTTATTAATTTTAATAGTTTTGTGCTTTGAGCTTTTTATCAACAATGAATGGATGATTTATTTGCATGCCACCCTTGCAGTACTTGAGTGTACTGAATTTGAAGTGTCCTTAATTTTTCTAGTGAGTTTTATATTTTCATACGTATAAAACATCCTCTTCTTTCCATTTGAAGAACTCCCTTTAGCATTTTTTGGTCAAATCTGGTGGTGACGAAGGCCATTAGGTTTCTGTTTGGGCAGGTTTCCTTCCCTCCTTCATTTCTAGGGCACGGCTTTGCTATTGACCTTCCACCCCCTCTGGACACCTCCTCCCTCCTTCCCTCTCCACTTCCCATGGTCTTTCCTCCACATTCAAAAGCATCTCTCTGCTTCTCTTTATGTCTTATCATTTCAGCTGTCCCGTCTACAGTCTGCAAGTTCAGTCTCTCCTGAGTGTGCCCATCAGTGCTTCAACTTTATTGTCCTTTGAACATGTGACACACCCCGTGGACTCACAAGCTTGGACACTTGGTGTTCAGTTGGCAGCTCTGTTATGGAAGACTGTAGAACCCGTAGGGTGTGGAGCTTTGGTGGAGGCAGTGGATCGCTGGGGGGGGGGGGAGGAACCTTTAGAAACCCGCCCCACTTGTCTATTTTGTGACCACAGTCACAGGGTGCCCATGCAACTCAGGCTCCTGGGGCCTTTACCTCTCTCTCCACAGGATCAACTCTTTCCTTGAACTTGAAGCCCAAATAAACCCCTCTATTAAGTTTCTGTCAGGTCTTTTGGTCACAGGAATGAAAAGGTAAATAACAACATCAAGTTTTCTTCTGATATCTTTGTTTCTCCAGGGATGGTTCCTATTAATCTTTTGGTGACTGCTTCTTTTTATGAGACAGCCCAGGCTGGCCTCAGACTCACAGAGATCTTCCTGCTTCTGCCTCCTGAGTGCTGGGATTAAAGGCGAGCACCATTATGCCAGGCAGATGGTTGCTCTTTTGAATAGGTAATAGTTCCCTGTTTCTTTGTATGTCTTAGTGAGTTTTGTTTCCATCTGGGTATGTGAAAAATTATAATTTGGTAACTCTGGAAACCAGATACTTTTTTCTCCAGAATTTGTTGGCTTTTTGTTTGTTTTTTGAGACAGGATTTCTTCTGTGTAGCCCTGGCTGTCCTGGAACTAGCTTCTGTAGACCAGGCTAGCCTTAAACTCACAGAGATCCACTTGCCTCTGCCTCCCAAGTGCTGAGATTAAAGGTGTGTGCCACCTGGCTTTTTCCTTTTTTTAACTTTTAAGAGCCACACTGATTTGTTTGTCTTGAACTTCCCTAAACTATTTTCATAAAGATTATTTATCATGGGGGGCACACTACTGAAATTTCTATTAATTTTTCTCATGTTTAACTAAGGCTTTGATGAGTTTTCTTAAAGAACAGAAGCTAAGCCAAGAAAGAAGGAAACAAACAACCAAAAATCCAGAAAACAATGAAGAAATACAGAGAACCAAAACAGATTAAGAAACGCCCAACTGCGTCCCCCAGTCTTTGCAGCTGGAGTGCCTGGGCACTTTTTCAGCTCTCAGCTGAGATCCTAAAGGTCAGCCTGCGGTTGCCTTAGGTTTGGGATTCACCCACGATGAACGCTCGAGGCTTTCTCAGGTCTTCTCTGGGTGTGTGTCTTGCCTGGGCATGTGTGCTGCTTTCCTAGTTCCCTTACAAACACAGTTTCTTCCAATATCTTGTTTGCCAGAAGGATTTTTCTCCAACCTCTGCAGTCCTTAGGTAGTCTTTAAAACACAAAACCAAAACAAAATACAACAAAAAAACAAGAATAGGGTCTCCTGTACCCTAGACTGACCTTAAACTTGCTATGAAGCCAAGGGTGACCTTGAACTTACGATTCTGCCTCTACCTCTGAGAGCTGTAATTACGGCACTTACCGTCAGGCCCAGTTTATGAGGTGCTGGGGACTGGACCCAGGGCTTCGTGCCTGCTGGGCAGGCACTGTACCAACCAGGCTGTAGCTCTAGCCCCGAGGGGGTCTCTCAAGTGTTTCTGCCAGCTGTGCTTCTGTTCGGACATCTGTGAGCATGATGTCTACCTGTGTGTACCTCGTCTACAGTGTCATCAAACATCCACCCCAGAGAGGCGCTAACTTCATGGCAAACCCTAGCTCTGGGGGGCCCAGCACTAGGTTCAGACGCTTATGCAAACACACCCATTAAAACAATGGCAGAAAGCCACGAATGGAGGGGTGTGTATACACCTGTTCCTGGGTGTGTGCGTGTGTCAGAGTTGGGTGTCTTCCTTAGTCTCTAACGCTGGCTGGCCACTGAGCCCCTGGGACCCTCCTGTCTCCATCCCCTCAGCACTGAGGCTACAGAGAGGAACTGCCATGCCTGGCTTTTGACATGGGTGCTAGAGATCTGAGCTCAGGTTCTCCTGCGAGTGCAGCAAGCACTGTATGGACTGAGCCATCTCCCAGCCACTGCCGAGACTTAATGGTGATTGCCAGATTGGGAAGTACAGATGCAGAGGTCAGTGACCTCCTCAGTCCAGCCTTGAGACATTGGTCTGCAGAGCTAAGTGACCTTGGTCAAGGTGGGTCTGCTTGATCAGTATCTCAGGCCCAGTTTTACAGGGTGCTTTGAAGGAAGAAGTCCTACTGCTTGAGGGCATAAACCAATCCCTAAGGAATGAGCTTCTGGTTGTTTTTTGGGGGGGGTTGGGGGGGTCGGTGGGGCTGACCTTCCTGGTGATGTGTCTGCAGGCTCTGACGTTCCTGGAATGTCAGGTGAGTGCTGGCTTAGGACAGTGACTCGGATGCTTCAGGCATCTTTCAGGGGTCTGACCCAGGACATTGTAAAAGCTGCTGATTCAGTTACTCTTATCTTTGTCTCTTGCGCCACACACGAGAAGGGTTAGGTAACAGGCTTTTAGACAGACACACCTTAGTGATTGACATACCTAACCTACAAAGAGTCACGCAGCTGACTCCCAAAGAACAAGTACCACCTGGGTGCTCACCCCACTTTAGTTCCCTTGTGGGCCCTGTATGAGGAGTCAATGCCCTCTAACAGAAGCACTTTCTAAGGGTCTGCTCCGAGATCACAACAGTTACACACACCACCTTTCAATAAGGTCTGTTCCTCCTCTGGTCTGAGGGAGGGACTGGACTATGGCTGCCATGATGGGTAGGGGGATGGGCCAGATGTGGAATCTCGACAGGGCTTCCCTGTCGTTTTGAAGGTGGCATTTCCCTCTTGGCTGTGTTTGCTCAGCTGCTGCAAAGTTTTCCCTGTTTCACAGAGCTCTGAAAATGGTTCTGACAAGTGCGTCTCTCTCTCTCTCTCTCTCTCTCTTTCTGTGGGGGGAACCAGTGGCTACAGCTTCCTACTCCACCATTTTCGTCACTGCTGTTTAACCGTACATCTTCGTAACCTTGCCTCTCAAGTGATATGTGGCCATTTTGCCATATGCTGTTGGCCACACTAACTGGAATAATGGGAGAAAGCGTCACACAAGACTGAGTGTCAGGAGATGAGGCAGTTGGGGGTCATCTTAGATGTTGCTTACTAAAGGAAAGAACCAGAAAATTATCCTCAAAAGATCATGGTGGATAGTAGGAGACCTTACACATTGCAGCTGGAGCTTTCTGTTGGAGAGATGTAAGGGCCTGAATTTAACTCAGATGATTGCTTTGCTCTGGCCTGACACCCACATTGTGACTTGTAGGAATGAGTCAGACAGGCCTTCTGCCCTTGAGGAACTTCCAGATACCTGAGCAAAGCCCAGTGGGTGAGCTCAACAGCAGAGGTCTTCCAGGGCACCTAGCTGAGGGTAGAGGCTTGGAAGCTTCCTGTTTGAGAGGACACCGGAACTGAGTTTTCAGAGATTCAGTAGATGTGGTCACTTCACCCCCACCCCTAAAGATAAGAGATCTCGTCAAGGGAGGGAAACTCTGACGGGTGCATTCTCAGCAGAATGCTGCATGAGGACAGGCGAGGGGCCTGTGGGCAGCATGTAGCATTACACTTAACTGTGAAAACATCTTTGCCCCACAGGGAGCTAAAACTTACTGTGAGTGTGTGAGTGTGAGTGTGTACACGTGTAGTGTGTGTGTGGGTGTTTGCCCATACTTGTGTGTGCAGAGGCCAGAGGCTGATACTGGGTACCTTCATTTATCTCTCAGTATTTTATGTTTGAGATAAGGTCTGTTTCTCACTGAACCTGGAGCTGGCTGTTTAGGCTAGACTGGCTGGCCAGCAATCCCCCCAGAATCCATCAACCATTTCCATGGGCGGCTGGGGTCCGAACACAGGTCCTCAGGTTTGATAGCAAGTGTTTCACCCACTGAGTTATCTCCCATCCTGGAAGACATATTTAATAGGAGAATTTACAAGGCTCTGTAAGGACACTGTAGAGCTCACCGGGAAGAAGCAGAAAGGTCATTTTGTAGGAGATTCCTGGGTTGTACATGGGTGGAAAATAACAGCAGAAAAAGCCATTTCCAGCACGGTGGAGAGTTAGGAATGTGGCACCGAGGACAGGAACACTTGTCATCCTTCCATGAGGAATGGCCAGAGGTCAGCTGGATGCGATGGACATCAGTTGGGAACGGGGTCTGTGCAAATGGGTTGTTTATAGTATTGAAGCATGAAGTGCTCGTGTGATTTTGGGGTCCTTAAGGGTTTGTGTGTGTGTGTGTGTGTGTGTGTGTGTGTGTGTGTGTGTGTGTGTGTGTGTGATTTGTATGATAGTCAAGGGACTATCTGTGGGCATCAGTTCTCTCCTTTTAACATGAGAGTCCCAGTAATCAAACTCAGGTCATTAATGAGGCTTGGTGATGAGTAGCTTTACCCATGGATCTGTCTCAGCAGTCCACAGTATTTATAAATGCCTAAGATAGTTTACACTTAAAAAGAATTTTTAAAAATTTCCTATTTATTAAAAACTCATGCTTCTTATGGGAAAATGTCTAAAAAACAAAAGAGCAAGGCAGTGGTAGCGCACGCCTTTAATCCCAGCGGATGCAGGTGGATTTCTGAGTTCCAGCCCAGCCTGGTCTACAGAGTGAGTTCCAGGACAGCCAGGGCTACACAGAGAAACCCTGTCTTGAAAGACAGCAACAACAACAGAACCCCCAAAACAACAACAACAAAACAAACAACCTCCACCAACAACTTCCCCAAACGAACAAACAAACACACCCCCAAACACCAAAACCAAACCAAACCAAACCAAACTCAAAACCCAACAACAGCAGCAAAAGGAGACCAAAAGACCCCAACCTCACCACTCAAAGGAATACTTGTTAAATTTTAGTGTATATTTTCCAAATATATGTATTGGATTTAAAAAGCCTCCAATTGTACATATATTGAAATTAATTTTAGCAGTGTGTACTTTGAAAGCGATAATTTGGGGCTGGAGGGATGGCTCTGTGGTGAAGAGCAATTGCTGCTATTTCAGGGACCAGAGTTCAGTTTCCAGCACCCAGGTTGGGAGGATACAAGTGCCTCTAACTCCAGCTCCTGAGCTCAGATGCTGTCTGCTGGCCTGCATGGGCACCTGCACACATCTGTGCAGACATGGACATAGACTCACACATGTGCATATAAAATAAGAATAAGAACATATCTTATAACATATATAGTTCTTTTTTTTTTTTTTTTTTTTTTTTGTTTTTCGAGACAGGGTTTCTCTGTGTAGCTTTGTGCCTTTCCTGGAGCTCACTTGGTAGCCCAGGTTGGCCTCGAACTCACAGAGATCCGCCTGGTTCTGCCTCCGGAGTGCTGGGATTAAAGGCGTGCGCCACCAACGCCTGGCAACATATATAGTTCTTAACTGATACTTTATTGAAAAGTAAATCGCAAAACACATCAAGAGAATATTTTTACAAACTTCTTAGACAAACTTTCAGGGGCTGAGTGGAAGAACATGTGCACCTTAAGTCTTCTATCTATGTTGCCAGATTACTCTGGAGAATTAGGGTATGCCAGTGAGGCTGGCGGTATTTTGTTAACACTCCTTGGCAGAAGGAAGTTATTTATTTATTTTTATTAAGAAATTTTCTACTCACTCTACATACCACCCACAGATCCCACCTCCTCCCTCCTCCCATCTCCCAGCCTTCCCTCCCAAGCCACACCATATCCCCACATCCCCCAAATCAAGGTCTCCCATGGGGAGTCAGCAGAGCCTGGCACGCTGAGCCTAGGCAGGTCGAAGCCCTTTCCCACTGTTCCAAGGCTGCACAAGGCGCCACACCCCAGGCACCGAATTCCCAAAAGCTTGCCCATGCACCAGGAATGGATTCCAATCCCCCTGCTTGGGTGTTCCCCAAATAGTTCTGTGGTGATATTGTGTTCCCCAAAATATTGTGCATCCTAATAAATTTATCTGGGGTCAGAGAACAGAACAGCCACTAGATATAGGGGCCAGAAAATGGTGGCACACACGCCTTTAATCCTATCACTTGGGAGGCAGAGATCCATCTGGATCTCTGTGAGTTTAAAGCCACACTGGAAACAGCCAGGCATGGTGACTCATGCCTTTAATCCCAGGAAGTGATGGCAGAAAGCAGAAAGGTATATAAGGCGTGAAAACCAGGAGCTAGCCTGGTTAAGCTTTTAGGCTTTTGAGCAACAGTTCAGCTGAGATTCATTCTGGAGGAGGACTCAGAGGTTTCCAGTCTGAGGAAACAGGATCAGCTGAGGAATTGGCAAGGTGAGGTAGCTGTGGCTTGTTCTGCTTCTCTGATCTTCCAGCATTCACACCAATACCTGGCTCCAGGTTTGATTTTATTAATAAGACTGTCTAAGTTTTGTGTTACACAGTTTGAGCCAAACAACTGTCTTCCGTATCCAGAGGGCCTAGTCCAGTACCCCGAGGGCTTCACAGCCACCAGTCCACAGTTCATGGACTTTCACTAGTATGGTCCCTCATCTCTGCACTTCTTCCTGTCATGATCTCAACATCCCTCGCCTGCAGAATCCCTCCTCCGTCTCATCAATTGGATTCCCAGAGCTCAGCCTGGCGCCTGGCCGTGAATCTCTGTATCTGCCTCCATCAGTCACTGGACAAAGGCTCTATGATGATAGTTAGGGTATTCGCTAGACCAGTCACCAGAATAGACCAGTCCAGGCACCCTCTGGACCACTGCCAGCAGTCCAAGATGGTGTCATCCTTGTGGGTTCCTGAGAGCCTCCCCAGCACCCTGCCTCCTGTCCCTCAACTGAAGAATGGATAAAGAAAATATGGCACATATACACAATGGAGTACTACTCAGCAGTAAAAAAACAATGATATCAAGAAAGTTGCAATCAAATGGATGAAACTAGAAAATATCATCCTGAGTGAGGTAACCCCGACTCAGAAGGACTAACATAGTATGTACTCACTCATAAGTGGATACTAGATGTGAGGGAAGGGATGGCCAGACTGCAACCCACAGCTCCAGAGAGGCTAGCTAACAGGGAAAGACCCTAGGAGGGACACATGGATGACCCCGTGAAGGAGAAGTGGATGAGAGCTACATGAGTGGACTGGGTGTGGGGGTGGCAGAGGGCGAGGAGTGAGGGATGAAAACATAGGGAAATGGGAGGGTTGAGTTGGAACAGGGACAGAGTGGGAGGGCAGGTAGGGAGATATCATGATATATGAGAACATCACGGGAAAAGGCAGAAGTTATTTTAAAGGTCTCTTATCTAGTAGCAATGGAAGTCTGTGAGAGCCCTCCAGTGGTCAATTTAAGTTTTGCAAAGATTATTTTCTGTGGAATTAAACACGAAGGTTTTTAATTTTTGGATTAAAACAGGAAGGATTTTAAAGTCTTAGCAGAGGTTTACCTTGGCTGTTTAAAAGGCCTTTTCTTAGCTGGATGTGGTGGGCACACCTTTAATCCCAGCACTCAGGAGGCAGAGGCAGGTGGATTTCTGAGGTTCAGGCCAGCCTGGTCTACAGAGTGAGTTCCAGGACAGCCAGGACTACAGAGAAATCCGGTCTTGAAAAACACAAACAAACAAACAAACAAACAAACAGAGACTTTTGGAACAAAAGCATTGGAACAAAAAGATGCCACTCCCATCCCCACCCCCACCTCTGCCCCAGCAAACTTTGCTTTTTTTTTTTCAATTTCACTGTGTCACATAAAAATTTTTACTCATGTTTACTAACAGATTTATAGCCAATTAATTAACTTTTTTAAACATAGAAACTAACGTTTATTGATCACCATCTACTGCTCCAAGCATTTTACACATCACCTACTTCATACACACTCTCCTATCATATGGGTCCCATGATCAAACTCAGGGCATCAGTTTGGAGCATGTGCTTTTACCTGCCATACCATCTTACAGGCCATTTCTTCTTTTTAAAACTGCACCTTCAGTTTTCACAGTTACAATGAAATAGTTACTATTACTAATACCATTTTATTGGTGGGAAGCACAGTACTACTCACAAAGTGAAAAGGCTAGACATGTTATCTGAGTGACGGAGCGAGGGCTTCAACCCGGTGTTCACACCATCTTGAGAGACAGAGCGAGGGTTTCAACCCAGGGTTCACACCATCCGAGTGACGGAGCGAGGGCTTCAACCCAGGGTTCACACCATCTCGCAGCCGTGTGTACCTGGTTCCTGGTGCTCAAGCCTGTTCCCATCCAGGATAACCTAGTAATACGATTATTTATGTAAGAAACAGAAAGGGGGCTGGAGAGATGGTTGAGCTGTTAAGAGCACTGGCTGCTCTTCCAGAGGACCCAGGTTCAATTCCCAGCACCTACAACTGTCTGTAACTGTCTGGGGATCTGACACCCTCACACAGACATACATGCAGGTAAAACACCAATACACATCAGTACAGTTAAAAAAAAAAAAAAAGAAACAGAAAGAAAAAAAAAAAAACCAGACCGGCGGGGCATGCCTGCAATCTTACACAGAGAGTCTGAGGAAGCAGGAGTGCTAGTTAGAAGCAGCCTGGTTTACATAAAAAGACTCAATCTTGGAAAAAAAAAATATGATACAGAAAAAGACACCAAATTTTTTTCTTCTGTTTTTTTTTTTTAAAAATTGAAACAGCTGTGTAGTGTTGATAACAGAATATCTCTTTTTCAGAGAGTCATTTTATTATTTTAAATATGTGTATGTGTGTGCATGGGGCTTAACCCCTGACAAACTGCCCCTCATACCCACGTCCCACGGAGTTAAATGGCAGTACCTGTTCTTACTGTCTGAGCTCCCGGACCTGGTGGTAGGGCTCTTTAGATTGTTTTCCATTCTTCCATCCAGCACTCACGTATTTTGTTATTATCATGTCTATAGGAAATGTGGTCTCCAGTGTAGGGTTGACACAAGTCCTTTTACTAAAGGACCAGGAAGTGTGATCTCAAGGCTGAAGCCCACGCCGTCACCCACTCTTCTCAGGCTTCTGGAAGAAGAACGGGCTGTCTGAGGACCAAAGAAAGGACTCAAACCCGAGCCCCAGCTACTTCTCACGTTCGTTATTCCACTTGTGTGTAACGGGGAGGAAGGCAACTTTGGGATAAAAATGGCTTCCGGGCCAGGAATTGCACCTAAAGTCTTCCTGATGAATGCAGTTCTCGCCCCCGTCGAGGACTCTGCTCCTCCTCCTCTTCCTCTTCCTCCTCCTTTTTTTTTTTTTTTTTTTTTTTTTTTTGACCGAGTTTCTCTGTGTAGTTTTGGTGCCTGTCCTGGATCTTGCTGTGTATACCAGGCTGGCCTCGAACTCACAGAGATCCACCTGGCTCTGCCTCCCAAGTGCTGGGATTAAAGGTGTGCGCCACCACCGCCCGGCTCAAGGACGCCTCTTTTTGCAGCAGACAGAGGCTGCTGCAGAGAACCAGAACTGACTGGTGAAAGGGCGGAGGAAAGGTGACTGGAGTGGCCAGCCCAAACAGGACATGTGTACCACAGCACCTACACGCGAGGCTCGGGAGCGCTGCAAGAGGTGGGTGAAAGACCAACAGTCAAATGTCAGGATTGCAGGGACACAGTGTCTTCAGGACAGGGTGCTGCAACTGTGAACTCTCAAGATTTGGGGCTGTCTGCTCCAGACCTGCGTAAGACCACACCAGTCAACCTTCCAGCATTGAGGGGTGTCTTAGTTAGGGTTCTGTTGCTGTGAATAGACACCATGACCATGGCAACTCTTATAAGGAAACATTTGATTGGGGCTGGCTTACGCTTCCGTGGGTTAGTCCACTATTGTCATGGCGGGGAGCATGGCAGTACACAGGCAGACATGGTGCTGGAGAGGTGGCTGAGAGTTCCACATCCAGATTGGCAGGCAGCAGGAAGAGAGTGAGATACTGGGCCTGGCTTGAGCATCCGAGACCTCAAAACCCACCCCTAGTGACACACTTCCCCCAACAAGACCACACCTACTCCAACAATGCCACTTGCTCTGAGTCTACGGGGCCATTTTCATTCAGACCACCACAATGGGGAAAAGCTTACAAGACCCCAGCCAGCCCTAGCTGAGGAGCTACAGGCAGTCCACTGAGGGAAACTGTCTGTTTTTAGGAAGGAGTCGTCTGATGGCTGGCCAGTGCCCAAATAGTTAGCTCTATACTTATGTGCACACAGGCATATAAGAAAACGGCATGGATTTGAGAGGGAGGTATTGGGAGAACATGGAGGAATTGGAGGAAGGGTAGATATGATCAAAATGCATGTACTTGTGTATGAAAAAAGTTAAAAAATAAAAATGAAGGCTTTTGAAGAATGGTTTAATTGAAGATGAAGGCCCAGAAATGGAGCTCTGAATGTGCCCCTAGCTACTTAATTTTTTTTAAAATTTGTTTATTTATTTTTGAGATTGGATCTTACTGGGTTGCCAGGACCATTCCCACATTTCCGAGTTTAAGCAGTCCTCCTGACTCTGCCTCCTGATTAGCTGAGACTGCAGGCGTGGGTGATGACGCCTGCTTTCAGCAGAGTTTGAAGCTCTAGATGAAGCAATGTGTGGAACTCACTCTTCGCTGGTAGATTTCCAGAAGAGGCCGTTGGCAGCCCTGAATGAGCAAAGAGGATGTGATGGCATGCCGAGCAGTCATATCTCTTCGGTTGGGAAAGCCCTCTGTCTAAGGACTGGGACCACAGAGGCCAGACTCTGCCTTTGCCCATCCCCTAAACCAGTGCCGATTCCTTCTGATGTCTGCACAGTGTCTTCAGATTCCCTTACTAAGGGGACTTGGGGGCTTTGGAGTTTGGGCGATACCTTCCTCTCTTTTTCTAATTCTGTAGCATTTAGTCAGTGTGTACTGAATGTCCTCACGAGTGCCTGTGCCTCAGTCTCAGGTTGCAGTGCTAAACACAATAATCCTGAAAGCATGGGGCATTTGACTCATTTTAAGTCTTTTTTGAGACACTTGCTTACTTTGTGAATCTGTACTGTAGTAATTCTAAAAAGATGTGTATGTGAAGTTTTTGTATTATCAAATATTTTAAATCCACCAGAGAAATGTAAAAATAGATGGTGTAAAAGGTACTCGACAGAGTGTGCAACTGGCTGAGTTAGTAGTGTACTCACAAGCAGGAGGACCTATGTTTGGTCTTCAAAGTCTATGCAAAAAAAAAAAAAAAAAAAAGGTTGACTTGGGGCTGCTGATGGTTCAGCGGTGAAGAGCATGTACAGCATCCACATGAGGCAGCTCACAGCTATCCACAACTGCAGCTCTCAGAGATCTGATGCCTTCTTCTGGCCTCTTCAGGCACCTGCATGCATATGCACATACCACACACATACACATATAATTAAAATAAAATGGACTAAAAATTAAAGAAAAAAGTATGCTTGGTTATGTGCCCTGGTAATCCCATCTCTGGGAAGGTGGAGACAGACAAATCCCTGGAGCTAGCTGGTCAACCAGGCTAGCTTGCTTGTTTCGTTCCAGGCCAGTGAGACCTGAAAACAAACAAACAAAACATAGAAGGTGAATGGTGCCTAAGGAGGTGCCTAATGGTACTCGGTATTGTCCTCTGGTGCCTGCATGTGCACACCCACACACACTGGATCCCACCCTTCCATAAACACATGCATGTGTGTACCCACTCCACACCAAAGATACTTGATTTGTAGTCTTAGAGAAGTGGGTTCGTATACATCTTATGTTTTCATATATTTAGTTTCCTAAAGAGATGCATATCTTTAGTATAA
This sequence comes from Peromyscus leucopus, assembly GCF_004664715.2. Taxonomy (NCBI): domain Eukaryota; kingdom Metazoa; phylum Chordata; class Mammalia; order Rodentia; family Cricetidae; genus Peromyscus; species Peromyscus leucopus. Next base: position 9,486,217 of record NC_051068.1, on the reverse strand, counting down.
AAACTGTCCCAGAAAAATGCAAATTGTAGTTAAGTCTATCACCTTGACATGTATGAAGCTGAGGTTAGGTTAATCCATCACCCAGTTCTCTCATTGCTCCCTTAAATTTTTTTAACCACCTACGCAATAACAAAACCACTAGTGGGCGCTAAGAGCACACTGACTTGGCCTGAGTTCTCAGCGCGAGCTTTTTGAGTGTCCTAGCAAAAGCCTTAGCCTGTGTTACACCCAGCTCTCACTGAACGGCCAATTTCAGGTGTAGATGGGAGGACAATGCAAGGCAGCTGTTTCCTTTTTCACACATCTGTGCTTTAGTGTACTAACTGGCCCTCTAAATACCGTCAGGTCAGAAGACAGAAATGTAGGGCGCCTCTAGAACTTTCTAGTTTTGTGATAAACTGGGGATGTGGAGAGGGGATACGAAGTTTCTGAGAGAAAATAAATGGAGATGGGATGGTCTGTGATCCCACCGGTGACACTTCCTGGGTGTGGTTGGACTCAGACTCACTGTTAGGGCAGAAGGGCACCTGAGATTGCGTGGGGCTTGGGATGTGTTTTATTGAGTTATATTGGGTGGGAAATCAGATCCCTATCACAGGGAAGACTTGAGACACAGTCAAAGTGAGGAACGTGGGAGAGACCCTACCTCAAATAAAATAAAGTGAAAAAGGAAAACAAAAACATGAGAGAGCTGGTGGGCTTTCACCAGAACCCAGAGAGCTTTGCTGTGGGATTGCAGCCTCCTCATCTGGGGCCTGTGAAGCCATATCCTGTGGGTAGTGAAGGATTCTCAGGGCTTCTGTCCACTTGTTGGTGACAGGTCTCTGCGGCTGCCTGGCTTCCTTTGGAGTGGGTAATCATTTTACTCATGGCTAATTTATTCAGCCACATGTCTGCCGGCCTCCCTTAGGTAGCGTTCTGTGTGTGCTTGTCATCAGAAAATTATAATAATAATTATTTAGTGTCTTGTCTCATAAATGTAGCTTATACATTTCCAAGTGATATATGGTGCCTTAATCTTCACAATATCCCTAGTGGAAAGTTCACACTTCTCATTCCCAAGAAAAGATCATGAGAGGCACGTGGGTGAAGGAACTGATCTAGAAGGAATGTGTACCCTGGGCATTGCCCTCCAAGACAGAAACTTTGACAGTTTAGCAGGTCATTTTACTACTTTGTGCCTGAGTTCTGAAATCTGACTTTCCAAACCTGTGTGTGTGTGTGTGTTTGTGTGTGTGTGTGTGTGTGTGTGTGTGTGTGTGTGTGTGTGAGAGAGAGAGAGAGAGAGAGAGAGAGAGAGAGAGAGAGAAAGAGAGAGAGAGAGAGAGAAAGAGAGAATGCACTAGTGTACATGTGTGAGACCTGTGGGCAAGCAGGCCATTGCTGAACTCTGATTGAGCTGTCGTGGGTAGAATATTAATTCTAATGGAGTGCCAAGAACATAAATTTCGTAACTAGTTCACAGTGCTTGTGTTTTTATATTTTATATTGTACTCAGCACAAAGCTCGTTTTGGGTGTTCTAAGAAAATATCCAACTACATCTAGATTAATAAACCCCATGATGAAGTACTCTGTAGACTCTGTATCAAAAAGGAGATATAGTCCTACAAAATAGTTTGTGCAAATCCTCCCCTTACATGGGTGCAAGAAGAATGCAAAAGCAAGAATTCTGAGTACCATATTGTAATACAAGTAGCCAGGTTTATTATTATTATTATTATTATTATTATTATTTGTTTTTTTTTTTTTTCGAGACAAGATTTCTCTATGTACCTTTGCACCTTTCCTGGATCTCGCTTTGTAGACCAGGCTGGCCTCGAACTCACAAAGATCTGCCTGCCTCTGCCTCCCGAGTGCTGCGATTAAAGGCGCACGCCACCACCGCCCGGTGACTTACATACTCTTAAAGAGAACTATAAGATAGGTTCCATGTTCACTCCCACTCTACAAATGAGAGGAGGCCAAGAAACACGAAGTAGGGCTGGTGAGATGGCCCAGATAGGGCGTTGTTGTCAAGCCTGAAGACTGGAATTTGAACCCTGGGACCACCTTGACCACGTGGAATGGGAGAACTGACTCTTGCAAGCTGTCCTCTGAGTTCTACACATGTGCCATGCACGCACACCCACACACGTATACATGCACACAAAACAAGTAGATAAAATGTAATAAAAAAGATACATGCACAGAATTCTCAAGAAATGAATACAAATATTCTATTTTTTAAAAAAGCAATGTGAACTGTCTTGATCCCATAGCTGTAGTAGTGGAGCCAGGATTCAAACTGTGCAGCCCAGCTTGTCCACAGGACCAGCCCTGTCAAGCACTGTGGGGTTATCCCACTGAGGCCACAGTAACACTAATGAAGTGTTTGCCATTCTCACTCCAAAGTGAAGAAGAACCCACGAGTCACACAGGCTAAGAGACAGCTCACTGTCTCCTCAAGGCCAGTCCTCCCCAGAAGACTCGGTGACGCGCAGTGGCTCCAGTGTGGGAACGACTGTGGTAAGCTCAACACCAGCGGTGCGTGGTTGGTATCTGAGGCTTCACACCAAGTTTTTGTGTTTGTTGAAACCCTTCACCATTTTAAATAGAATAGGTGGTGAGCCGGAAGTGGCCCAGATGACTAGTTCAAGAATACTTTCAAGATCAGATCACGTCATATAGTAAGATGAGCCAAATGATTCCAAGACTTCAAACTATGCAAACCTGAAGCTGTAGCTCAGTAGTAGAGCACTTGTCTGGCATGCTCAAGTCCCTGGGTTCATCCCCGGTACTTCCTTCTATCCAAGGGGCACAGAATGAGCCTTATCTGAATGCATGTGGAGAAGGGGGCTGCCAGGCTGTGGTTGCTCATAGCTTCTGATTCCCACGCAATCTGGGCTGGTGGTTTCCTCAATGGAGAATAGAAGCTCACTTGTCTTCTGTGATCTGGACAGAGTGCCTCACTTTTAATGTATCAGAAGTGGAACATCAAGCCCTTTAGGAACATTCAGAGAGTGATAACCAGGATGGGTTCCCAGGAACGGTCAGGGACAGTGATGAGATGGACCCATGGGTTCTCTTTCCTAGCTGCGTGGACTTGAGGAGCTCATCCTTTTGGGGGCTGTGTCTTCTGTGTGGAATTGACAGTTGTTCCAGTGCAAAGTGTGGAGAATTCAATGAGCTATAATATAAACATACATGTACATAGTAAGCATTAATAACAGTACTGTGTGTGGCTTTTGTCACCATATTGTGTTAAGAGCTAACTGCTGGTTTGACACCACAGGAAAGCATCTTTATTGTTGTTTCTTGGTGTGTGTGTGTGTGTGTGTGTGTGCGTGAGTGTGTGTGTGCGCGTGTGTGTGTGTGTGAGTGTGGTGTTTGTGTGTGTGTGTGTGTGAGTGTGAGTGTGTGTGTGGTGTGAGTGTGTGTGTGTGTGTGTGTGTGTGTGTGTGGTGTGTGTGTGTTGTGTGAGTGTGTGTGTGTGTGGTGGTGTGTGTGTGTGTGTGTGTGTGTGTGTGTGGTATGTGTGTGTGCACATGCCTGTGTGTGTGTGTGTGTGTGAGTGTGTGTGTGTGTGTGTGTGGTATGTGTGAGTGTGGATGATGCCCAGAACTGAACCTGGAGGTAGAGGGGCAGTCAGCAAACCCAGAGATCCTTCTGCCTCAGCCCAGCTGCACTGGGGCCACAGACTTGCAGGCCACACCAGGCTTTTTAAACACCAGGCTTTTTTAAATTGGGCGCTGGGGACTGGGATTCAGGTTCTCGAGTGCGCATGCAGGAAGTGCTTTTACCCCCTAAGTCATCTCCCAGTCTTTTCTTGTGATAACATCGGAGTACTGGTCCCCTCGGTTCCTTAGGGCCATAGGAAGAGTTTACAGCTGGAAAGAGGGAGCGAGTGGGGAGTGGGTAGATGTTGAAGAGGAAGACCCAGAGAGAGGCCCCAAGAAGAGAGACAACGCTCAGTGAAGGCAGCAGGAGTGCGGCGCGCCCCTTACACTCTGCAGGTCTCCATCAGGATGGGATTAATTTACTTTCCAGCGCTGACCGTGCGTGCGTCACCGGCCCGCGGGGCAGCCTGCTGCCCCCTCCCCGTCCCCTGCTCCCTTCCACACCCCGTTCCGGAGCCCGGTCCGCGATTGGCCGGCTCGGCCCGGGGCTGTCGCGGATTGGCGCTTGCTGGCCCGGGCCACCGAGTTTAAAGAGGGGGCGGGGGGCGCTGCCCAGCAGCGCTGCTGTCCCCGCCGTGCGCACCTGTCTTCGCCGCAGCTCGCTCCCGCTCCACCTCCGAGCATCCCGGAGCCAGCGGCTCGCGAGGGCGGCAGAGGGCAAGCCTAGGGCAGGCTCTGTCCAGGCCGGCGCAGGAGGCACAGTCCGTGAGGGTCGAGCACTGCGGCCACCATGGTAGCCACTTGCCTGCAGGTGGTGGGCTTCGTCACGAGCTTCGTGGGTTGGATCGGCATCATCGTCACCACGTCTACCAATGACTGGGTGGTGACCTGCAGCTACACCATCCCCACCTGCCGAAAAATGGACGAACTGGGCTCCAAGGGGCTGTGGGCCGACTGTGTCATGGCCACCGGTCTCTACCACTGCAAGCCCTTGGTGGACATCCTCATCCTCCCGGGTAAGAACCCTGAACTCGCAAGTAGCTTCCAGAGGCAGGCTGGGCCAGAAATGGGGGCTTTAGACAGAGTTCTCAGAAGTTTGAGGACTCAGAGACCTCTGGGTACATTTTTGACATCTCCAATCCCACCTTGCAGGAGAATTAGCCCTAAAGAACCACCTGTCGCCCTCATTTTTTTTTTTTTCAATCTGGAACATGGGATAATAAAGGCAATTTGGCCACTGGCAACACTGGTCAATGGCTTTGAGAATTTAATGAACCCATCCTGTACACATAGTAGGAACTCACTCTTGTTAATTCCTATTACTTCATCCTCCCAGGTTCCCAAGCTAATGGACCAAAGATACAGAAGCCTGACCCCTGCCTTCTCTGATGGGCTTCTGATTAGAGCCCGTCTGTAGATCTGAGGGGGAAAGATCACAGTACTTGGTGCCTCCACTAAGTATAGGTGAGCCTCTGAGATGGGACTCAGAGCCATCCCGGTGAGGTTAGGGTCACATGCAGGATTCTCTGGATCGAGTCGCAGTTGGTTCCCGCAGGTCTCAGGGCCTGTCTTATCTGACTCGGCACCATCCCTATCCTTTGCCCTGGGGTCCTTCTGCACTGACCCCCCTCCTCTGTTAGGGTGAGGGTGACACCCTTCCCCAGTTCCTCGGAGCAGGATGCTGGGTACTGAGAAGAAACAGCACCCCCGGAGAGGACACTCCACCAGAGACAAAGGTCCGTGCTGGGGCCCCTCGAGGGCTTTCAGCTGTGTCCTCGGGTGTGCGTGGGAGGACTGAGGAGCCTCCGGAATGCTGGGTGAGGGAGTTTGGGAGGGCGCATCTCCCTTTCTGTCCTGTGGGAAAGTTCGTGGAAACAGTTTGAAGCCTGTAGCCGGGTGGATGGCTTGGGAGGTCGTGAGCACCACTGATAGACTCCTGCTGGAAATCTGTCACACCAGTGGTTTTACTGTCACCGAGGTGAAGTTCCCTGGCTCCCTCTGACCTTTGATGATGTGTATATTTAAGAGCATAGCCAGGCTTTAAGATGAGGAGAAATCAGCCCTAAAGTTACTGGCCTGAGAGCAGCTGAATGTGTGCCTTCTTCAGAGCATTTGGCTTTCCAGAGACCCTGTACCCCCTTTGAGAGCCCAAGTATCCCCTCTTTTCCATACAGGGCATTTGGAATTCACCTCTCTCCACCCAGCTCACTTACTGCCAACTTCTTACCTTTACCCCAGGATGCTGTATTGGGAATTGAACCTGGGCTTTGTTCATGTTAGACGAGGTCACTACAGACTGAGCTATGCCTCCACCCCACTGCATTTTAAGTTCTCTTTGCATTCACTCCTAGTCCACACCTTGCCTCTACCGCATTGTAGGAGGGCCCAGTGGATGTCAGACCCGCCTTTCAGTCCCCTTTCTGCATTTGGACCTGGGAAGGACAGGCTCTAAGAGCCCCAGTGTGGACTCAGCTTCAGCTAATGCTGGCTTTGGTGGACGTGGGTTAGACTCCAGGATCCAGCACTCACCATCTGGGTTCCCCGGGACAAGTTGCTAACCTCAATCAACCCTAGGAGGTCTTCTCTAAAGAATTTAAACCAAACCAGCCATTTATCTTCCAGGATTGCTTGCAGCAGTCAATGGGACCAGAAACGAAGGCTCTCTTCGAAGGAGGAGATGTTCTAGAAAGGGCAAATGTCATTTTCTACTGACAGATGGGCATGGCAGTAGAGATTTCTGACTGATGTATAAATTCCCTTTGTTTCCTTCCCCTGAAATTAAATTTCCTGAGCATTCGATGCCAAATGACTTTTGTTTTTCAGAGCACATAGGCCATGCTGGGGGCAGGGAGTATATTTTGTAGAGAAGCTTAATTGTTGTATGCTTCCTTACCTTACCCATTGTGTGTGGGTAGGAGCACTCCTCTATCTCCGATTTCTGATTTCCAGACATGGCCTTGGGACTGTAGCACGTGGACAGCCTTGTGCCATAAATTTCAGAGCATCAGTTTGAGCTGACTGCTGCCTTTGTGTGGGCCCTGGCTCTTCTCCCAGCTGCCAGGAGGGGCTGAACCTCAGACTTCTGGGGCTCCTCCTGGGATCTACAAGTCTATGATACCTGATAGGTTCTCTCATTCTTAAGATGAACTAGATGGGCAGTGGTCGAAGAGAGTCCATGTGGCATACCTTGCTGAGGGGCAGTGTTGGTGCTGTGTGTTGGAACAAAGGGAGGTTGGCTGGGTCTGACATGGGGTCCTGGTACCCGGAAAAGAGTTAGGGTCAGCTCTTGGCTTTGCCATTAACTCAGCCTCACTCAGGCCGCTAGCTCTAACTCTGCCTAAGCAAATGAAACAAAACAGACAGCCATCATTTATAAGTGCAACACTTTTTGTATAACCTGGGGAGAATGTTTCAATGAGAAACAATAAATGATGTAAAAGTGTAACCGTAAATTTAAATCTTCTGGTGAAATTCTCCTGGTTTCTGTTCAGCTTTATTTCACATGAAGTTGTGCATATTATAACCTGTGTCCTCATCAAGTTCTCACTTAGCATTTTTATTTGACAGCACAGAGTGGATGCTCTTGCTCTACATTTCTCTTTCAACTCACCTTTTCCTTCATCGATAGTTACGTCATCCGTTATGGGGGCATGAAGACCAAGACAGGCATCCCCGGGGCTGGAGAGACACCTTTTAAGCCTTGACAGATGGGTGGAGGAACATGCCCAGGCACCATTAATAAAGCAGGGAATGGAACTTGACCAAGGGGATGGGAGTCACAAGGACGGCAGCCTCTGGGGATGGGGGAGAGAGGGGGAGTCTCAGTCCTAGCTTGTAGTATAGTCAGGGCTACACATATTCACACCCATTGTGGACTGAGGACAAAATCACCACTACCCTGAAGATACCAGCACCACACTATGCTGAGTGTGGTGTCTCATGCCTGTAATTCCAGCACTGGGGAGGCTGAAGCAGGAAGATCATGAGATTGAGATTTGCCTGGACTATGGTGAGTTCCTGTCCTTGAAAAAAAAAGAAGTATCGCCTTGATACCGAGCAATAATATCAGTAATACTTGCTGCCAGTCTTCTCAGTGCTTAGCATAGAACATATTCTGAAGACTCTTTGAACTGTGGATTTCATTGCCAGTGGAGTTAGTTCTATTAGGGAGGAGGAGGAGGGGCCTGTGATGATCGCTCTGGAGACAAGGAAGCAGGATGCAGTAACTGACTCACTAAGGTTCCGCAGGCAGACCGTGTGGCAGTGGACCGGAGTCAACAACCCGCCATCATAGGTGACCTTTTAACATTTGAGTGTCTAGGCGAACCTTTAACAAGGTGTTACAACAGTGTAAGCAAAGGCTCGGCTGCTCCACCGTGGCCAAGTGGTCTGCATCCCTACTTGGCTTCTGTTTCTCTGGCACTCTCACTGCTCTTTAAAAGTTCAAGGTGCGGGGTGACCTTGGACTGCACTGATCCCATTTTAGGTCTTAGAGGGGACAAGGAGGAGGGAGGTGGTGTTGAATTCCCGAGAGGTGGGACTCAAGAGTAAGAGGACCCCAAGTCTAAGCCGCGCTCTCTGATCTCTCGTTCCAGGCTACGTGCAGGCTTGCAGAGCTCTCATGATTGCTGCTTCGGTCCTGGGTCTGCCAGCCATCCTTCTGTTGCTGACGGTTCTTCCCTGCATCCGCATGGGCCACGAGCCTGGAGTGGCCAAGTACAGGCGAGCCCAGCTGGCCGGGGTGCTCCTCATCCTGCTGGGTAAGCTTTCTCTTTGGCTCCCCCACTCTAGTGAATGTGAAGGAGCTCGGATCTTGGAGTTGCTACTTCAAGAGAAATGTGAAAAAGGTCAAGAGGACATCCTGGGCAACAGAAACCTGGAATCTGTGTCCCTTTAGGTTATATTCCAGAGGAATTTAGACAGGACCCTAAGTTACATCTATGAGAAGAGCTGGTGGGTAACAAAAACAACTACCCAAAGAAAATTGGAAGGAAGGGGTTGTGTGGCGGCTCTCTAGGCAGGATCCACAATAGAATCCCTTTAGAATAAATAACTTCTTCACAGACTTCATAGCAAATCAACTAAACTGGAATTTTCTGGTGATCAAGTCAGGAAAGATATTTTTTAGGAGGCTCCCAGGGTGGTTCTAATCACAATAAGAAATGAGAGCCTCATTAATCTCTAACAAAAGGACAGGGAGAGAAGAGCACAAAGGAAAGGTGTGTGTGGGGGGTAGACCAGTAGGGATGGATGAATGTTTTGTTCAGCAAGTGTTCATTAATCATGACAGCAGGCACTTCTGTAGCCAGTGGGGACCCTGATGGGGAAAAGGAATGTCTGCTTCAGGGGTGTGGAGACACTCCAGGGTATGGAGTCTGGGGAGGTCACCTTAAACTGGCTTGTATGCAGTGTACAGGGAGGACAGCCCCTAAATCACACTGGAGGGGGTTCCCAGAGCACTGGACTCCAGAGAGTTGAGGAGCAGGTGACAGGTCATGGACGGAGGGAGGAGCAGTCTAAACTGAGGGCGTGGTGTGTGCTCATTCAGTTTTGCTGATCATACCTGCACATGGGAGCTTGATTCAACTCCCTGCTGAGGGTCTCTTCTCCTGCACTACAAAAATAAATGCTGGCAAGAAGCACAGGTGTAATCTTAGCCCATGCAAGGTGAAGGCAGGAGGGCCAGAAGTTCAAGGTCATCTCCTTGGCTAATGAGGATAGCCTGGGATACATAAGACTCACTAGTACTCTTTTTCTTTTTTTGAGTTTTCAAGACAGGGTTTCTCTGTGTAGCCCTGACTGTCCTGGAACTCGCTCTGTAGACCAGACTGACCTCAAACTCACAGAGATCCACCTGCCTCTGCCTCCCAAGCGCTAGGATTAAAGGCGTGGGCCACCAGGGCCCCAACATAAGACTCACTGGGATACAGAAAATACATTGTCTCAAAAAATACGGTTTTTTTCCTTACCTTTCTCTGTAAGAGCTCCAAGTGAGACAGGGGTCTAAACAACTGCAGAGGGGCCTGTGGGAGGGAAAGGAGCAAGCAAGTGTGGAGATGCAAATTGTGGGTTTGCTTTGCTTTGTTTCTGGTTTTTGAGTTTTTGGGGAAGCAATGTGTGGTTTGAAACTTCCCAGATGAATTCGCTTTTCACTTTTCATATATATGTGTATTTATTTGAGACAGAGTTTATGCAGGCCTGGCTATCCTGGAACTCACTCTGTAGACCAAGCTAGCCTTGAACTCATCGATCCACTTGCTTCTGCCTCCCGAGTCCTGGGATGAAAGGCATGCGCCACCACCTGGCTGGTTTTCCTTCCATTTATTTTTTTCATCTATTTGTGTGTGTGTGTGTGTGTGTGTGTGTGTGTGTGTGTGTGTATCTGCACAGGGGACAGTTGGTTCTAACCTTCTGCCATGTGGGACCCAGAGAACAAACTCAGGTCTCCAGCCTTGGCAGCAAGCACCTCTGCCTACAGAGCCATCTCACTGGCCCAAGTTTGCTTTATCTCTTGAAGGTGGCTTGGTATAGGAAGACAGTTTGATAGCTGAGGAGAGTGAGGTGAGCTGGAGCGAGGGTATGCATCTGTCAGTCGTTTGTCTGTCTCCATCCACCCTGTGGGTGAAAAGAAACCTGAGCCCAAGGAAGCCGCGCCTTGGCAGCAGCTCACCGTAAGGATGGGATGGACGGAGGAGCTTGCCGTCCAGGTCTCGACTCACATTTTGATACTGCCTGCCTCTTTTGACTGCTGTCAGATTCATTTCTCAGCAGGTCTCCCTGGCCTTCGGGTTCCATGTTGTCTTGACTGGATGGAGCTGGCTCTGGAATGTGGAGCTCATTGTCTCAAGGGTGTTATCTGCTGATTTCCTTCACGTCTTCTCTCCCCCAGCCACAAGGCCCTTGTTTCCACCCCCAGGGATGGGTGGGAGAGGCCACAGTGTGAAGGCTCCCTTTGTGTGTAGCTCTGGGTTGTTTTCTGCCACTCGTCACTCTCTGGGGAGAAGTTGGTCCTGGGCCCATGCTCAGTCCTGGGGGTCACTGGTGATGTCCCAGCAGGAGTATGGCTGCTGAGCACGAAGTAGTGCTGGAGCTGGGGGCCTGGAAATGAGCAGTGTCACGGCTGATTCTGATGCGGATTTTTCTGGTCCTGAGAAATCTCTTGACTATTTTTTCTGAAGGCTTAAAGGAAAGCCCGCCCAGGAGCTTGATTCTGTGGCTTCTGAAGCCAGAGGCAGTGTAGGAGGAGCAACAGGTGCCTCAGAGCTGGGGAAGATGGAGGCCCTGGGCCCTAACTTTTTTCATCTTGTCAGTTGGAGTCAAACCAACGGCACTGAATCAGGAGGCCACTGCCCTCCAGCAGAGTCAGCGGGCGCAGCTACTGCCTCTGAACAGCCATGCTTCCTTCCCAGCTTAGGGAGAGCTGTGTGATGAAGCATGGGGAGTATTTAGCGTGGCATCTGGCACAGAGTAGGTCACGGTTGCCATGGCTGTGGTTACTGCTGGCTAGAGGGAATAGAGAGCCAGCCCGATCACGTTCAAGTTCCACAAGGGTCATGTCCACACACAACTTCAGAGGACAGCCGTGATGTTGCACTTCCAGAAACATCACCCGCATCCTGACTAAATGGAATGGGCCTCCATAGAAATCAGAATGCAGGCACCCACAGGCGAGATGGTCACTGTTCCCATCATGAAGGGACCCTGACTCCTTGTTCGGATTCCTTCATTCTGGCTGCGCTGTGGAAAGCGCTTCAGCTGCGTGTCTCCCGGGAGTGGGCCGGGAGGAACCGGGGCTCGCCTTCCTCGGGGACTTCTTTCATCTTTTCTTCCCCCTTTAAACATCCAGGCCTGGTGGCTTTACTTCTGGCGGAAAAAGTTGTTTCAGCTGCACACTTCGGGTTAATGGTGAATTGTACTAGAATCAAGGGTGTGGCTACAGGTTTCCTACTGGGAAAGGGAATCCTTGCATTTGGAAAGAGTGAGGTTCTTAATCCAGAGCAGAGGAGAACAGCTGGAGAAATGTTCCAGACTTATTTACTGTATACACACAAGACCCTAGTCTAAATAAAAGTCTCTCTGGGTAGTGGGAATGATGGGCATCTTAGTACGGCAGTGACTCTGCTGGTAATCAGAGGCCCTAGATGCTGTGTGAACACTTTCTGTAACTGTTCTTAAAAAATATATTACCAAGTGCCTGGATATGTGGCATAGTGGAGAGCAACCGGGGACGAGCTTCAGGCCCTAGCAACACATACACAAACAATAAATAAGAAAAAAATTAAATTTAACAGATGACCATGAGACTTGTTTCAGAATGCTGTAGGAAACAGTAGATGATGATGTGTGCAGTAAAAACAACGGGAAAAATGTCAGTGTTGAAAGCTGGCCAGGAAAATAACGGGCTCGAATATTCCATTGACTTGATGACGGTGGTGAGTGCTAGGTTTTCCTGACAATCACTGTGTGAGAGGATCATGACCTCTCCGGGCTCCTCCCTTAGGTCATTGCTTTAGGAAACAATAGGCGAGAAAAAGAAAAACTCAAGCTTTTCTAGATCCATATGGGAAAAGAACAGATAAATATGGCTCCATAGCTCACTGAGAAAGAATTATTACTTTCCTTTACCTGGTGCCCCGTTCCCGTATGTAGGCTTCAGACTTACTATCCTAGGGCAGCTCGGCTTCCCGGTCATCCTTCCACTTTTCCACGTCCCGCTGCCCAAGGCCTTAGATGTTCCTGGTGACTCTCTCAGTGTACCGAGGAGGACACAGTCAGAACAGCTCAAGTAATTTAACGGTGCTTTAAAAAGTCCCTTTAGTGCCTAGTATAGACGTGGGAAGGCCCGAACACACACACACACACACACACACACACACACACACACACACACACACCATGAAAGAAGAGATGCAGGTGTCTGGGGAGTTCCCCACATCTGGTGTCTTTTTCTTTCTCTCGTTTGTTACCTGGAAACTCAGACACATCTGCATTAATTTTATTTAACTTCATCCTATCTTTTTTCCGTGTGTGTGTGTGTGTGTGTGTGTGTGTGTGTGTGATGTGCTCCTGAGAGGGTATGAGGAGGACCTAAGCTGTCCTCTATCACTTTTTGCCTTAGTCCCCTGAGACCTGGAGTGAGGCTGGAAGTCAGCAGGCTCCAGCGATCTTCCTCTTCTGTCCCCTACAGTTCTGGGGTTATAGACTCAAGTGACTACGCCTAGATCTTTATGTGGGTATTGGGCATTTGAACTGAGGTTCTCATTGTTGTGCAATAAGTGCTTTTACCCACTGAAACTCTCCTCAGCCCACCTTTGTTTATTTTTCTTTTGCTACTTTTTAGTTGACACCTAATAATTGTACATACTTAAGAGGTTGTATGCATCTCATTTACTTAATTTCTGAATATTACCATGTGTTATTTAACCTCTAAAAAGATGGGAAGATAGACTTAAATTTCCCCTTTGTAAACTATCTTCCTAAATACTTTGTTTAGTTAAGATATATCAGGAACTTTTAGCAAAGATGCATCCTTTCAACTAAGGAACACATTGTATTGCATTATTTGAGAATTGTCCCTAATACACACCGATGTTCTCACTCTTTAACGAGGAGGGGATTTTACGTATGAGGGGGCCAAATCCGGTATGTGTCTGCATCGGTTTCCCCCCACACCCCCTCCCTTACTTAGCTTTTCTTCCCCTCAACAGACTGCAGGGTTCCGCTCCTTCCTGTGCAGGTTCGGATGTATCGACGGAGGGAGTAAGAAATCTGAGTGCAAAATTGCCATCTTGTCTTAGAGACTTAATTCAAAAACAAATTCTGACCTATATAAAGAAGGGAGACATCGGGTTGTTTATCTTTCTTTACCTTATGGGTAACTGTAACTTTTCATAAAAACCTATTATTTTTTCCCAGATAACAGGACCACTTCAAACTCCGGGTTTTGGGGATGGGATGGTAGGTACACAGATGGAAACAGGCCTAGTGAGCCTGTGCCTTTGGGAAAGCCAACAGTCGCTGTGGTTTTTCCTAACTGGTCAATCAGCTCCCCCATGCCCCCTCACCTGCCCAAAGCCACTGCTGAAACGGAGTATATTCTCTATTCTCTTTGTTTGTGTCCAAACATTTTTCCTTCGAGTTCAGCTGGGATCACTGCAGGCCAGCCTCTAGTTCCCTTTCCTGTGGTGGTGGCCTGTCATTTCTTAGCGCTTTTGATGTGGCTCACCTTTGGGTGCCACAGGAATTCCACCCGAGTTCGTGCATCTGCTAGCAAGGAAGGAGCCCGTTTGCCTTGTTTTGCATGGGTTATGAAAGAGGGAGATTTTAATGAGGTAAACTGTGAGTTTGTGACTCTCACTGTGTTACAGTCACATTCAAATTTGTGGTTGGGGTGTAGGCAGGGGAAAGTGGGACCAAAATGAGACGACCTTTCATTCATCTGTCTGTCCATCCATGCATCCGTTCATCCATCTGTCTGTCTTTTATTTGTCCACCCACTGACGGGTCCAGTTCTATGTGGTCACTATATAAATGTATAAGCATTTTCCCTGTCTCTAGTGAGTTACATACAGTAAATCTAACAACTTCTCTAACACATGCAAAGTCAGCCATCATCTGTGGGACACGGAGCCTGGCTCTTCCTAGCTGCTTTATCTGTGTTTAGGAAATAAAGGAATGCTAAGTGCATTGGAGACCATTTTTGGTCTTGCCGTTTACAATCTAAAGCTAATCTGAGTGTTCCTAGTTTTCACAAAGGGGAGGAATGGTGTGAGCACTTGTGTGCATGAGTGTTCTATGTGTAAATACAAAGTAGCCCAAAAAGGATAACACTGAATTTGAACAATGGAGTGCTTTGAAGCCAGTTAGCTGTTTATGGGATGGACTGGCTGTATTGACTCGAATCAGGTGTTTGGGAATGAGACCTTTTTTCCTCACACTTCTCACTCCTTTGCCTGCTCCTCTCAGTGTACCTGGGCAGGAAAAGCTTTTGCTGATGGCTTGTGTGTCCTTCTTAAGGCTGGGAATGACCTCTGTTTTATTGTGTATCTTGCTTAAGGGTTGCATCTCATCATTGTTAATAGAAATGTTGTAGGCTACATGGTAAATGTGATGAGATCATTTCAAATCTTTCCAAACGAGTAAGACTTGAATCCTTAGTTTACAGTTGACATTAAAGAAAGACTGTATTTCCTCTCCGTGCTCAGATAGTGTAACTTAGAAAGCTCGTGTAGAAACCAGAAAAATAGCTTGCTGCGTTGAAAGCCACAGGCGCACCCCAGGAGGCAAACTGGGCTGGCGGTGTGGTGCTGCTGCTTGAACTGGTCCATGGTTTTTAGGATGCCAGCTGGAGATCTCGTTGTTCTGATTAGCGTCACGTCGGGCAACTCTAACGGGCCATCTCAAGTTAAAGTTCTTACTAAAATTTCTGTCCTGCTGTGGTTGAGAGAAATCAGACTATACTAAAGGGAACTGTGGAGGTTTGTTTTGAGCTGTGTTGTCCAGTAAAGTAGTCATTAGATACATGTGGCCGTTTGAGTGAAAAACATTAAAATTAAACAAATCAAAATTTCAGTCTCACTAGCCCCATGGCATAAGTGAAATGATCCTATGTAGCTTGTGGCTGCCCTATTTGGTAGAGTGGTTTAAATGTTTAAATTTCCTTTAAAAAATCTGGACTACTGAGAAGGGTCAGCAGGCCTCCAAGCCTGACAGTTTGAGTTCGACCCTTGGTACCCACATTGTGGACTCCTGGAACTTGTTCTCTGACTTCCACACACACCCTGTGACATGTGTGCTCACTTATGCACGTACTTGCATGCAATAAATAAATTAAAATGCAATAAAAAATTAAAAACCTTGAATAGACGAACTATTTTACCCCAAGAACTGTTCATTTGTGTGTTGGTGTTTTATGATCATGAATGACAGCACACAATCTCAGACCCTTGCCTGGTCCTTTGTCAATACCTGGCAATGCTCACTCCAGCAAGAGAAAAGTGATAGCTCACCCAGGTCTTTGTAATGTGGATCGACTAACTCAAGAAAATGGTGTGGAAAACTGAGATGGATAATTTCGTGTTTCTCATTTTGAAGAGCCTGATTATTTACTCATTCAGCCAGGAAACCCTGAGCTGCGTCTGGTGCAGAGCTGAACCTTGAGTTTCTACACATAAATAAGGCATGATCCCTGCCTTCACAGAACTCAGAGCATGGGGTGAAGGCTAGACACATAAGGCCATAAGTCTAATATGATAATTCAGTGTAATAAGAGAACTGTAAATCTAGAGAGCTGGGGATGAGGCTCAGTTAATAGAGTATGCCTAGCAAACTGTGGGGTTCCATCCCTGGCACCCCATAAACTGGTTGTATTAGCTCGTGCCTGAAACCTCAGAACTCAGGGCATGAGATTCAAGGTTATTGGCTATAGAGCATGGCTTCTTAATGAGTGCAAGGTCATCCTGGGCTATATGATTCTTGACCTGAAAAACTCAAAACTGCAGCAACAAACACAGAAACGGAACCCAAACGAAAAGTAACACGACATGTAAGTAACAACAAGTACACGGGTTCGGGGCTTAAACGATTATGTTAAGTCCTTACAAGGGTGTTTGCCTTTTCTCCTGTTGAGAAAAACAAGGACCAGCCATCGAACACAGCCTGTTGTAAGTCAGCTCGTTCTACCGAGCAGAGGTCGCCAAAGGAGCAATGCTGTGTGTATCGGTGTGGATTGGAAGGGGCGTGTCTGTGGTGTGAACGTGCCTGCCCAGGGCACTTGGTGTGTGACGGGTGTGCCCAGTCACCCTCTCTCCCTGTCTCCCCAGCTCTCTGCGCCATTGTCGCCACCATCTGGTTCCCTGTCTGCGCCCACCGTGAGATCACCATCGTGAGCTTTGGCTACTCGCTGTACGCAGGCTGGATCGGAGCTGTGCTGTGCCTGGTGGGTGGCTGCGTCATCGTCTGCTGCTCCGGGGACGCACAGTCATTTGGAGAAAACCGTTTCTATTACTCCTCTGGCTCCAGCTCGCCAACGCATGCCAAGAGTGCCCACGTATAAGAGGGCTGCTCCGCTGCCCACCGAGGTGCTGGGCCTGGGGCCCTGGGTTTGCTCGCCGCCGCGCGCTGCCAGCTGGTAACAATTGCCCTTGAACAGCTTTCGGACACAGTAGCCTGCACGGAACTCCGACTCCTGGATTTAGTCAGGCTCTCATGGCCATTCCCAGGGACCGAGATGCTGCACGGAGGTATCCACCATATCCTCTTCCCTTAAGAAGAGTCTGCAAAGCCCAAGGAGTGGTACAGGCCGAAATGGGCATCCCGGCCATGGAGCGAGATCGATGTTCAGTGCCCCTAACAGCCCCTCGCAGCCCCAGCCACTTAGAATGTTTCTTAAAAAGAAAACTCATAGCTCAGATATAATGTCCCACAACACCCCAATAGAACGTGAGATTTCTTTTCATTTGCTCCTTTGATGGTTGCTTCTTCAGACCCGGTCTCATTGTGCCCACGTCTCTCTCCACGGGCTGTTTGTGTGCCTTCTCGGTTTCCATTAATCCTGAAACCCACACTAGTGCCAGTGAGGAAGAGGGCCTGGTCTTCTCTTCATAGCCAGACTGGCTTCCCTCTTGCTGTAAGGCACCTATCCATTGAGTATGTTGCAGTTAAAAAATTATATTTTGTTTTCTCTCTTTTTAGAACTATCATAAGGATATACTGTTCTTAGACGAACACTCTGCTCGACTTTTGGTGTGTTGAGATGGGAGAGAGATAGAAAACAGCTGTCAAAACGGTTTACGATGACGAGATGGGGCCTCATAGAGATCAGGCCCTCTCTCATTTTAGATATCTACTGGCTGCTCTGAGTCTTAGATAGGTGATACCCCTCATACTCGAAGTGGATGAGACACTTTTGTATGCGATTTTCTATGTACCACGAATTCTGAGTTAATATAATGTTTGTGGGGAGACAACACGGTGTACGAGGGCATAGTCACGTGGTGAGGCATCATCGTGGGTTCACATCGCGGGAGGCGAGCACGACTCGTGCGTGGAGGCACACGTTTTGGCGGATGCCCACTGCAAAGTCGCGGCTCTCCTAACCTCTCCCCCACCTTGCTTTTGAGACGGTGTCGTGGTAATCTGCTCCTTTTATAAGTATGGTGGTGGTCCGGAGACTGCTTTTTTGACGTCTCTGTGATTTTACAATCTTATCTGTGACAACATCTTCTCTCAAAGATCGGCATCCATTTTGTCATTTAACCATGTGGTTGTCTCTTCTGAGAATTCATCCCAATATGAAGGAAATCCACACATATTTTCTCAATATGCATAAGTACACCTCAAGATCTATAACCCGTTAAACTGCCCGTCCACGATTTCCAGTTTTGTATCGCTGTCAGTTTCTTAATTCCTACAGTTTTATATTAGCTTCAAGATTAACACCGTTTTAAAGCTTTTCTCGCCCTCTGAGCCTCCTGTCCGTCCATGTCTCTTCGACCGAAGTCTGCGACCGATGATTTGCCTTCTCAGCTGTTATTTATAACAGAGTGCTAATTCGTGGTAGCATACCTCTCTGTGTGAAGTGTCTTTTGGCTTCTCTCGAGGTGCTCAAACATGATGTTCGTCGAGGGATCCACGTCTCAGAACCCAAAGCAGGCCTTGGTCTAGCATAATTTTTAAGGGGTTAGAGCAGGAATCTCAGATATAGCAAATAAAATACTATCAATAGTGTTTATATCTCCAAAGTTACTATCGAGAGCTATGCTCTTCATTTAACCCGATCTCAGCTACTGTTGGTTATTTTCTCTAGGAAGTGATCATCCCTGATTAAGAAAACTAATAATCAAAAATAGACAACACGCGGATTGCTAAGGATGTAATTTACTGACCACGAGCAAGAACATAGAGACGACCTTATACATTCTCCCAGCGCGGAGTTGTGGAAAGTCTCTCACATGACTGACGCAGTGCCCGAGATCTCTTGAGTCGAGTTAGAGTTCTCAAGCAAGTCACCGAGCCTTAGAGCTCCAACGCTTTCTGAGCTTAAGACACGGAAACCTCCCAGGACAGATGGCGCAAACTATCACTAGCCGACCATAAACTCACTGCTCTCTCAGAGGGCTCATACTGCGATTAACCAGTTATAGATGACTGATGTGAATCGAGGAGGATCCACACGGGAGTCTTAGGATAGTTGGACAAACTCCACGGTTCCGCTGGAGAGAATCGTCTGTTTAAAAAGAAAAAAAAATAATATAAAAAAAAAAAAGATAATGGGCTTAGCATAGGAGTTCATGCATTTTTTTTCTTTTCCGTTCAGACAGGTTGTGCTTCATATCTAGCCTCTTGGACTTTCCCTAGATATTCTCATGATACATTAGCCTTGAGCATTCAGCACTCACACGCATCAGATCGACGTGGCTCTGCCTCTGAGCGCTGGGCATTAAATGTGCGCAGCCACCACCACCTGGCTTCACACCTTTAATCTCAGAATTTGGGAGGCAGAGTCAGGGGGATATCTTCTGCAAAGTGAGTTCCAAGACAGCCAGGGTGCATAAGAGAGCCCCTGTCTCGAACAAAAAACAAAAACAAACAAAACGAATCAACCCAAACAACCCAAACAAACAACTCTATGCAATACAACCTAGAATAAGACGCCATAATAACGATTAGTGCGTGATTGGGCACGCGCATACTCTGATCGTCGTGACTGCTCATTTTCCAAGAGGCCCAAGCCTGTGCTACCAAAGTGAGTTCCATGAAGGACTTGGCCTCGCAAGCTACCACAGCAGAACATATACGCCCACGCCTCGCACGCTACGCTACCGGGAACAAACCAAAAAAAAAAAAAAAACAAAAAAAAAAATAAAAAAAACAAGCAAAAACCAAAGAGACATGCAATCACAGCCACAACACAACACAGACAGCACAAGACAGACAGACAGATAGAGAAGAAAATAATATGAAATAAAGTGAGGAAGTAGAAATGAAAATACCAATAAATAGAATATAATAGAGATTAGCGTTGGCGACCTAGTGCATGGCTAAATAAATACAAATTAATTCATAGCATTTGCATCACTCATATACACTTGAGATGAATGTTGGGTTCGTCATTGGTTCATAACCAATGTAGCCTTTTGTTCTACTCTGTTTCTTTTGTCTTGACTTTCGTTGTTGCTCATCTTCGATGTCGAACAAAGCGTAAACCATAGGAGTACGCCACAAGTAGTCCAATCTTCCTAGAGCCATCAAACAGCCAATACCCATTACTGTAAGTTGGTTCTCTAGAACACTGATGAACATGTCCCCTATCGTCACCTATGAGCGCTCTAAGCATCGACCAGAACGTGAGTCCCCTGATTCACAAATTATATTTCTATTGGCCGTTAGCTTTTGTAATACCTAGATGTCTTTTGTCCAAATAGTACACAAAGACAGTTGTGGACAAAGACATTGTTAAAGCTTGGTTTTGTAAAAATAATTGTACTTGGTATTTATTTATTTTATTCATTTATTTATTTATTTATTTATGTTATTTTATTATTTATTATTCTTCTTTCTTCATTCTTCTTCTTCTTCTTCTTATTCTTCTCTTTTGGCTTTTTTTTTTTTTTTTTTTTTTTTTTTTTTTTTTTTTTTTTTTTTTTTTTTGGTTTTTCGCAGACAGGGTTTCCGTGTAGCTTTTGCGCCTCTTCCTGGGGACTCACTGGTAGCCCAGTTCTGGCCTCGAACCTTCACAGAGATCCGCCTTGACCTTGCCTCCCGGAGTGCTGGCGATTTTAAAGCGCGTGCTGCCAACCAACCGCCCCGGCTTCCTCTTTTGTTGTTTTTTGAGACCAGCGGTATTTTCTCGTGTAGCTTTTGCGCCTTTCCTGGAATTCCGCTTGGTAGCCCAGGCCTGACATTGAACTACAGAGATCTGCCTGCGCTTCTGCCTTCCCCCAATGCTGGACCATAAAGGCGTGGCACCACCCCCACGCCAGAGCTAAATTTATTATTTTCTATTTCAGAAACTCTGCTCAGGTTATGAGCTAGCTCTTATGAGACTAGATTAAATATATTTTGCCTCCCCCCCCCAAGTTATTCAGGCTTGGGCGACGGCTCAGTGGACAAAGCACTCTCCACGCAAGCTCCCGAAAGCCTGTTAACAGGCTGAGGCAACAGTGCCCGGAACTGGTTGCCCCCACATCAGGAGGCGGGGAACAGGGACAGGGCCAGTTAACCAGAACCGTGTGGGTCAGCCGGCAGCCTGAACCCGGAAGACACCGTCTCAAAAAGCAACGGTGGAAGGAGAGGTAGGAGAGGCAGGCCTTTTGCCTCCCCACGTGTTTGCCTACCCACCGTGTGCCTCCCACGTGTGCCTCCCCGTGTGGCTCACACCTTGTGCTCCCCCAACACACACACAGATGCGGGACTGAAAACGGCTAATTTCATCATCGAGTTTATAGGGTGTCCTTAAGAGATCGACAACCATTCTCTCTGGAAGTGCCCATGCCCAAATACCACAGTAGAAACGGTTTCTAAGTTACTTATGCTAACAAACATGACTGATTTGTTAGGCTGGCTAGAGGACACCCTTACCTCACTGCCGTGTCAGGATTTCAGGATTATGAACGAGAAGGACAAACAGCCCGTGGAAGAGGTGGGCAAAGACCAGTCTTGAAGAAGAAGCACCATCAGGCCAGAGTCTCTGTCTTGGGGCTTGTTGTTTTTCTCTCCGGATCTTTCTCTGAGGCTGCTGTTTGCAGACTCTCAGGAAGAGGATGTGGTACCCTTCTGCAGCAGTCCGCCTCGCTACTAAGAGGTGCGTCATCAAGATAGTCAGTGCTGAGACTTAGAGCCATGCCGTACCTGACTAATCCAGGAGCGCATCCTGCAGGCTGGTGTCCGACCTAGTTTTAGGGATTGTTTACCAGTTTGCTGTAGGAGACTAGATGGATAACTTATCGCCGTCGCACGTGATACTCTGATATGATGGCTCAAATTACCATCATCCAACGGGACACGATCCCTGAAATACTCGCCCGTCGACACCGCATTAAGTGCGCTCATCGCTGCCGAGCGCGATGTCGTTCCTAGAGCAGACATTATCCTCTCAGTCGTCAAAAATTCAGGTCAGGTTAGATTCAATGCGCACCTACTGTTGTTAGTCTTAACACAAGCTAAGCCCACCGCAATCGACCCTACGTATAAATGCATCTCCTGTAGCGCTGAGCACATCTCTCGCGCATATACATGTGATACATATATGAACTTTAAGCACCTGACTAATTAGTCATATGCTAGCAACGACTCCATCAACATATCTTCACTCGAATGCATTGCGTACACCGGCTTGATATAAATCCTCACTGATCAAAGCGGTTTCCTTGAGAGTGACCACCCATACATGCACGCAATCAGAACCAAACCTGTTTTCTACCCCATTACTTCTGCTATAACTGTCTATCAGATATCACATCCATCTATCCATACTGCCGTCGCTCATTACAGGATCTCAACATATCATCATCCTAGTCTAGTACACTCGCAACTATCTCGCTCTGCCCACTCTCGAACTGTATAGTATCAGCTGACGTATTGCGAATCACAGTACTACACTTCGACGCTACGAGCTCTGTTAGTAGTACCTTCTATGAGCAAGGCTTCCTAATTGATAGAATATATACGTGCGCAGCGCCGTATTCAAATACATCTGATAGTACTGGCTTATGCGTCTCGTGTTACTAACAGTCGTCAGGACATGCAGTCGTACGCTGCGCGATACTGAATGCGTCATAGTCGACCTACTGCGTGATATCGCTCTAGTAACTGTGCTGACCGTTTATAACACCAAACCAGTCACTCCTACCTCATAATATCTCGCCGTTGCTCGTTACTTCCAATATCTCTCTCTCACCGTAAATAACTCTGATAATCGAGTGACGTCATATCACCAGTAAGTTGCAACATACCTGGAAATATCTACGGACTAACAACTTCTCAACTCGCTGTACCGCGTCGCCATCTTATAAGAACACTGACCTACGTAGTGTGAGAGATCTTAGACTGTCGAAGAAATTAGCTATCCGAGCGCTCATCGCACGCTTCATGACCACCACGCTCGCGCTGCTCAATTATCGGGTGGCCGATCACGAACTCTGTAACCGCACCAATTCGAGTTCCTATGACTATCCCCCTAAACGTCAGAACGCCGGCAGGCGTAATATACACCCGCACTCCGTAGCATGGACACTCCGCGAGCTCAGCCCTTATCAACTCCTCTAGTAACATGAGGAGCGCTTCGACGGTCCCCGTATCAATTCCATCTTCCCCATTTCTAACTCAACCACACAAAACATCCATACTTCTACCGGGCGTGGAGGTGCCTGCCTCTAAAATTCCACACACTCACCACCTGCTACCGCTGCGCACTACAGTGTATGAATAATACGCAGTATTCAGTCCGTCTGCGGAGCAGAGACCTCTCCGTAATCGTTCAGCCCTACCCGTAATACCAACAGCTCGCATAGCACTATTCACTCGATACTCTATCTGGTTGCAGATATCCGCTCAGTCTACGCTGCAACTGGTCACAGATCACATTCCTGTTATCCGATTGATTCGACGCTTGAAGCTCTCTGGGTTCCTGTGGGAGTTGTCCTTATCATGCAACCACCGTTCTTTCCAAGATCAATTCTCCTGGATAGCAGATTGCGTGTTGCTAGCACATCGACACTACACACTCTCTCACTATTGCTTTCCACTGACACAGGCGCGACAGACGTCGTCTCCTGGACATCACAGAACATGACACTCATCGCCCCTGACGCCGCATGCTCTATCATCTGCTATGTACAGTACTACGAGTCACACGCTCGCGTAACTATCCCATGACCACACCACTTCTTCGATCACGTCTTCTCATGATACCCTTATATTTGGCGACGCACCTGCTGAAGTCTGCTCTCGCAAATCTACGGAAGTATGAAGCGCGATTAGCTCGCTCAGCATACCTGTAGCTCGCGAAGATGAGAATCAAGTGGAGCTATAATACTCATACGACTGTGTTACTCTCGTCTCGTGTCTATCATATCAATCCTATACTAGATAACTCTTGTGCACACATAGTTCGGTCTACCGGGATGCCCATGAGGGAATCTCATGATCCAGACTGCCATCTGTTGGTCTCAATAGACGTCGACTACGTTGTATACAATCCGTCAAGACATTCGCGAATCTTGTAATTCCTCTGCCGACCATCCATGTGAGTCTGCTGACTGTACCGAGCATCGACGGTACTCTACTCCTCGTTCGTCATCTGGATAATATGTGCCTATATCTCCTTGGGTGGCTCCTCTGATAATCAACTCTTTCCATATCAGTCTTCCATCATGATTCACAACTGTCGATCAGGTCCTTCCCAACACCCTCAAAGCACTTCTACCATACTCCTCTCTGCCAATCAGCCCACATCGCGATGTCGCATGGTTCATTTCACACGAGTCCTCTCGTCATTGTGGCTATAATTGTCAGCTCACGTTGCGTAGTATCATCTCACCAACGCAAGAGCGATACTCACCTCCCCACAAAGCACACTCCAAAACTATAGCCCGTCAGCCATGTGCGCGCACCGATCTAATCATCAGTTCGCAAGCTCAGTCGCCCTTGTTCAGATTCACCTCCTATACATACGTCTTCCACTACATTGGAGTACTACGCGCCTCTCAAACTAATCGCATACTCAGTGTACTACCTACGCCTGTTCCGTGTCCTTACTTCCAAGTAAACCTCCATGACTAGAGCTGTGCAACCTGATGACGACGAAGTGCTTAACTCAGTAACAGTGTATTGCTACCGCCTTCACGTTAGCACTCAGCACCAGCTCGTCATTCTCCTACACTGCAGCAACTGACCTCTTTGAATACATTGTCACTCTCACCGTATCTGTCCAGGAGAACTTTCATTGCTTCTCTCTTGCCTCATTTTTGCCTTGTAGGCGCTCCTATCTTTGTCTAGCAGGCCGTAGTTATCGTTCGCCTGCTCCACATCGTCGGAATCCTCACAACTTCGACGCTCGTTTATGTACTCCAATCGCTTAGTGACACAACGACTGCGCCATCTGCAGAATAGCCTTTAACATAAATAGCGGAATCTGCCGCTCAATGACCATCCAGACGAGCTTCGTATCGTCGTATGCAGCAAACTCTTCTAGCAGCCCGGACAACCATCGCGCCAATACCAGCTCGAGAACTATCAATCTACTCATCCCGAGTAAATCTACTCGCTTTGGCTCTCGAGCCATCGCTCCCTGCTCGCTACGTGCTCATAGTAAATCTAGGCATCTGTACTGATTAGAGAGATCTCTATATTCTCTTATATGCATACGTTTTATCACGCGCATAACGTACTCTAACGTCTATCTCCACCATTTTCTTCAGGTATGAGCTCGTCCAACTGATGCTACGACTAACATTTCCTACGACCTTCACTCTTGCATACATCTCCTCCTTGCTCTCCCTCCATTTATCCTCATCTGAGTGGCTCATACGCTCGCCACGTCTTAAGTGCATCCGCGCCCCATCTCGCTTCTAACCACTTCCAAATCTACATGCACTGCTATGTCAATGAAGAATAGTTCTACCGCTAACCTGCCAAACGTACGTTTGAGAGACGAGCTCACCAGCAACGCGATGCGTGCGGTGAGTCCTCATTGCGTCAGTCTAGTTCGTTCCTTCCTTCGGTCTACTGTATCCTGCGTGGTATCGGCTACCGCGAGAGTTCACATATGCTCAGAGCAGCCTCAATTACCACTGCGCAGCGCGCTATCACTCACTCATTGCAGAATACATTCTTGCAATACACAGACTGTGGCATCACTAACGGTATCGGATCGACGTTGCAAAGATAGAGTCATCTCATCTAATGTCTATACAGTCATAGACGGCGTCGCCCGCGTCATGCTGAGAAGATCTACCGTATTCCTAAAATCAGACTCCACATAATACCTCAATATCTGAACATCTCTCTGTCCTATACAGCAGTGGATTAATCGGCTGCTGTCTCTCTCTATCTCGACTGCATCCTGATGTACACTACTGATCTCCGCTGGCTCTATATCAATTGATTTTACTCTTTCTCCTGACTCATCTCAGCGTGTATACTCACGCTGCCCAATCTCATTACTCTCTCCAGATAGTCAGACATACACTTTATATATCACTTCAGATTCGGATCCAACCTATCTGAGCATTAACAACGCGCCTCCTCCCATGCTAAGCTTAGCGTTATCTGGCAGACTTAATGAATACCCACCGACTCTCTCCTGGTATACTCTGACTTACTCGTGGTCGCCCAATATTATATGATAATCCGCTGCCATAGCCCTAGAGAGCGATAATCCCCAAGCTCAATCCGTCTCTGCCAGGCTGCTAGGCCACGCAAGACTCTACACAAGCTCGATACGCCGCCATACTACCCGCTAAGTCATCTCGCGCTATTCTGCATCGTCCAATAACTGATCGTCAAACAGAATAGCCGCTTCAATTCCCACAATAATACGAATCGGTCATTCGCTCGTGATTCATCTACGCTTGCTAACGTACTCGACACCCGCTGATAAACTCCCTACTACCCTATTACATGATGCTCCGCTCCATTAGCAGACGACAGCTCCTTTCCATGCGAAGCATTCTCGAGCAGCGCCTCAGACCACCGACCGTGCTCACTGAGCGCGTCTGCAAGCGGGGTCTTCCCGAACGATTGCTCTGCTTGTGTCCTCCAGTCCTCCTCTCACACGTCTCGTCATGTTGCACCATCTGAGCACCTCAACCATTCATACTCCCGCTTCTCCAGTCGGACGATACAATGGACCACTCCACTGTCAGCTGGGCGTCAACTATGCGACTCAGATCTACTCATATATGCATATAGATGACATGCGACACCTACTCATATATGGCTGTTTCTCTAATCTCGCCTCTGCGTATCTCATCTTGGAGAATATTCCACGTCACTCTGCCATATCATGGTAGAGCGCGTGATGTCACAATCACTTGCGCGCATGAGTCACTGCTCAGCTACTGATTAATACTAACTACATCTGCCCCAGATTACTCCTCTAGCATATACTACTCTATCCTTACATCCGTCTCCCCTACACTCGTCGCTATAGCTCGTATCTCTTCATATGCCTCTGATCGCTCATCGCATACCTATCCCTGAGCCTGCACCTAGAGGGCATTCCGAGCTATCGATATACTCTGCCCGCTAGCAGGTCCATGAGTCAGAGCAGTAGTGACATATCCGTTATACATGTTCATCTCATCATACGATCCTTGGATTATCTCCTGACTATATCGTAGTAGAGCATGACCTTCATCGCACTTCTGCTGTGCGCGCGCAGACGCGACATCTTTCTCAATACGCGAGACGATTACAATTCCGTATCATATAGTATGCAAGTTTAAAATTCATTGCCCCAGGTCTCTTCAGAATATAGCGCCTTAACACTTATCAGCACCATAAGCATATCTTACTCGCTAACGACAAGGCGATATATACATAAGACTCTGTAGGAACGGACTATGGGTAGCGAGTGAGAATTATGTGACTAAACGGAATATTACTATATTGGTCCCACACTCCGCCTTCTCGGCTCTATATAGGATAGAGCTTCTCAGAATCTGATGCTCGAACCTATTCTACTGACTCTCTTCTCGACAATGCTGCCTATACTAGTCCCTGCAGCTACTTTGAGGCGACGCCGTTATATCACTACTCTCTACTTCAACCACGGATGCTGTGACAGGCTTGGCACAAAGTGAGAAGCCTGTGAGCCTAGAGATGCAGGCTACACACTCGTGCTGCCAGGAGGCTTGGCGTAACAATGGAACAAGTCCGCTCTGTCCTGCCATGCCGCTCTCTTTGTTTAATTAAAAATAATCTGCGTGTTAGTGTTTCTCTATTACATGTCACAATTGAGCTGCCAGCATCTTAAATGTTTGCAGACATTTGTGCTCATGACATCAACATGCTGTGGCGAGGACAGGAGAAGGCCACTGGGCATACTGAAAGTATCAGTGCGATGGTCATAACCACATACATCGTCCGCGCTATTCGGTCGCGTCTCTCCAAATAGTGGTCTCCACACGGAACTATAGCCCGCATACTCTTAAACATGTCTATCTTATCATAGTCTAAGCATGTGTAATATCAATGCCTTCCCTCTCTGGTGGATATGCTCTCCATCCTCTAGACAGCTGGCCGATTATCCTTACCACCGCAGACAACGCACATCGATCCTGATCAGAAGCTACTTCTCCTCTGCTACACTCGTGAATCATACTGAATCAGACGTACGCATACATGACTGCTGATCGCCTAACTCTGTAAGCGCCGGATCGTCGACTCTATACCCCTGAATCCCAATTCGCAAGCGATACTGCTGAGACCAGCAGATCTAGCAGACGCAGTAGATCTAAACAGATGAACCAGCCATCCATGGGCTCAAGTCCTTTCGGCAGCCACGCTCTGTCTCGACCGATATCTGCGTGCGCTGACTTCTTGATAGCTGCAGTGCCTATAACAGCCTATGCTCAGATACCGTATACGATTTAAATGCTCACAGAACCCTGCGTCTAGCGCTGTACACCTCGCAGTTGCGCAGGCCTCGAGGTTATCAAGAAATACATATGAGCTTCCTTTCCTCAATCAGCACGGTATCTATAAGATCGCCTATCTGTTGCAATGTCCGAGAGCAATCTCTAGAGTACTAACCATAATCGCTCTGTACTAGGTCACCCGTTCACGTGCTACCATTCTAGCAACCACCAGATATATGAACAGAGCACCAACCACACGTGGTCTCCACACAGATCAGTTCTCACCCAGCCATCACACACGTATCCCAGACCAGGTGCTTCGTCCTCGACGGTAGACTGTGCTCGCATAACTCGCACAATTATCCCAGCGTAGTCTTCGAGTAAGCCCAACGATCGACCCGTAATGCTCTCGTTCTGTCCCTGGGCTAGTAACATCTCCGTCGCAAGTGCAGTACCTACGCAGCATACAATACCGACATAAGCGAGCCCTTCATGACACGATCAAAGATGGCTACCTAACATCTCAACATGCTGCCGACCCGCTGAGCCAACACTACATGTCTTCCGATGCCAGAATAGTCTCGTCATGACCTCTGATCAACACATTGCTTCTCCGTCCATCTAACACTGCTCTAGCTGTGCAGCAGAGTACTCTGAGCCGGCGATGACATCATCACCACATATCTATCTAGCTGTCCGCGCCTCTAATATATAAAGTGCCTGGGCACACTCATCCAGCTTATTATCTTACGCTGCTCTATGCGTCGAGTAGCTCTGTGGTCTCAGTGCTCCCGTACAGACTCGTATCAATGACCCATAATCGACGTTCGTCGATGAAAAACTCAGCATGCCTGCACCTAGTCCCGTATTATCAGATTCCCCTCTGCGTCGCCATCACTGTACTATACTATACGATAATCCTCGTTCGCTCGATGCTGACCTGCTCTGATAGTAGCATACTCTTCTCTCGCTCTACCACTGTCCACTTCCTCGCTACGCTCTTAGTTTATTAGACCGCCTCCTACTCAGCTCAGTATGTTCTAGTGGCATCGCACAGCAATCGGCGCGATGCTAGTTATACTCCACATCGCCTGCCACAAGCCGGGAGCTGCAGAGAGCTCCCTGAGCAATGTAGATGAGTAAATCCGCAGAGATATGCGTGGACGACCTTCACTGCTATTCAACGATATAGCAGAACGTCTCGCACATCTTGAGCACCAGCCATAGAGAGCGTCAGCTGTGCTCAGCCTACATGATGAGCAACCCGATAATAGCTTATGCTCTTCCGCAGATACTCTCGCCCTAGCTCTCATAATTAACAACCAGCCGCACATCTACGAAAGTCCCTAGCGACACCTTGATCGCATCATGCCTACTCTATATGGTATACGCGTCTCCGCTCTTACTCCCGACTAGTACTGACCCTCTCCTATGAAGCTCTCATATCTAATCTGACTCACTATGTCTATGTCAGCATCTACAGATGCCGAATCACTCGCCTGATAGTCTCCATAGTACACGTCTGACTACTCAAGTACAAGCTCCTCGACTTGCACAATCTCATGTCGCCTTTCCAGTAAAGCTGCACGTGTACTATCGTACTCTATGCCGAAGTAGAGGACTGTGAAGGGCAGACAGCGGCATAGACCACCTTCACCGACATCCTCTCGCGCAACTCAGAGGCGAGCATCATTAATTGCTACTTTCAGCATCCTACTACTCTCACCTATCCGAGCAGTCGGCGGAACTCCTCCTACTTTCATCGCTTGAATTGAGCGATCAGCTGTTGTCGTAACGTATAGCTACTCACGACCATACACACATACCTTTCCAATCGTCAAACATGAATCCCAAGTAAGCAGTCATCGATATCTCCTCTAGCCCTCCGCATACTGAGGAAGTGCGACCTGCCGTATTATACATCTCCACTTCACGCCGACGCTCAGTTGTCCGCTACCAACGCTCACACACTCTTACATAACACACGACACCTCCGCTGCCTCATATTGCACATCGATACAATGCGACTATTCATGACTACCCCGATATCTACCCCGACTCGCTCGTGATAATTCGTCATAGTTGCTCACTCCTGTCAAGTCTCGCTGCTCCATAGCTAGGCATGCGCGCTACCTCCCACTGCATCGCCCATCGACTTTAAATAAAGACTACGAATAAGCATTACGCCATATATCATATCGAGCATATCTCAAACACTCTCATATTGCTGCATCAGAGATGCTTGATCACCATTGTTGGACAGTATGCCTCCGATCTCGATTGACCAACTCGAGCCGCTCTTCCTGACGTCACATTCTCCCATCTGCCCTCCGCTATTCAACCATTAGCCGCGACGTTAGTCCTACATGCATAGGCTATGTCATGTATCATCCATGTTATTCCATGTCAGCTTCACATCGATGACCATCCGCTGGGAGAATCATGCATGCGCATGCTACTCTCCTGTGCATCGATGACGTAATCTGATCATACTGCATATTCACATTCCACTATCGCATACGGCATCATGATCAGGCTCTGATCGCATTATTCCTGCAGAATAATGTGATATACCTATCATTAATCCCTCTACCTCTATGTCCTATAGCTGCGGCGCATGCATATGCGTATCAGTATATCTCATCTCAACTCTATACTCCCGCTGTAGACACAATCCTCTCTGAACCGGCGCTGCCCGAATCCTCTTATTCCGTCTAGAGCTCTCCTCATTCGTCAATATATACACTCGCCTGACGACTAGATCCTCATTTGGCACCACTAGCTCTGCTATAGTCTAGCCTCCAGTAATCTAATAGCGGTCACACGTAGACCTCCGTCCACTGCATCTCAGGAGCCGATCTCAGTCTAGCCTCGTTTTTATTTACACGTCTTGGTTCACAGCATGCCATATTGTCCATGTTGGAGGTCAGAGGCACGCGGCTTACGCGCAACAGTCCTCCCACATGCTCATGTCAACTGAACGCATGCATCGTATACTATATTATTATCCAGACTCGTCGCATCACCTTAGTCCCATGTATTCATAATCCTGAGTTTTTCGACTCATAACACGACTTCGTCCTCAGTGCGACACACGTTCACTACTAACTCTTCCGTCAGAACCTCCTATAACTCATCTCATCTACGATATGTCTCTATCTCATGCGCTACTCATCTAACGATCTATATTGCTGAGATCACTCTCCATATCTGCTATACATACTCCATGTTATGACTCAGCTCTGAACTTCCCATGCGCAGCCGCATTCGGTAATTCTATCAGATGCACGGACGCCTTGAACGCTATGATGTCCGCGCGCGTCCACTCTAACGCGATTCAACGGCCCAGAGCGCACTCTAGTACTTATTCCAGTTCATTACTAGCTCCTGCCACTATGCTATCTTCGACTGACTGTGAGCTCGCACTATACTGTTTCATCTCGACGTTCTTACTCGCTTGCTCCGCGACTAAGTTTTCTAATGGTCACCTGGGCGACCATCCTCCGGAGGCCTGACCAAGGCCATCCTTACAGCATGTACCGCTTCACGAGGGAAGCCTCCTTGTGCAAAGTTCCGGGAATAGTCCGTGTCTTCTGGAATAATTCTGGGAGCTTTGCGTTGATCCTGAGCTTCAAGTTATTCATGTATCACATGCTCCTAAACGTTCAAACAAGCTTAGATATGCCGCAATCGAATCGTGCTGAAGTAGTCCTCTTGATATTACTTACTTGACGTGCATCACACGCCTCTTCGACGATATGCGATCGCCTATACTCTACGCATATCTGTAGTCCGATGCTACACATATCATATATGCCCATCCCGCTTGCATCCTATATCAATATCGCATTCCTTCCTCACCATTTATGTACTCCTGCAGGCGCTCACAGACTCTGATCCCTCGAATGCACACTGTGTCCTATACACGCTCCGCTGGGATCAGAGGAAGTCACGTCAGACTATCAGTCTGCGCACTCGCTGCTACCAATTACATCATAAGTATACACAACGCGTCGACTTAGTCAGCTGTATCTGCGCACTAGAACCGACTTACATCTTAAATATCTTCCGTCTACACATAAAGCACCACACATAGCGTATCGAGACTCATCCTACAGGTCCAGTCTGGCTCAGGCTGCCGGACGAAGACTCATGACGATCTCCGTAGCTGGCATCGTGCGCAATTGCGATGCGTGGTCCTGCTACATACGCTATCTGCTGCCAGCTGTGAACATCTATATCGATGCACGTGCTCACACGACTCCACCAGCCTCAACATACATCTTCTCTCTGTCATACCCTGGTTAAGAACTCTCACCTGATTGATCTGGCCACTATTCTTCACTAATGCATATGTCCACTCCCATAACAGCCATTCAATAGTTAGCTTACAGCGTGTATCGCACCCTCACTCTATCGACGCCCTCTCCAGAATCGGATCACTCTCATGAACCATAGTATCAGATTTCATGCCCACTGAAAGTCTCGCCCTCAGCCTCTAACTCAGCTATCGTCTCTCAGCATCACCTCTGATCCGAACCCCTCCTAGTTGCTGTCCTCTCCGAAGTTACATCATAGTATCATTCTTATGTCTATCCAACCTGCCTCGACCATATACTCCTATATTCTCGACACTACTACTCTCATCACACGTATCGCGAGTGCGCTGAGTGCAGTCTCAACTACTGACAGGTACGCATATAACGGCCTCCTAACTTCAGACGCTAAATATAATCCTTATACCATTTACATACTCCGCTAGATAAGTAATCTACACACACTACTCTATATGCGCGTAGACTGTCTGCTCTTCCTGCGGTCTCTAGCAGCCGTGCGCGCCCTCTAGCGTAACTGAAAAGCGCCCGAGATCTAGCGATATCCGCGTCTCGGCAAGCCGTTATCGAGCCGCGCTCGGCAGCAGTCGCTAAGTCATCCAAGACCATCCCTCACGAGCGTCCGCATCTATTCTACCTCTAGCACTAGAGTACTCGAGCATCGCAGATGCTTATCGCGTATCTCCACGTCCGAAGCCACTCGATGTGAAGACGCCGCACTTGCTCCCTCCATATTTTCTTTACACTTCATGCCAGATCACTAGGCAACAGCCAATTGCCCTCAGTGCAGCCATTGGATCCATATCATCATACCATGCAATATATGGCGAACTCGTGCTTGCCTCTGTACAGACTATCTGATCACCAACATTTCTGAGGAAAGACACAAATGCTGGCAAACCTATCTGCTACAGTACAGGCACTCGCAACCTCAGCCGTCATCGGTCACTATATGATGTTATCATATCTAGCTAAGTATAGGGCCCTACGCGTTGCTACACTGAATACTGCAAATCCCCAGCGCTGACACCTCCATCTAGCTTCAAGATATACGCATCACAGATAGTGTCTCGCGTAATCCTATAAGCTCCGCTCCGATATAGTCTCATAAATACACTGTCTTACTACTATCTTAGACCCTCACAGAAGCCACAGAGACATTATCCTGTACTATCTGTCTTCCAAACCCATCTACACGTGCTCTGGCCTGCGAGCCTACGACAGACACCCACTTAATCTGATCTGATCGCTGCTCATACGTGCTAATACTAATACACATCCTATCCTCCGGCACCGCCACTGATACGTCGCGCCTCTCTTAGGTAGTCCTGTCACACTGCATACACTAAGCGAGTACCTATGCCGAATCATCTCTAGTTTTAGTTCGCCGCGAGTCTGCGCGACTCAAGACGAGCTCCTCCGACCCATTCCCTCGATCTCTACTCGATATCGCGTAGCACAACATCGACTCCCGCATCTCAATGAGGCGCGATTCACCATCTCTATACTCATTATGTGTGCCTCCAGCCTTCACACATGACATTCCCATATCATCGAGCCTCACCTGTATCATCCTACACATGCTCTCTCCACTCGAGCCCTCGATAGCTGCACTGCTCGTCCTCCTGACCTCATCGTAGTTCCCCCAACACCCTCCCTGTTTCTCCACTTCTATCTACTCAGTATCACACGAATACACACTCGAGTACTTAGTCTCTCTCCTAGCTCGCTCACGCCCTCTATAGCCCTCACTCAATGCGACTCAGCTCTCATATCTACACCAACATACGTCCATATCCATATCAGCAGAAGACCGCAACTTACACAACTGCCTATTAAAGTACGTACGTCGCTTGCCCTAACTGGCCGTCGCATAACCTCACTAGCCACTCTTCGTCATCGCTGCTACGCTCCACACTTCACTATATCACTATACATCCTTACCGAACTACTCTGCGCTCTATCACTAGTCCTGGGTCCCCACACACTTAGATACCTACCTTTCTGCTTCCTGCGCATCGCTCCTGGGATTAAAAAGGCACTGTCTTTCCATGCTCCTAGAATCGTCCCTAACGCGCTGCGATACTATTGCTACTCGCGCGTACGACTCATCAGTATATCTCCACATCGATGACTGCAAACATACGACGCTCTCGTTCTCGACGTCCCAACCTCTCGCCTTACTCATACTACGCGCATCATCGGCTGCTGCGATTCACTCCTCCTGCTTCTCACCCTTCCGTTCTCTACGACCTAGATCGTCTTAGCTACGTGCAACTGATTTCGCTACACTATGCACACTCCACAAGTACGCCCATCATGGTGAATTGTACTCAGAGCCCTAATACCTCATCACTCTGATGACCGCGAATCACTCCACCACTACAGCATACTGCCTCCCACAGCGCGCATGCGCTGTGAGCATATAGTATACTCTACTATCTCTCTACCGCTGAGTCAATCAATTGCGCTCATCTGCGTAGCACGACTCGCATCATGTCATGTCCGGCCCGAAAAATTTGAACTCACAGAGATCCAGATGGATCTCTGCCTCCTGAGTGAAAGGCTTAAGTGTGTGTGCCACCATTTTCTGGCCTCTATGTCTGTTTATGGTTGTTCTGTCCTCTGACCCTCAGATAAGTTTTATTAGGATACACAATTTATTGGGGACACATTATATCACCACATTCCATGCTGACTCTGAAGGCCTCAGTGGCCTGGGCAGGTGAGAGCTTACTTTCCCACCTCTTAAAGCAAGCCTGGAGCCGGGCGGTGGTGGCGCACGCCTTTAATCCCAGCACTTGGGAGGCAGAGCCAGGCGGATCTCTGTGAGTTCGAGGCCAGCCTGGGCTACCAAGTGAGTTCCAGGAAAAGGCGCAAAGCTACACAGAGAAACCCTGTCTCGAAAAACCAAAAAAAAAAAAAAAAAAAAAAAAAAAAAAAAAAAAAAAAAAATAAAGCAAGCCTGGATCTTAGGTTCAGAGTAGAGATAGAAAAACTCCAACACCAGGACCACCAGGCTGGTGCCGAGCGCCACCCTGGTCTCCTTCGAACATATTTATTATATTTGTTGTTCTCGTTAGTCTGGTTTCCTGAGAGTTTCCTTCCTTCCTTCCTTCCTTCCTTCCTTCCTTCCTTCCTTCCTTCCTTCCTTCCTTCCTTCTTCTTTCTTTCTTTCCCTTCCTTCCTTCCTTCCTTCCTTCCTTCCTTCCTTCCTTCCTTCCTTCCTTCCTTCCTTCTTCCTTTCTTTTTCTCTCTTTCTTTCCCTTCCTTCCTTCCTTCCTTTCTCTCTCTCTTTCCTTTCCTTCCTTCTTTCCTTCCTTCCTTCCTTCCTTCCTTCCTTCCTTCCTTCCTTCCTTCCTTCCTTCCTCCCTTCCTTCCTTCCTTTCTGTTTTTTGGTTTTCAGAGACAGGGTTCCTGGTACGTTCTTTGTAGATCAGGCTCCAACTCATAGACATTCACCTGTCTCTGCCTCCTGAGTACTAAGATGCCACATACTTTTTACAGGAAAGTATTTGCTTATCCACACGACCGCCTTCTGAGTTCTTAGAAGGTAGATTCTGTCCCAGAATATCTTTTCTTTTTAGTGAGAGGATACCTAGTTTCCCCTAGTGCTTATGGTAGTAGAATTTCAATGTACTATGCTATTCTTCTAAAATTAACCACAGTTCACACACACACACACACACACACACACACACACACACAAACACACACACACAGTTTTAATGGTGTGGGGTTATATGTGAAAATATTTGGAATAAGTAGTTAACAGGGAAACACTAAAAATATTCACAGCAAGAGAAAAGATATGTGAAGTAGAGTTGGGGACCCAAAGTCTTCTTGAGGTCACCATAGTTCTCTCAGTGGGCTCTGCTTCTCAGAAAAAGGAGCCTGTTTATATCCAAGAGACTTTGCTTGTGGGGCACGCTGATATTCTGATACCACAGTCCCTGGTCTGGGTGAGGGCTCTGGGTGTCGTTAGTCAAACTACTTCTTTGGGTGGAGAGCTTACCTTTTATGTTCTGCCTGGTTTTAGTCACTGTTTTGATGAAAGGTCATGGAAACACATCTAGAGACAGGTGTGAGAAGGCCCTGCTGCTGGGGATGAGAGCACGTAAGCAGCTGAAGGTCTTTGTGTGTTTTCTTTGTTTCAGCCTGGCCTCCATGGGTGAAGCAGAGCTTTCCATTATATAGGAAGGGACCTCACTCATATCCTGGTCCACAGGCTGACCTGGTTGTGTGACTCTCGCTTTGGTTCCAGGTCTCTCCCTTAGCTCCTTCAACAGGACAGATCTTAGCTTGCTCCAGTCATGGATGTCTAAGCAAAGATCTGTAGTCATTCTCTCTAATATAGGAATTATCAAACACAATTCACTCAGTCAAATTTGGGGCTCCTACCCCATCTCTGGGTGTGTGTAGGGTAGGGCATCAATGACTGGAGGTGGATCCTGGGAAACTAGCCAGGTTATTCTTATCCACTCTAAAGTTTAAGAACTGTGGAAAAAGGGTCAATGAATATAAATTAAAGCAATTTTCCCTAGGCCATGTTGTTAGGGAGTCAAGTCCTGTTACCTGGGACTTTTCAGGATGATGGGGCTGTGGTCCAGGGGAATGCTTCCCGCTTTGAGCAGCCATCCTAAGTGGGGGCAGCCCCTCTTATACTTGCCAGTTCCTCCTGATTTTGAAGCAAGTACCTAACTCAGGTTGAACCAATCTTGGCACTTCATTTTCCCGAGATGAGTTGGATTGGCCCAGGTAGTCAGCATTTCACCCAGTCAGGATTAACCATACTTCATCCTTCATTGGAGCCGTGGTTAAGAGCATATTTCTCCTTGATGGTGAACGGGAAAGATGTGAGCCTTGAGTAGCTGCCATATTAGCTGTGTGGAAGGAAAACCAAACCAAACCAGAGTCTGGGACAATGAGGTCAACATGAAGAGGGAAGTAGGAACTTAAATACAGGCAGATAATATGTGAGGCTGGCTCACACTTCCGGAGGCCTTTTGGTTGACTAGATACACTGTTGTTACAAGTCACTATGGAAACGCCCCTGGATTTTCTGCTGCTTCTTGGGAACATTGAACCTCTTCATTTACTAGCTCTACAATCTGAGTGGAACCCTGACCCCATTCAATCACCTTTGGAGGTCAAGAAGGTATGTGACCCAGTTCAAACCAATCAAGTCCTGTTCTGGAACTTCTCATGCTCAGGCTCAGTTATGAGGACTCCCAGTACTCATGGTATCCGTTAGTCTGGTGTGGAGGACTGTTTGTAGGGATGGAGAAGAAGTGGAAACAAGACCCAGAAAGCAGAGAGCCAACAATGTCAGGTCTCTGGCACTAGGTAACCATGGAGACAGAACATGACATAATTTTTGGCCAAAGCTAGGATATTAATTACTTTTCTCGTTGATGTGATAAAGTACGATGTTGGGTCCCAATGGCTCCGTTGGCAGAGGGGGTGAGAAGGTATGGCATCAGGCATCAACAACAGACACTGGGAGTGTCTGAAGGCAAATAGCAGACTCTTTTATTCAATAATGGGGACGCACCCAGGCTGTGTCCCGATCCTGTGACATTGCATGGTTGTCCCTCATTGGCTGGGCACAATCAGGAGCTCTGACAGTGACCTGGTGACATTGCATTGTCACCCCTCATCAGCTAGGAATGATCAGGAACTCTGACAGCTCCTGTTGCTAGGCCCTCAGGCAGACTCCAGGTTGGCTCTTAAGGAGTAAGTTGTGTGCATGCCTTGGCTACTGGTTTGAGCCAATTTCCTCGACCCTATGGGCCTGTCCTGCTACAGTACAGGACAAAAAGAGACAGAAGTGGGGAAAGAAGGAAGATTTTATCTGGGCTAACATCGAGGGCACAGTCTATCAAGGGGTAAGGCATGTCAGCAGGGGTGTGGGTAGGCCACTCTCTCTACAGCCAGGAAGCAGAGAGAGACAAATGCTGGTGCCCATCTCCCTCTCTCGTGTTTATTCAGCACAGCATCCCAACCAGTAGGATGGTATCACCCACAGTCAGGGGTGGCCTCTCATCCTTTCTGGCAATACTGTCGCAGACACACCCAGAGCTGTGTCTCCCAGGTGATTCCAAATCCAGTCAAGTAGACAATGGAGACTATCATCACATCTGGTCTCAGATGAGGTGCTGCCACTTTCTTTTCTTTTCTCCATCTTCTCCTCCCTCTCTTCACCACTCCCCTCTTGCCTCCCACTCCTCCTCCTTATCTTACTTCTTTGAGACAGAGTCTTACTTTACAGCCCAGGTAACCTGGAACCTACTACATAGGTAACTCTAGCCTGGAGACTCATAGCAATCATCTTGTCTCGGTCTCCCACATCTGAGAGCTTTCACCAACTGCTGGTGAAAGTGTATGAGCCACAACATGTGGCTAATTGCTGTTATTGTCAATTAAAAACATCTTCTGGGGAGCTGGAGAGGTTGCTCAGTGGTTAAAA
The DNA here is from genome assembly GCF_004664715.2 of Peromyscus leucopus. Taxonomy (NCBI): domain Eukaryota; kingdom Metazoa; phylum Chordata; class Mammalia; order Rodentia; family Cricetidae; genus Peromyscus; species Peromyscus leucopus. Next base: position 9,447,236 of record NC_051068.1, on the reverse strand, counting down.
GCACTGGCTGCTCTTGCAGAGGACCCAGGTTGGGTTCCCAGCACCCACATAGTGGCTCACAGCCATCTGTAACTTCAGTTCTAGGGGGATCATGTTCCATCTTTTGGCCTCTGTGGGCACCAGGCACATGTGGTACAAACACTCATATACATCAAATAAAAATAAACAAACTTTAGAGAAAAAAAGCCCTAAAAACCAAAACCAAAACCGGAAAAGAATTGGTGTTTTTACCAAGGAAAGGGTGATGATGCCGAGAAGATCCAAATAATAAGTGTCCACGACACTCACCAACACTCAATGGTTTAACTCAAGCTCTTAACTTGTTGTGCACTGTCCCCACGCCCAGCTGCTGTGAACCCATGACCTCACTGAGAGCAGATCAGACACTAAACAAAGGACACTCTGTAGGACTGTATCCTGGAGAAGTAATTGTGACAAACTCTTCCTCTAAAGCCATTTACATTTTCAGTAAATCTGCAAAGCTTACATTAATTAAAATAGTCCCCGATTCCGCCTTCCGCACAGAAAGAATGAATTCTGGATAAGCAGGGTGTGGTATCAGCCACAGTCAGTGGCTGTGTCTTATTTCCCCATCACATTAGCTTTCTGACCAGGGAATTGAAATCTTGCTTTTGGTGTTTGAAAAATTCATAAACTCTTAAAAGTTTGGTCATCTTAATAGGTTTTGTGAGCATCTGCTAAGATTATATTTTTTTTGAGTGTTTCTGTGCATGTATGTGTGGGTGCATGCATGCTGTCCTGGATAGTTTTATGTCAACTTGACACAAACTAAAGTCATCTCAGAGGAGGGAACCTCAATTGAGAAAATGCCTTCACAAGATCGGACATTTTCTTAATTAGTGATTGATGTTGGAGGCCCAGCCCACTGTGGGTGGTGCCATCCCTGAGCCGGTAGTCCTGGGGTCTATGAAAAAACAGGCTGAGTGAGCCATGGGGAACAAGACAGGCAGCAGCACCCCTCCATGGCCTCATCACCAGCTCCTGCCTCCCAGTTCCTGCCCTGAGTGAGTTCCTGTCCTGACTTCCTCCAGTGATGAACAGTGATGTGGAAGTGTAACACAGATCAACCCTTTCCTCCCCGACTTGCTTTTGGTCATCGTGTTTCATCATAGCAATATTAACCCTAACCAAGACACCCGTGGAGTCAAAAGGCAACTCTGGGTGTCACTGCCCAGGCATCACCCATCTCTTCTTTGAGACGAGGTCTGTCATTGGTCGGAACTCACTAGGTGGGTTGGGCTGTTTGGGATCAGCCTGTCTCTGCTTCCTTAGCACCGGAATTACAAATGAGCTTTTTTTTTTTTTTAATTTATTTATTTTTTTTTTTTGAGACAAGTTCTCACTGGGTAGCCTGACTGGCCTGGAACTTGCTGTATAGACCAGGCTGGCCTCAAATTCACAGAGATCCTCACATCTCTGCCTCCCAAATGCTAGAATCAAAGGTGTGCATCACTGTGCCTGGCTATACTCAATTTTAAAAAAATTAACATTTAAAAGCCGGGCGGTGGTGGCGCACGCCTTTAATCCCAGCACTCGGGAGGCAGAGCCAGGCAGATCTCTGTGAGTTCGAGGCCAGCCTGGTCTCCAAAGCGAGGCGCAAAGCTACACAGAGAAACCCTGTCTTGAACCCCCCCAAATTTAACATTTATTATTAATAATAATAATAATAATAATAATAACTTTTATTATTATTACTATTAGTATGTGTGTGAGTGTGCCACAGCACACATAAGAGGTCAGAGGGCAATTTTTGGGGTTCAGTTTTCTCTTTCCACCTTTATGTGGGTCCCAGGGATTGAACCCAAGCTTTTGTGGCAAGTACCTTTACCCATGAGCCATCTTGCTTGCCCAAAATTCAGCTTTTTAACTTCCTTTTTATTAAAAATTATTTATTTATTTTTAATGTGTGCTGCCTTGCCCACATGTGTGTACCACGTGAGTGCCTGGTGCCCAAGAAGACCAGAAGAGGGTGGATCTCCTGGAACTGAAGTTACACGTGGGTGTGGGTGGCCACGTGGGTGCCGGGAACCAAACTAGGGTCCTCTAGAAGAGCGGCGGAGTGATGACTGCTGAGCCATCTCTCCAACTTCCACTGCTTAAAAAATGTATTTTTTTATTTCCTGACAGTTTCATGCATGTAAACATGTATCTTGACCGTATTCACTGCTAGTGAACCCTCCTGCCCACCCCAGGTGCACACCCAGCGAGTCTCCCTTCCTGCCCACCCCAGGTGCACACCCAGCGTGTCTCCCTTCCTGCCCACCCCAGGTGCACACCCAGCTGTGTCTCCTCTCCTGCCCACCCCAGGTGCACACCCAGCGTGTCTCCTCTCCTGCCCACCCCAGGTGCACACCCAGTGTGTCTCCTCTCCTGCCCACCCCAGGTGCACACCCGCGTCCCCCCCCCCCCAGGTGCACACCCAGTGTGTCTCCTCTCCTGCCCACCCCAGGTGCACACCCAGTGTGTCTCCCCTCCTGCCCACCCAGGTGCACACCCAGCGAGTCTCCCCTCCTGCCCACCCCAGGTGCACACCCAGCGAGTCTCCCCTCGTGCCCACCCCAGGTGCACACCCAGTGTGTCTCCCCTCCTGCCCACCCAGGTGCACACCCAGCGTGTCTCCCTTCCTGCCCACCCCAGGTGCACACCCAGTGAGTCTCCCTGCCCACCCCAGGTGCACACCCAGTGTGTCTCCCCTCCTGCCCACCCCAGGTGCACACCCAGCGAGTCTCCCCTCCTGCTCACCCCTCCTGCCCACTCCAGGTGCACACCCAGTGAGTCTCCCCTCCTGCTCACCCCTCCTGCCCACTCCAGGTGCACACCCAGCGAGTCTCCCCTCCTGCCCACCCCTCCCCCCCCCCCCCCCCTCCCCCCTCTCCCCCTCCTGCTGCACCCCTCTCTGCCCACCCCAGGTGCACACCCAGCGTGTCTCCCCTCCTGCCCACCCCAGGTGCACACCCAGCGAGTCCCCCCTCGTGCCCACCCCAGGTGCACACCCAGCGTGTCTCCCTTCCTGCTTCACGCCTCTCCTTTACCTTTTTAACCAGCTGAGTCTGATTAGTGCTTTCTGTTGGGTGTTGAACTGGTGTTGGCTTAATCTCGTGCAGGTAACCAAAGCCAGTGAGTTTGTGCATGTAACGGCCATGCATGTCCAGAAGACAGTGTTTCACACAATTCTTCTTCCCCTTTCTCAGCCTCTTGCATTCCTACAGTCCTTCTTCTGGGATTTCCGCTGAGCGTTGGGGAAGGGGGTGATACAGATGTCCCATTTAGGGACCGGAAACCTGGTTCTAGGAATCAAACTTAGATCACCTGCAAGGCAAACATTTCATCAACTGAGCTATTGCCCCAGCCCTACACTACTGCTTTATCGTTCTTTTGTTGATTAAATAGCCATTTAATGAGCACTTGTCACGTGACAGCCATGCATTACCATAAGATATAAAAAGGAAACATAAAGCCCCAGAGCTCAAAATAACTCAGTCTAGGTTGCAGTCCTAAGTAATGAGAGGCTACCAGTGCCTTGTAATGTTCATCTTTAATCTACACCGGGCAGTCCCGCTCTGGCTGGAAGGGAGAATGAAGCCTCAGTGAACTGGCGTCACTGGACAGATTACAGATATGACATTTGATGTATAAACACACACTGACTGTAGGTCTTCAACCTTGCACATTTTTCATGAGCGTCGGACAGTTCCTGAATTTTCTGAAGTCTAATGGGCTGATCATGAAGAAACAGTGAAATATTGGCAGAGAGGTGTCTGTGTAAGGCTTCCTCGGGGTTTCCTGCCGAGGCCTGTGGAGGAGCACGGCGCTCCTTTTTAGGCTGCAAGTGAGCTGAAGGCATCAATCTTGAGTTTATCAAAATGACTTAAAAATTCATCGTCCAGGTGTCAGAGCTCAGCTTCTGCTGCAGCTGTGCAAGAAAAACACACGTGGCTTAGTGGGCAGCCTCAGGCATGCATTGGGCAGCCTCAGGCATGCATTGGGCAGCCTCAGGCATGCATTGGGCAGTCAGGCACCGGAAGCAGGGTGGAGCGGGAATTGAAGCAGCGACCCCCGTGCTGGGTGCTGGGGTTGGTGTAAGGATGCCGCTCTGTCCCAAAGGGAGACAGGAAGAATAATCTGGCCTTGCGTAGCTGCTGTAAAAGCCACTCCATCAACAGGCAGTAAGAGCACACATCTAGGCATGGCCTGACAATTGAGGCAAATACACCACTGGAGGAAACATTCCCAAAATCCATTTCACAGAGCACAAGGCTTGTGATCTAGCCCAGGTCCAGTCTGGAAGTGTTCATCAGGGATCCCAGCTCCTCGCAGACCACTGCTTCATTCATCCCAGGAGGTGGATGTAGAACAGCAGTTCCCACACTGAAGGTGGGAAGGGCCGAGAAAAGGGGCAAACGCATGCCTGATCTCTCTGGGGGAACGTCTTGATGTTACCATAGGACTGTGTGTGTGTGTGTGTGTAGGTGTGAGGGTGTGCATGTTTAAGTAAAGGCCAGAGGACATTCTTGGATATCACTCCTCAGGTGCTGTCCACCAGTTTTTTCTTTTTCGATATGCCCTCACAGTGGCCTGGGGCTTGCTTGAGCAGGCTGGGCTGGCTAGCGTGTGAGCCCCAGGGTCTGCCAGTCTCTGCTTCTCCAGCACCGGGAATGCAGGTGTGTGGACCACCGCCGTACCTGGCTTTTTCACGTGCCTTTTGGGTGTTGAATTCAGGCCTCCATGCTACAAGGCCAGGACTTGACTGACAGTCTCCTCAGCACCACAGGACTCCTGAGTGGAGCTGCATGTCACACCTAGCTGCAAAGGAGGCTGAGGAAATACAGGGCTGTCAAGGCTTGCTGCACAGCTTGAGGTGCTCAGTGTGGAACAGAAATGTAAGACACTTTTTACTTCCTCATTAGAGGTGTGAACACATAAAGCTTGCCTTTTAAAATGATCTCTCTCTTATTGTGTTTTTACTACTTAATGTTAGTCTCAGTAAAGACAAATAAATATTAGGATGAGTTTTGCCATTTGATTTTTATATTGTACAATACCATTTTAAAAAAATGTTTATTATTACTTTTACTTGTGGGTATGTCTGTGTGTCTGTGTGCAGGTATGTAACCTTTATGGGTACCTGAGGAGACCAGAAGAGAGCATCAGCCCCCCTGGAGCTGGAGTAATGGGCCGTTGTGAGATGCTGGATGTGGTCTCTGGTAACCCAACTCAGGTCCACAGCAAGAGCAGCAAGTTCTCTTGGAAACCGTGCCAGCTCCCCAGCTACAATAAAATTTAAACACAAGCAAAAGAGCATTTGACTTTTACCCCTAGACAGAGAAACATGACAGTTTTTATTTAGTCACATGCACACCCATTTGTATTTTGCCTTTTTAACGGAACAATGAAAATATTACAGTAACAACTCTTTTTGAGACAGGGTCTCATGTGGTCCAGCCTCAAACTTACTTTGTAGCCGGTCTTCTGAAGTTCTGGGCTTAAGGACAAGACACAAGCATGCTAGGTTTGTATCTCAGTTGAAAAGACATTTCCAGGGCTGGAGAGATTGCTCAGTGGTTAAAGTGCTCTTGCGGAGGACTGGAATTCAGTTCCTAGCATTCACATCTGGGGGCTCACAACTGCTGGTTACTCCAACTTCAGAGGATCCCACACCCTCTTCTGGCCTGCTTGAGTACCTGCATTCATATGCACGTACACACACACACACACACACACACACACACACACACACCTTGAAAAATAAAATAAATCTTAAGAAATATTTCCTCAGTGTGCACAGGCTCTGCTCCTGCTGAGCCAGGAAGGGCGGGCTGCAAAGAAACATCTTTCTTTTTCTTCTGTAGTATCACTTTCCTTATGAAGTCATCGACTAACACAGTAAGCTAGCAGAAGTCAGGCTATGCTGGGCTCCTTAGTCATGTGTTTCTCAGAACTCTGCAGTCTTCTCTCTAATTTCAGTGATAAGTGTGCCCCTCACAAGCCCACACACTGTGCATTTCCTCAGTCACAGACCATGTACACTTAGTTTTGAACTTGAACTCTATCCGTCAGGCTCCACCCGGTTCTGGGCTCACAGGGCATTGTGAATGGGTGGCACCTATCTGCAAGCAGGGCAGACACTGTGTGGATATCGAGCACCTGCCCGCTCCCAGCGTGTGCCGTTGTCCCGTAGACTTTACTTACAAATATACCTTCAGTGATGAAGTTATCTGTGATTTCCAGATGTGGACAGCAGAGCTTTAAGCTAATGGTGGGCTCCTTCATCTCTGGGATGTTGAGACTGGGAGGATGTTTCTCTGTGAAGCTGGTCCTAGTCTTTTAATTAGCTGGCTGGATGCCCAGCTGTAATTTTGGTTAAGTCTGTAAAAAGAAGAGAATAGATTTTGAGGGACACTTGCAGCCTAAGCCACAACTTTCAACAGTTCCTGGTGGTGGTGTGTCCTCTCCTTGCCATATGAAGAACTAGGCAGAGCTCCAGGAGCATCGGTCGGTAGCCAGGGTTACAGTCAGTAAGATCCTGTGTCCTTGTGCTCAGGCTGGCTCCCACTCTGCCGTGTGTGGTGTATGCAATGAAACAGAATCATGTTTATCCAAATAGAAGAGCAGAAGCAACGAAGATCTTCACCATAGGATGTAAACAGGAACAATTCTATTTAAAACAATAGCACAGAACACACAGCACAGAGACTTACTCATTTGATTCGTTTTTTCCCTAGTATCGGTGATTAAACTTAGAATTATGCATGTGAGTCAAATGCTCTCCACTGAGCTACAACCCTATTCTATTTTTACAGGGTCTCAGGTAGCTTAGGGTGGCCTTGAACTCATTATATAGTGAACAATGACCTGCAATTCCTGACCTTCCTTCCTCTACCTCCTGAGTGCTGGGACTACAACCGTGTGCCATTAGCCTGATTTATGTGGTGCTGGGTCACCCTGGGCTTCATGCATGTTAGGTAAGTACTTACTCATTTAATTCTTAGAAGTCACATATACTGGTGTTTATTATGTATCTGTTTTTCATACAAGAAAACAGAGGCCCTGAGCAGTGAAACAAACTTCTTAAGGCTTCACAGTAAAGAGTGTACGCCAGGCCGTGCCCCGCACAGCCCGGGTGCCAGCCGCTATGCTCGCCCAGGGCGAGTTTTCCCTAGGAAGCAGGGCAAATCCTTTTGGAAAGCCAGGTTCTGTTGGAACCTGGAAGCACAGTCCACGGCTAGCACTAAATCCTTTGACGGAGATACTGTCCTCATTAGAAATATTAGTTTCAGGTGTAGCGCTAATTTCTGTCTTCTAACCTGACATTCTTAGTCAAAGAGCCTTTATCTGTCATCAAGTGGAAATAAGGAGAGGGCAGGCTTCTCAGCAGTGTGAGGGCAGTGGGATCCTGGCTCTGGAGAGAGGAAACATACTCCTCGATACCACTCTGTTAGGGTCAGCAGATCACCCCACAAAGACGACCAGTCACGTATGCAAAAGCAAGAGCATTTATTTCTCAAGAGAAGAATTCCTGCTTACAGGGGTCAGACACACAACAAAACAGTGATGACCCCCAGAGAAGCTCGCAGGCTCCTTTTATAGACATCCAGGAGGGGATCAGGTCATCCTAACATGACTGGCCAAGCGAGCAGCAGCCACATTAATGTGCTTCTGATTGGCTGGGGCTGTAAGTCTCGAATCATGCCTGGTTTGCAATATCTCCCTCACCTGTTTTACCAGAAACCAAAACTGAAACAGAAACTGAGACCTAAACAGAAGCTGAAACTCAGGCCTAGTGGAGGCTGGGGCCAGGAGAAGCCCACCTTGGTGCTACCGTGATCTCTCAACTCCAAACATGGGTTCTCAAGGAGTGGATGTTAGTCAAGGGATATATAGGCTTTGAGGACCTAAGTAATGGGGGAGATGGCAGTTTATTATAACACGAGAGTCCCATGGGAGCCCCCTGGGCTAGAAGGGCTCCAGGTGACTTAGCACTTTCCCCATGTCTTCAGGTGGCAGCGGACAGTGTTCAGGCTGTAGGTTAGGTTTGGTTTGCAAGCAAATGCCTAAGTCAACACTTACATGTACTTGCGAGGGCACACACGAGATGTGTGTGTGTGTGTGGTACCTGCATGCAAGTGTGCCGGTATGCACATGTGCAGGCCAGAGCAGGACATCCAGTGACTTCTACTATTACTTTTCTCCGTATTGCCTTGAGATACGGTCTCTCACTGAGTCAGAATCTTAGCACTTACTCTAAGCTGTCTGGCCTAGGAGCACTCAGATCCATGTCTGCCCCACCACAGCACTGGGGTTATAGGCATGCGCAGTCATGCTGGGCTGTGGATGTGTATGCTAGCGTCCCCACATTTGCATAATAATCTCGTTTACCACGAGCTACCTTCCCACCCACACTCTTCCCTTTTTAAAAATCATTAGTAAGAAATCATTCAGTTGGAAATCCTTGAACATACCGATCATTCAATAAGCCTCCTTGGGAACAGTGTCATGAATTTTAGAATCTTTGAAGTTAACCAGTTTGGGCTTAAAACTCAAGAGAGCACACTAGGTCAGCAGGTCCTTCTGTGAGATTTTCAATCCCGGAAGACAGAGCGCTTCAGGACCTCTGTTTGCTGTTTTAAAATTGGCTTTGTGGTGGAAAAGCTGGAGAGCCTGCGATCTGATTTCTTAGTGCTGTGCTGTTCTTCCTGGGTGAGGAGAGAACGTGTGCGAACCCAGGGGGTCATCAAAGACTCCTGTCAGGACTGGGACTCCCCTTCTGGTGAAAAGAACAAAGAATCTCTGGCTGTGTCTGACTGGGTGACTGCTGCCCTCCGGGTGGGGCAGAGGGATGGGCTAAGTACCCTCCTCGAAGACCACCTCCCCCAACCAAATCCAACGCTTTCTCCCTAGCAGGCTGGAGAGTTGTTCTTCACAGATTTCTCTGAACCCTCCTTGAACCCTGAAATGTTCCAGCTAGCCTGTCGCTTGGAGTTAACAAGCTCCGTATGTTTACCACCCATGGTGAGACTAGCTTTCCCTTGGGTTTGTCCTCAAATCGTCTCAGGCAGGCTGGTTGCGTTACCCCATACCCCATCGGGTGTTCTTTTCGCCATCTCATTAGGTCTTAACACCTGGAACAGCTGTCCACAGGAGAAAGCCTCCCTGAAGAAACCCAGTTAACTGTTTGGCAGGCATCCTGCGCAGGGCGCTGAGTGAAGTCAGTTCCAACGCATCCATCTTCTAATCTGTCAAGCATCACAGAGTCAGCCAGAAGAAAACTAAACATGTTTCCATCTCATTTTCAAAACACTAAACTGCTACAGGATGATAAATGATGAAAACGCCTCTAATTTCCTCTTGTTTTCTTTCCCCTAACCGGTTGGGCATTTCCTGGCACCACAGACTTTCATCATATCCATGAATTCGACACTTATTTCGATTTTTCTGCCCCCCAGAAGTATACATTTTAATTCCTCCAGGCTTCGGAATTATCTCTCACATCGTCACCTGTTACTCAGGTAAAAAGAATCATTGGGTATATGGGTATAGTTTGAGACATAATATCCACTGGGTTCCTAGGTTTTATCGTATGGGCTCATCATGTATCCACAATAGGTTTAGATGCAGATACTTGAGCTACGTCACATCAGTCGAATTAGTGTCTTCTTAGGAAGTTACTAGATGTGTTTTTGTTTGGTAAAGTGAATTTGTTTAATAATCAGGGTTTGGCAAAAATGCCACACTGGATATGTTTTCAAGAAATATTTCTCCTATATTATACTTTCTTACAGGGAATATATATGTAACCTCATGTTATCTTTTATTTGGTAGTTCAAATTCTAGGCTGCTAAAAATTTTAGAGGATTTTTTTCTCTCCAACTATTATGAAATGAAACAGTGGAATTCTGGTGGAGATGACACTTCCCTCTCGTGTTAGCCTCTTACTTTGTTGCTGTGATAAAACAGGCCACACAGAGGCGCTTAAGGAAGGCAGGATTTATTCTGCTCCTTGGTTGGTGTGTACAGTCCATCACGGCAGGGAAGGCATGGCGGCGGGAGCCAGAGCAGAGGGCCACATTGTGTCTGCAGCCAGGAGACAGACAACGGAAGCCAGTGTCCAGCTGGCTTCCCTCCCCTTCTCTTTCAGTCTGAGCCCCAGCTCACTAAAGGGGGTACCACTTCCATTAAGAGGGCTCTTCTTCCCTCCTCATTTAAACCACTCTGAAAAACCCCTCCCAGATATGGCTGTAGGTGATTTAAAATCCAGTGGACAACAGAGTAACTGTTTCTCCCTCTCCCCAATTTTGTGTTTTTCCTCACAGAACTCATGGTATCTTAAAAATCTATGCTAATAAACCTTACCAGGTTTTCATTATGTGAACTTTCATTAGTTGTCTCTTCTGTCTAGAGATGCATGCATATGTTTAGTTATTTGTAGATGTATAATTCTATACAGGAGCAGGAAGCTGAGAGCACACCTCTTCAAACACAGTCACAAAGCAGGGGGAAAACTGGGGGTGGCATAAGATTTTAACTCTCAAGACCCCTCCAACTCCACGACACGCTCCTCCATGAAGACAGCACCCAGTAAACCTCCTCAAACAGTGCTGCCAATGGGAACAAGTGTTCAGATATCTGCGCCTAAGGGGGACAATCTCATTCAAGCACTGCGAGGATGAAGGGTCTTCACCAGCAGCCGCCGCCATGGCGAGCGGTTAGGACAGGGTGAACGTGAGAGCACAGTCTCTGTTACTTGTGGGAGGGACCAGGATGCCACCTTGGTTGTCTGTTAAGGACATGACAAATATCTGAAACAAAACAAAACATCACCAAATCTCCAGCAGCCCCGAGATTAACCGGGGTGGTGCTGGGAGACAGCTGAGTCAGCCTGACAACCTGAGTGGGAACCCATGGAGGAAGGAGAGTGCTGGCTTAGGAGTGTTGTCTTTTGACAGCTACACACACAATGGCCAATAAAAACCAAATGAATTAAATACGATTAACTACATTTTATTTCTAGTTATGTGCCTTTGAAAGAAAATCTAGAGAAAAGAAAAAGTATAAAGAAGAAAATAGAAAACCAGACCCGGTCAAACTTCTCAGGGTTAGTATTGCTCAATCTTGTGTGTGATTTCCTTCTAAATATTTTTCTAAACTTTGTAAAACATACATATTTTCAAATTCTATATAGTCATTGTATCCTACATTAACAATTTAATATGGTGAGTGAGGAATCCGCATGTTATGACTCATGCTATTACACAGCTGTGTGGTCCAATGGGTTCTTTGCGTCTCCTTTCTGAAATTCAGTTTACCACAGCCTGAAAACACTGGAGAAGAGACATCGTCCTGTACTGTACGAGTCCAGACTTGTTTTCTTGTTATTAGTCCCCAAACGTTGCAAAATGGCGAGTGTTTATACAGCGTTTGCATTGTGCTCGTTGTAATTAATCTAGAGATAATTTAAAGTCCATGGGAAGATTTATGTACTTATATACAAACACCACATCACCCTGTATAAGGGACTTGAGCATCTGTGGATGTTGATGCCTTTAAGAGAAACCTAAAAATCATCCCATGTGGGGATTATCAAAGGATGGATGTCTCAAGTTATTTTGTTGTACTTTAATTAATTTGAACCCCACCTCTCATTTTGGGGCATGGTTGACTACATTTTTCCCCTGGTGATAATAAATATATCCTTTGTTATAAACATTCCCCCACATCTCTATTTATTTTCTTAGAACCAGCTTATGAAGGGGATAGGGAAGATCTGGAATTCGTCAGACTCGCAAGCTGCTGGACACTTGAGTGGAATGATGGGAACTGATCTTGCTCTTGCAAAAGCACAGCAAGACACTCTAGATGGTTAGGAAAGACTTTGCGTCTCTCTGTTCCTTTCTTCAACCAACAGTCACTGAATGCATGTGCATATTGCAGCAAGAGAGCCGGGCACAACTCCACTGGCGGTGACCTGGGAAGCTAGAAATCATGGGTCAGCTTGTTTGCAGGAGAGGAAACAGGGGGAGTGTCCTGCCTAAGTTTATGCGGTTAGTGATGAGTGATGGACAGCTGGGCCCAAGACTCACAGTTGAAGGTTCTTTGTCCCCCACCAGCCATTTCTTCCTCAAAATGGTCTCTGGGACTTCACGTCAGGGCTGGTCTGTCTCTGGGTAAGACTGTGATGTAAATAGAGCCAAGTCTACCTTTGGGTACCCTGACCTCTCCCTTGGATGCCCCTTTCTTCTCCTGGATTGCCCCAAATTCTGCCCCCATACCTAAGGGACCTAGTAATCACTTCTCAACACTTACACAAACTTGTTTGTTGGGAAGGAGCGCATGGTGCCATCCACTCCTGTCTTGCTGTGGATGAGTTAAGATACCGTGTTCCTTCTTTGTGTGGCAGGGGTAGGGGGCGGCGGGGGTGGGGGTGTCAGGGGTGGGGGTGTCAGGGGCAGTAGTTAGACAGAAGGCGTTTAGAGGTCCCTTTTTTACTGAGGACCAACAGACATTGTTTCCAATGGAGGAAGTCCGGTCCCCTGGCAGCAGGCAGCCCAGAAGGACTTTTCTCCACTGGCCCAGGCTGCTTACATCCAGGCTGGTGTGATCTCCCAGGCTGGTGTGAAAGGATTCTGCTTGCCTGCCTCTCCTCCCAGGTCAGGTAACAAAATCTCAATCTTCTCCTACAAGATGGAAGACTGAGTAAGATGAAAAATCAAGGCCATTGTGTTACTATCACACCTAGAACAAAGGTAGCCCCGGCCCAGTCAGGGACGCCATGGGAGATGGCGTTTCACAGACCAGGAGAAGCCCACTTCCTCCCTGCTTTCTTTGCCCTTCCCCACCCATGACGAGTATCTCTGCTGGGAAGGAAATTCAATCATCGCCTTCCAGCCTCCAGAACTGAGTTTGGATTCCGTTCCAAACTGCATTCCTGTTCAGTGTTTGATGTTAATTAGAGTCACAAATCACGCCTGCTTCCCTCCCTGCACGAAAGCCCGCCATGGTCCTTATGTCATTCCAGCTAACCGACGAACGGAAGGCTCCCCCCTCTCCAAACACATTCCAAATGGCTTTGATGGGTGAACCCCAGCTTCAGCATCTCGGTAGTAAAAGCTTGCAGACCTGGGATTGCTAGGTCACAGAATGGGGCCTGTGGATATTTTCTTGGATCTGTACAGGCCAGCATTTCACTGCAGTGTTTGAGGCCAGCATGAGAATGGGAGAGATTCCCCTGGCCAGGGGAGCCGCACACATGGACCGGAGAGGAAGAGGATTTAGAACCAGACAGACTGTTTGCCAGTCGGTGAGCTGCTGAGGGCTGGAACACAGGAGAGCTGTCAATCTAATGTTTGGGATATGGAATTTCTAAAAGTTCTAATGGAGCATCCGATTGTGTGTGGTGTGTAGACAAAGGTTGATATAATGTGTCTCCACCTCACCACCATCATCGACGCCATTAATTTTTGTTTACTTTTATTTATTTATTTTGTGAGACAGGACCTCTCACTGAACTGGAGCTTACTGATTTGGCTAATGTGAGCTCCAGATCCTCCTGTCTCTGCCTCCGCAGAGCTAGAATTACAGGTCTCTGCCATGCCTGGCTTTCATGTGGGTTCTGGAGATCCGAACTAAGCCTCAGGCTCACGCTGCTCCTCTGCTGGCCAAGCCATCTCTCAGCCCCTGAAATACTTGATTTAAAAAATGGTTTCAAAGTTATGGTTTAAGAAGCAATTGCCTCTGAAGCAACTCTGACACTCTGATTTAAAAACTCTTAATTAAAAATCCTGTGAAAACAGCCTTGGTGCAGTGGGAAGGGGCTTGGACCTGCCTAGGCTCAGTGTGCTGGGCTCTGCTGACTCCCCATGGGAGACCTAGATTTGGGGGATGTGGGGATGTGGGGTGGCTTGGGAGGGAGGGCTTGGGGGTGGGAGGAGGGAGGGGGAGGAATCTGTGGGTAGCATGTGGAGTGAATAGAAAATTTCTTAATAAAGAAAAAAATGTTAAAAAAAAAAAGCCTGTGAAGAAATAAATGAGACGTGAAATTCGCCATCTTCAGCATCATTCAATGGCATCGAAGACATTATTTTGTGGCTGTTACTGGTACTCGCTCTTGAATACTTCATCCTGCAAAAGTGAAACACTACATGCTCTAAAACACCCCCTGCCTCCAGGCCCTCCATGCCCTGCTCCAGAGCCCCCACTGCCCTCCAAGAGCCCCCACCCCTCGTGCCCTCCAGAGCCCCCCCAGGCCCCACTGCCCTCCAGAGCCCCCACTGCCCGTGCCCTCCAGAGCCCCGCTGCCTCCAGAGCCCCCGCTGCCCTCGCAGACCCCACTGCCTCCAGAGACAGGCCCCGCTGCCTCCAGAGGCCCCCGCTGCCTCACAGAGCCCCCGCTGGCCTCACAGGCACTGCCCGTCCAGAGACCCCCAGGCTGTGGACGGCCTAGGGCCCCGCTGGCCTCCAGAGGGCCGGCGCCAGGCGCGCAGCGGCCTCAGAGCTGTGGTAGGGCATTCAGTTGTGCATGCTAATATGATCTCTCTGGATATAGTAAGCGGTGAATACTGAGGAATGCTGTTTGTGATAGGCTCCAGTGGACATTCACCCTGTGACGGCCAGTCTCTATCCATTAAAGGAGACGGTTCTACGCTATAGAGCCATGCGAATGAGCGTTCGTGAAGGACCGGTGGAGCAATTGATGCGTGTGGTGAGTAAGCTAAATATGAGGTTATTAGTGGGTTAGGCGTAATAGGGGCGCTCTAACGTGGCAAGCGTGTGCGACCCGCGAGGGGATAGGTGGGCAGGTGAGAGGTGCAGTCGCACGGGACGCATGACCGAGATTCAGAGAGATGAAGCATCGAGTCTGATATGCATAGTACATGAGTATCGACGTCGAGCTGGAGGAGGCAATGGATTGCCATTTAGTGTGAAATATGGCGCGCTGTATGGGAGAGAGCGGATTCGCTCAGCTGCAGGTGTCGTTGAAGGGTCCGGATTGTATAGGCGCAGAGGCGATCGGTGGAGAGTAGTTGTAGTCAGATCTATCAGGTATGGGTACGCGCGCGAGCGCTCTAACGCATGTGATGGCCTGATACCGGCAGATTGTGGGAGTGTGGCGCGGTCGTATTAGTGCTATCAGAGCGTTTGGCGGGTCGATGCATACGGAATGTCCTCTATACCGAGTGCGGTCCGAGAGGTTGGACTCCGTGTGAAGCACTTGAGTCTATCCTTAGGTTCCGGACAGGCGTACTGTATCTTGATTAGCGAGGGTAGCTTTTGATGATGATGCGGGGCATCAGGAGACAGTACTAAGGGCACAGGGCATCTAGACATATGAACTTCGTGCATTCGGAGGGAGGCAAGAGTAGGCCGGGAGATAGCTGATCTGGAAATGTCGCGACAGGGTTCGTGGGAGCAGTAACGGCGAGTTGAGTGGTCATTTGAGAAGCTTTAGCAGTGCGTCGAGGGTCTCAAGCGGCGGATCAGGTTGTGGAACGGTCGCGTATGCAGTCGGCCATCGCGGCATATTGAATATTTAGTGAAAGAAGGAGATATCTTTCATGTTAGCGTCGGCTTAACAATGGCTACGCACACCTGCCAGGCTGCCTCAGTAGCCCCCTCCTCTCTAGAGTCTAGTCCAGACCCCCCTGCCCTCCAGAGCCCCCCACCCTGCCCCCAGCCCCCCGCCCCTCCGCCCTCCAGAGCCCCGCTGCCCTCCAGAGCCCCCACTCCTCCAGAGACCCCAGGCCCCCTGCCCTCCAGAGCCCCCCCCCCCCCCCCCAGCCCCCCCCCCCCCCCCCCCCCCCCGCCCCCCCCCCCAGCCCCCCCCCCCCCCCCCCCCCCCCCCCCCCCCAGGCCCCACTGCCCCCCAGAGGCCTTGGTAGGCCTATCCACTTCCGCCTCTATCTGACCTCTCTGAGTACTCCACAGCCACAGAATCCTACGGCACATGCTGTTTGTGACAGGCTCATAATGTTGTGAAAATTCACTCTGTGGCCTGTGTCAGGTTTTCTATCCTTTGAATGTGAAATATTCCATTGTTGCTATTTGCCACGTTTGCTGACCTGCTCACTGATGGGCACCTGGGCTGCACCCATGGTTTTCTATTGTGAATAATGCAGCTGTGAGTAGGGGCATTCATATATCTATAAGATCCTGTTTTTAATTCTTTTGCATGCATATAATATATATTATACATAACTGCTGGATCATATGGTAATTGCGTTGTGAAATACTTTGGAGGTAATGTCATATTATTTTCTATAGGAACTACAACAGTTTTCACTTCTCCCGATCAGTGAACAAAGGCCCAGTCTACCCACACTGTAACACTTATTCAATAACCTTCTATGTGTGAGATCCACATGTAAGGTTGTATCTTAGAATATTAATCTAATCATTTTTAATATTGGTGATTCTGGTGCCAGGCTTTCCTGTGACCTCTTTTTGATACTGTTTGCAGTTTCTTCCATGGTAGAAAAAAAAGGGGCAACCATTCTACCAGTTATGGGACTAATAGTTCCCAAGAAGAAGGACACTATGGAGTAGGCAGGTCTAGTCAGACTAAAGGATGATTGAAAACTACCTGCTGTTGCCACCCTGTGATGGGGAGGGGAAAAAACAGGTAGGATGGAGAAGGGGAAAATACTTGCTCAAACCCTCCCCACAATACTGCTGGAGTGGAGCAAAGAAATCTCCGAACAGTGGGCAGGTGAGTGGTATACTTGGGGGGGGGGATGTTAGCAGTGATGTGGGAAAGATGTAAACAATGATGTGGGAAAAAGGATGTAAGCAGTGATGTGGGAAAGGATGTAAGCAGGATGTAGGAAAGATGTAAACAGTGATGTGGGAAAGGATGTAAGCAGTGATGTGGGAAAAAGGATGTAAGCAGTGATGTGGGAAAGATGTAAACAGTGATGTGGGAAAAAGGATGTAAGCAGTGATGTGGGAAAGATGTAAACAGTGATGTGGGAAGGATGTAAGCAGTGATGTAGGAAAGATGTAAACAGTGATGTGGGAAAGGATGTAAGCAGTGATGTGGGAAAGGATGTAAACAGTGATGTGGGAAAGGATGGATGTAAGCAGTGATGAGGGAAGGATGTAAGCAGTGATGTGGGAAAGGATGATGTAAGCAGTGATGTGGGAAGGATGTAAACAGTGATGTGGGAAAGATGCAAGCAGTAATGTGGGAAGGATGTAAGCAGTGATGTGGGAAAGGATGTAAGCAGTGATGTGGGAAAGGATGTAAGCAGTGATGTGGGAAAGGATGTAAACAGTGATGTGGGAAAGGATGTAAGCAGTGATGTGGGAAAGGATGTAAGCAGTGATGTGGGAAAGGATGTAAGCAGTGATGTGGGAAAGGATGGATGTAAGCAGTGATGTGGGAAAGGATGTAAGCAGTGATGTGGGAAAGGATGTAAGCAGTGATGTGGGAAGGATGATGTAAGCAGTGATGTGGGAAAGGATGTAAGCAGTGATGTGGGAAAGGATGGATGTAAGCAGTGATGTGGGAAGGATGTAAGCAGTGATGTGGGAAAGGATGTAAGCAGTGATGTGGGAAAGGATGTAAGCAGTGATGTGGGAAGGATGTAAGCAGTGATGTGGGAAAGGATGTAAGCAGTGATGTGGGAAAGGATGTAAGCAGTGATGTGGGAAAGATGAAAGTGATGTGGGAAAGCAGTGATGTGGGAAAGGATGTAAGCAGGTGATGTGGGAAAGGGATGTAAGCAGTGATGTGGGAAAGGATGTGAAGGCAGTGATGTGGGAAAGGATGTAAGCAGTGATGTGGGAAAGGATGTAAACAGTGATGAGGGAAAGATGTAAGCAGTGATGTGGGAAGGATGTAAGCAGTGATGTGGGAAAGGATGTAAGCAGTGATGTGGGAAAGATGTAAGCAGTGATGTGGGAAGATTGGTAGAGCAGTGAATGTGGGAAGAGACTGTAGCGTGATGTGGGAAAGGATGTAAGCAGTTGATGTGGGAAAGATGAAGCAGTGATGTGTAAGCAGTGATGTGGGAAAGGATGTAAGCAGTGATGTGGGAAGGATGTAAACAGTGATGTGGGAAGGATGTAAGCAGTGATGTGGGAAAGATGTAAGCAGTGATGTGGGAAGGATGTAAGCAGTGATGTGGGAAGGATGTAAGCAGGGATGCACAGCTAAATATGTGCATAATAACTTCTTGTGAAAAACAAAAGCCAGTGCCATTAAAAAAAGTTTGTCATTTTCCATAGCTAATTTCCAGCCAGTGATGTGAACTGGAGCTGGGGAGAGAGGTGAGATCATTGTCTAGTAGTCCATTCACATAGATGAATAATCTCAAGAACACAGATAGCAAAATGTAATACAACCAAAAAAATGTAAAAAATAAAAATTAATAAAAATTAGTTGTTAGTATTTATTACCTCTTATCTAACATCCTACCATTCTTAGCTTACTTACAAATTTCAATAATGGTTGCATGAAAAGTTATTAATCATCCTGTGAGAATCTGTGGCACACACTGGCTCAAAGCTTTCGTGAGCAGAGCCCAGAAATGATAGTGTGTTATTGGAAGAGGAGATGTCTGCATACCTAAGCCTTAAGTTGTAACTCGAATTGCTAAATGGTCTTATTAATAAAAAACCCGGAGTCAGGTTTTGGGGTGAAAGCTGAAAGATCAGAGAGCAAGCCAGCCACATATTACCTCTAGGAAATACTCAGCCAAAGAGAGAGCGACTTCCTGTATACTCACGCCTATATACCTTCTGTGCCCTGCCGTCTTCCTTCCTCTCTCTGCCCACCTATATCACTTTCCTCTTTCTGCCCAGCTCCATCACTTCCTGTCTGTCTGTACAGACCTCCAGGCCTCTATAATTAACTAGTGTTGAGATTAAAGGCATGTGCTACCATGCCTGGCTCTGTTTCCAGTGTGATCTTGAATTCACAGAGATGTGGATGAATCTCTGTCTCCTGAATGCTAGGATTAAAGACGTGTGCTATCACTGCCTGACCTCTATATATAACACAGTAGCTGGTTTTATCCTCTGATCTTCAGGCAAACTTTATTTGTTAGAGCACAAAAAAAAAAAAAAAAAAAAAAAATATCACCACATGAAGTGGTGCATCTGGTCCCTTGGGTCTCAGGACCACATGCAATGGGTTCTGAAGTGGACCAGCAAAGGCTTTGGTTCTGAGTGGAGAGGCACCAGTTTGCAGGAAAGTTAACAACTGAGTTCGGTGTCTGACTGTGGACTTGGACAATAAGCACCACCCTGAAGCCCAGATGACCAGATGGACCCGTCCTCTTTAGAGGTCACCTGTTCAGGGATTTCAGCCATGGCCATTGAAGACCCAGAACATGCTAGTTTTCACCTGTGTTCTCTGTCTTCCTTCCTCCTGAGATCATGCAAGTTCTTGTGTATGTATGTGTGATGCTACATGTGTGGAGGATAGAGGACAACTTTGAGTGTCTGTCCTCACTTCCCACCTTATTTGAGACAGGGTCTTATGTTTATTTATCATTGCACAGAACAGGCTAGCTGGCCCTTGGGCGTCTGGGGCTTCCAGGGATTCGCCTGTTCCTGCTTCTCATCTAATGTTCTCATATAACAGGAAAACTGGGGTTGTAGATGCACACTAACATGTCCCGCTTTACATGGATGCGGGGGATCTGAACTTGCTGCCCCCTTTTTTGGACAGGGTCTCAGGTAGCCCAGGCTGGCCTTGAACTTGTATAGTTCAATATTACCCCAAACTCCTAATGCTTCCATCTCATAAGTTCTGGGGTTACAGGTATTTCACCAGGCCTGGTGAAATCATTATCATCAGGTGTAATTCTGTGGCATCAAAAAAGACAACATTGCCAGGTGGTAGTGGCACATGCCTTAAATCCCAGCACTTGGGAAGCAGAGGCAGGTGGATCTCCATGAGTTTGAGGCTAGCCTGGTCTACAAAGCAAGTTCCAGGACAACCAGGACTGTTACACAGAGAAACCCTGTCTTAAAAAAAGACGTTAAGCCACCATTTGTATGGTGATGACTGGTTTGGGATGGTGGCCAGTCAATGTTTTCCTAATTTGTTTTTAAAATGGATAGGAAAAATGAGTTGAATGTTCCATATTAGTATTAGGATCATACTGTGGGGCGGTGGCTGGGGCACTGGGGATGGGACAGTAAAGGAGGCCATCATGAGTGGAGTCCCAATAGAAAGTGACCAAGGAAGGCTCTTCTGGAAGGTCGCCCAGGTGGAGATTCTGTGCCCTCCTCCAAGGAGAAAAGTGAATTTAAATGTTGGACAGCTCTGATTTTTTGCAAGTTCACATTTGTTAGTCGATAAGCTGTGGTTTTGAAAATATTTTGATGCTGGAAATGAATATTCCACAATAATGTGAGTAGTTTTAAGTGAGGCCATTTCTCTGTCTTTTCTACAAAGGATAATTGAAACAGGTAAGCCGAGAGTCACCCACTCATCTCCATTTTGGGATGGAAGAAAGCAGCAGGCTCCAGCCACTGTGATGTTAGGTGGCACAGGAAGTTCCAGGTTCGTCTCCCTCTTCGGGTAGTTCTCTGAGTTAAAGCTTTACATTACTGTGGATAGTTAACAGCAAGACAGTTTTGTTTCTGACTTTTTAATAACCAAAATTTAAATGTAAAGGCACACAATAAAGCTTTATGCATTTATTAAAATATACACATTTTGGTAAATTTATAACTTTCCCTTAGTATTTTGATAAATCAAAATATTGTCAACAGCACAGTCATTTGAAAATAAAACACACCTTATAGTACATCTGCATATTATCCTTTTCTTCATGGTACATTACAACATGCCATTGTACAGTGCACCAATGGGAAATAAAACCACGAAAACGAACACACATTAACAATACAGCAATTTCATACAGAAAAAGAAAGTCGCAGAGAACACACTAGAAATGACCATCTGCAAAATGCAAGTTGTACTTTTTAAGGAGCAAACGAAACTGAAACAAGTTAGTGAAATTTACAGGTTATATTTATAACTTTGGGATATGAATGAAATGGTGATGTTACTTTTCCACAGTGAGAAGGAGAATGGCGGGTCCTGTTGGTTTGACTACACAGAATGAGGACATCAGCTGCCCTCTTAAAAGCCTGCAGCTCCTCTTCTCAGCCCAGATAGTTGAGGTATTTAGGTGCTTTTAGAACATTAACAGCGTCTTTGCTTTGGGAAGTGGGGTGCTTATGACTTCCAGTGTAAATTCTCAACTCCATGACTATGAACATGACTAGTGTATTAGCAACTGCCAAGAACACTCAATGGATGTCCACGGACCAGGGCATCATCCCAACACCAGAATGAACACTCTTTGTCAGAGTCTGCACTCCTGACAAAACCCATATGACCCACAGTTTCCTTTAGCCAATACCACCAGTGTTAATGTCAGCAAAGCTAAACAGAAACAAAAAAGTACGGAGGAGGTTCTTAACATAAAAATCCAGGCTGCCCTTGTTTCCTACTTCCAACAGAATACTATTTTTCTTCCTTGTGTGAACCAACATGCACTAAATATTCAGAAAGAGTAAAAAATTAGAGTCATCTGTGGTCAGGAGACTTCAATCCTACGATGTCTTTTTGGAAGTCTCCTTTGGGCTGTGTGATTCCATGCATGTATTGATGAGGGATTTCAACACTATTTCTAGCTGATATGTGAATACATCTGCATTCCTCATGGACTTTAAATATTTACTAATACCTTTGGGCTTTAAGCCCTAAACAGGAAAAGAGGACATCCCATGTTTCTTCAAAGAATTATTTTTATTAAAAAAAATTATGTGTATGCGTTTGAGTGTGTGCACATGGGCGCAGGGCGTGTGGGGGCCAGAAGAGGGCGTTGGACATCCTGGAGCTGGAGTTACAGGTAGTTATGAGCTACCACGTGAGTGTTGGGAATTAAACTCAGGTTCTCTGGAAGAGCAGCAAGTACTCTTAACCACTGAGCTGTCTGTCCAGCCTCATGTTCTATATTTCTTAGAGAAGTAATTTTGGCAAAAGGCAGATGCCTAAGTGTTTTAGGATGATTCGTGAGTTGCTGAAGCAGAGGGAGAGAGGCGGTGTGAGATGAAGAAAGCATTTCAGAAAGAAAAATTAAACAAAAGCAAAAGCAAACGAGACAGTCTCTGTTCTAATGTCTCAGAGAAAGCAAAACAGGACACGGGACTGGTAGGGGCTGTCGTTCACCTGTCACCATGGCAACTGAAAACTCAGCGACCGCTCTGGGAGGAAGCAGCCTTCTGGCCCTGCTGGTGTGGACACATGGGTTGGGATGCTGTTTCTAGCCTCAAACAATGTTAACTGAAACTATGGACTCTTTCATGGTCAGGCCATTGCTGATTAACTGCTGGTCTTAGGGTCTCCAAAGGGCCTCTCTGCAGATAAGTGAAATACCTGAGGGTGACAGAGACAAGATCGATGGAGGCGCCATAAACAGGGGTCAGAAACACCCTTCTTAACAAGCCTTTTGGAAACACGCTTGAGAATGGAGAGGAGTCCCACCACTCAGGCGGCGCCTTTTCCTTCCTTTCCTCCTTAGCCCACTCCGTGTGTGGGAAATGGAAGCCGTCTCCTGCCCACTCCCTATGTGGAGCCTGGGGCCCAAGAGTGGACCACTGTCCCCAGGACCGCCGGAACTGATCCAGCTCTGGCTCCTGCTGATTTCCTGACTTTCGACTTTATATCACAGAACATTCTAACATGAGCCGGAAACGTAGGCAAACCTGTGGCTGAGTCTCAGGGACTTCCCAGGCTCCTGGTAAAAACCCAGCGACAAATGGGACATCAGTTCCCCCTAGCCTTTCAGCTGGATACTCAGACAGGTGGAAATTCTATTTATGATTCTATATGTCTCCAAGAGGGATTCTCTGGCAATGTGATTTCCAACAAGCACCATTCAAAGGGTGTCAAATTTCTCAACCCTTTTCGGCAGAGCAGACATTTCTCTGGGTCTAACTTCCTAATAGTGACTGCATTTGAGTATTCCGGCCAGCGCGGAGGCACAGGATTTGCTCTTACTAAGAGGCAGACCAGGATTTTTTTTTTTTTTTTTTTTTTGCATAATTTTACCACTCATCTTCTCCCTCTTGTTTAAACCAGCTTGGAGCTCAATTGAGGTCAAGCCAGGAGTGGAGGTTTTCACTCTTCAGATTAGGTGGATACAAGAAGCTGCTAGATTTGGTCATTGAAAGGAATTACTGAAAACTGTAAAGTGGTTGAAAAATCATGTTGTGTGTCTGCATGTTAGAAGATTACATGTTTCCTAAGGTAACATAAAAACATAAGGAAAGAAGAGCAGTGCATTGCTTTGAGTATGGAATTTTCTGTTACTATGCTAAGTGTGTGTGTGTGTGTGTGTGTGTGTGTGTGTGTGTGTGTGTGTGTGTGTGTGTGTGTGATCTGTTTGCTCCTTGCCTGGGCAATGATGCCACTGCCCAGTTTTTCTCAAGTCCAACCTTGCCTGACTCACCCCACCCATGGAGAACCACGGGCTTGTCACTGGAGTCTGTAAGTGATTCCTTCCCCACTTTCCTGGCATTATTTTTACTGTGTCACATGTGAACCACACACAAATCACAGCTACAGCCAAACCAGCTCCTTGTTTTCCCTGGAGGAAAACATTCAGAGGGCAGCTCACTCACGGTCTGCATCTTAGCCCTCCTCTGCGTGGCATGCCTCTTTCGTTTCTACCTCGTCAGGACTCTGCCATTTCCACAGGCTGCATGTCCCTACTGTATTCTTGGATCTTTCTAATGTGGGGAGGTGTCTCCCACATTTAAACCCCAAAGCACGCTATTATCTCCATCCCACCTGACATCTTGATACTGTTTTAAATATATTCAACTTCTTCAAAATTTCATTTATGATTACTGCATGTGTATTTAAGGTGTGTGTGTGTGTGTGTGTGTGTGTGTGTGTGTGTGTGTGTGTGTGTGTGTGCACATGTGTTCCAGAACACCCATGTGGAGGTCAGAGAGCAGGCATGTGGAGTCATGTCTTCCATTTTATGCAGGTTCCAGGGATCGAACTGAAGTCATCAGTTTGCTTTGGTCCTCTGAACTGTCTGGCCAGCCTTTCGATCTTACTTGTTAAGAACTGAACCTTTCACTTACGGCATCAGAATATGCCATAGCACATGACAGGCACTCTATGAATAACTACTGCATAGGTAGTTTATTTTCCTCTATTTCATCCATTCACTCATTTTTCCCCATTCAACCAATCAAGATCTCCCTTCCTTCCTTCCTTCCTTCCTTCCTTCCTTCCTTCCTTCCTTCCTTCCTTCCTTCCTTCCTTCCTTCCTTTTTCTAGACAGGGTTATTCTGTGTAGTCCTGGCTGTCCTGGAACTTGCTCTATAGACCAGGCTGGCCTCAAACTCAGAGATCTGCCTGCTTCTGCCTCCCAAGTGCTGGGATTAAAGGCCTGCGCCACCACCTCCCAGCAGGTATTTCTTGATAACCACTCTCCGTCAGGCACGTGTAGCTAGTGTAATCTAGTTTTGGAGCTTCTCTGTGAACTTCAGTGGTCTGTGCTGTCTTAACAGTCTGCCCTCGTGGGGGGCAAGGCTTATTTATTTATTTATTTATTTATTTATCTATCTATCTATCTATCTATCTATCTATCTTGAGCATGTAGTGGTATTGGCTGTCATCACTGACAAGTCAATTGCTTTCTGAGGTGCTCTTCATTGGAAAACTCAGCAAAGCTCTCGAATGTTCTCCCTTGTGCCTGTCACACATTTCTGACTGTGTGTTAGCCTTCCTCCTTCCGTTTTGACTGTATCCCTCCCCTTTGTTTTGGAGCATGTGTGTTTCAATAGCTGCCTCTAATCTTTCTGAAATGATGCAGAGTAAATAAACAGAATACAATTTAAAAATATTAAACCATTGGCTCCAAAATTGCACATCCCGCATACATGAACCCCACCAGAAGAGCTTTTCTAAGATAATTATTTATAAAGTCCTCCTACTTTTAATGCAGTCTCACAAATACAATGTTCAGATAGGATGGTATTTGAAAACCTCCTTGTGAAACCTGGGACTCTTTTACAGGAGCCAAGAAACATGGTTAAAAACATTCTACATACCTGAGAAAACTTTCCAAACCATATATATATTATATATATAAAATATATATATTAAAAACCAAGATAGCTAAGAAGACGACCCCAACAATTTTAGAAAAATGAAGAGAGCAAACATCTAAAGCTACTAACTGAGAAAAATGGTTTCTAAAATGAGAATAATTCATTGGCTCTGCACAGACACAACACCACTGCCATTAACTAATAGAGCCCATGCTCTTTCTTACGCTACAGAAATAGCACACACCTGCCACCAGACCATTGCTACTTTAATACCTAAACACCATCAATAAGACATAACTTTCCACTCACGTTAAGATTCGTCGCTTCGTTTCCATATTTCTCCTAAACATATCTAAGGAAGAGACCATTACCCCATCTGCCTAGAAGTGGATCCAGCCTAACAGAGGTTTAGAGCAGGCAGATTTCTTGCATCCTACACCAGTTTAAAACTTAGTTTTAACAAACATGACTCATAATTATTTTACAGTGAATTCTCTAGGGTAGTTTGTTACAGGCCAGGCACTGCTTTGTGATGGTTAAGTTTAGGCAAGAGGAAACAGCTTTGTCAGACTTACATAAAAATGATACAATGAATACCGGAAGCCAGGGTTCTACAGAATTAATATGGAGTGATGAACGAGATCTTTAAAACGTAGTTATTTGAATGCAATAGCATACATTGGCTAAGAGCATGGTATTCAATTTATCTAAAAGCATTATCTTAAAAAAATAGTTTCAGTTGCTCTGTTGTGTTGAAGCCTCTTGCGTCTGTCATGGGGCTCCAGCCCTGCACCTCCCTGTCTCCTAAGTCCCAAGGGCTGAACTTACAGATCTCCTCGTGGCCTCCACTTAGTCCTTGGTATATTTCAATCAGTCAGCTCAACAGGAGCATGCCTTCTCCCTGTAACTTTAGTACATGCCAAGAAAACATGAGCTTCAGACTAAGAAAGAAAAGATGTGGATGTTAGTTGTTATTCATGAAAGGTTTTGGCCGATGATAAGTTGAGGAGAGGGCAAGGAATTTGCTCTTTTACCCACTTCCAAGATTCTCACAAAAATCTTAGTATGAGGAAAATTGTTTTCACACACATGTATACACATGTTATTAAAGCCTCGTGTTTTTCCTGTTCTAAATTCGTCTATTCTGTTTTGGAGAAAATTCTTTTAAGAACCCTGTGGTGGCCTATACTTAAACCTTACCAGGTAGCTATTTCCCTGGGCCTCAGTGAAAGTGCTTTGGGAACTAATAGGAAAAATACTCTAGCAGTGAGCTAGCCCAGAGGAGCGCGGTCCAGGTGGGAATGTGATCTCTCTGCGCTTGATGATCCAAGTACCTGGCCTTCCACACCTCTGTTTTCAAGGCAGCAGCATCCAATCAGGTAGTCACCTAGCTAAAAAAAAACCTTGCAGATTTTATAATTTTAAAAATATGAAGTGGGATTTGTAATGTGATCTCAGTGGCTGAGTTACTTTTCCTTGCAAAGATTTTTATCTGAGTATAAAACAAATAGCCTATTTCTTCCAGGCATTTCAGAGGCATGGAATCACACTCCACCTCTGCCCTTTCACTGTATCACCAGGAGCTAAGAGTCTGGCATAAGGGAATGCATGACAGACAATTCCTTTCTGCCAATGCCTTCTGACGTCTATTCAAGAGGTTACTTAAGCTTTTATTTATTTATTTTTTGGGGCATTTAAGTAAAGCTTTGATGGTATTTATTATTGTACTATGGGGACTGCATAATTGCTTCATGGGAGATATGCTCTCAGAGTCTTCTATCTTTTCTGGATCCTAAAATTATAGTCTGGAAACTGTAAGAACTTTGGTGAGTAAAGAGAAGCCTGGGTCTCCTCCATGGATAGTTTTGGGGTGGTAAGGTATAAGGACACAGTGTTGCTCACTGAGAAGATCCTGAAACAGCCTGACCTATGGCCCTGGGGGAGTAGCTCCCAGCTGGGCTCTGGGGGATGGACAGCTGCTTCACACCCACAGCCACCTTTGTGGGTCTTCTCTGGAGGGCCTGTAGCCTCAGCAGGGCTGGAGGAAGTGTCCTTGGGTCTTAGTAAGAAGCACAAAGATCCATCCTGTAAAGCCAAAATTTGCTGTCATCGGCTGGGACAGCTCACTAAATAGAATTTCATGTAGTTTTTTGATTTTGATTTTTTACAAGGGGGCCAGTTAAGAGCCCTGGGCAAAACCCTTCAACAGAACTCTCCTGAACAGCAAAAGTAGCAAATGACAGGTTATGCCTGGGGACGGACTTTGGGGAAGGCTGGGTTCGTGAAATGAGTGGGAAGAGTTTCCGCCTTCTAGCACACAGGCCGATCTACAGAGAACCCACCCTCTCTAGGCTCCTGCGTGTTTAGCCTTACTCCGGAGAGTAATCTAACTCATCATTTGTAATCAGGGCCTCTGAGTTCTGTTTGTGTTTGCTTTTACTTTTCGCTTTGCTGCTCGTCCGGGCGTTTGCCTTCGCGTCTGACATCTGTTGGTAATGGAAGCCTTTGTCCTCAGCTGGCCCAGCCCAGTCCTCCTGGCTCTCGCCTTCAGTGGCGTAGGAGAACCCCTCCTCCACGGAAAAGGGGTCATCCACATCGTAGTGCTGGTATGTGCTTTGGTGCAGGGCCTGCTCTCGGGCGCTGATTTCCAGGGTGCTGTTCCAGATGCCGTACCCAAAATAAATGAGCATACCTGTTGGGAGGAGAAAGTGTAAATGAATAAGCAATTGCTTTAGGATCCCTGGGGCCATTGGGGAGATCACACTTGATAGGGCTGGGGTGATGCACATTTAAGGCTTGAATTAAATGCCCTTCGAATTTGGGAGCTGAGAGAGAGAGAGAGAGAGAGAGAGAGAGAGAGAGAGAGAGAGAGAGAGAGAGAGATTGCAGTGTAAGCTTGAGGATCTGAGTTCCCTCACCAGAGTCCACATGAAAAGCTCCTTTGTGGTAGCCTTAGCTAATAAAGCTCTAGGGGGGTGGAATCAATCAGATCCCTGGGCCTCACTGACCAGCCACCCTAGCTAAACTGGTGAGTACCTGGTCTCAGTGAAAGACCCTGTCTCAAATCTAAGGAGTGTGACTCCTGAGGAAAAACACCCGTGGTTGACCTCTGGCTTCCCTGTGCACGGGTACAGACACACGCCTCCCACCACAAAGCACAGCCTCCATGTCCACCCTCACAGCCACAGAACGGGCAGATCTCAGGGTGTGGCGGGACATGTCTGTAATCCTAGCACTGGGGAGGCTGAGGGAGAAGGACGGGTGTTCAAGGCCAGGATGGTAAGACCCTGCCTCAGAAAATGAAAACCAAACAGCAGGAAAGCCAGAATAAGCTGAGGAGAACTGGCATAAAGTCGCTTCCGCTACAGCTCCGACCACAGTGCCCTCGCACTCCTAGAGGTCAGGTTTTAGCTGAAGGTGAGAGCTAGCTGCCTCTTCAGACAGCAGCTGGTCCTTTCAGCCACCGCAGCCCTCACCTTCTCAGTCGGCGTCCATCATTACTCTCACGGAGGCAGGAATTTGCATCTTCCGTCCTGGTTAGTATTTACAGACTGGCGATACAGTCTTGTGGGAGTTAGAATAAGAATGGTCCTCGTAGGCTCATAGATTTGAATGCTTGGTCACCAGGGAGCGGCACTATTCGAAAAGATTAGGAGGTGTGGCCTTGTTGGAGGAAGTGTGTCACTGGGGGTGGGCTGTGTCGAGGTTTCAAAAGCCCAAGCCAGGCCCAGTGGCTCGCTCTTCACACTGCCTTTGGGTCAAGATCGCTCTTGTTCACTGATTCATGGGCTGTAGCCAATGGGTAGGCTGGCCAAGGACTTGGAAAGAGCATGATTGGAAAGTTGGTGACACTATCTGGGGAAGACGTATGTGGACAGATCTCTGTGAAAAGGCCGAGGATGTAAAAATCCTTGTTCTCATGCAAATGCTCATCAAAAGGTGACTTCAGCTGAGGAGGAGTTCAGTATTCAAGTGGATAGGATGACCCCTTCCGTGGGCAGTCAGCCTCTTTCCCCAGACAGTCCTGTCATTGCCCAGTGACCCATGAACAAAGTGGCCGTGGTGGCAGAGATGGGGGGAATGCATGGGCTCAGCAGCATAGACTTCCACCAAGGCTGACCTGGCTACAGCTGCTGCTGAATGCCGGATCTGCCAGCAGCAGAGACCACACTGAACCCCGGATGTGGCACCATTCCCCGGGGTGACCAGCCAGAGACCTGGTGGCAGGTTGACTACCTTGGACCACTACTTCCATGGAAAGGACAGCACTTTGTGCTTACTGGAGTAGATATTTACGCTGGTTATGGATTTGCCTTTCCTGTATGTAATGTTTCCGCTCCAAACCACCATAAGCCCCAACCTTCTCAGAACATCTTATTATCCTGGCCTCCATGTAAGGCCTTGGCCTTTGTTCCACCTCTTAGTGGCACACACAGGTTACTCTGATTTATCCTGCTGTTTCACACTCACCACTGGAGTGATCTGTTGCTAACCCCTAAGCTGCTGCTTTCTTTGGTGTGGACTCCCAGACTGCCTAGTGGTGCATGCCACTGTTATGGCCCTTACATCTGTCATGAGATTATCTGTACTGGGTAGTTCTAGTTTTATAGTCTTGGCCAAAACCTGGCCCTTAATGTTTGTTAAATGCATGAACCAGAGCTTCCGGTGAGCACAAGTCCAGCGTACCATGTCTGAGTTGACTCCATTCCCATTAAAGGAAATTTACCTCCCTGGCAAAACACAGCACTCACATGACTAATGTTTCTTTTCTGTATTTTTGGATAGCACATTACCCTCCTTTTTCAATTTGAAGAGCCCTGAAATTCAGGGTCTGAAAAGGCAAGAATCATAGTGTTCCCAGTCACAGGTACTATTATTGTAAGACTGTGGAATCTGGGTTGAAATCCATTCTCCATCACTCTTACAGAGGTAAATCCTTGAACCCAGGATCGACCCTCACAGCCTTCTAGTCTGTAAACTGTAAGAAGCAGGGCTTGCTCTGTGGGCAAGAGTACTTGCCACACAAGCGTGAAGACCTGAGAAAAAGGCTGATGTGGCCATGCATGTGCGGTACCCATGCAGAGCTGGAGTCGGGGTCGGGGCAGAGGCCGGAGGATTACACGGGTTTTCTGCTTACAGGTCTAGCTTGGGGTTCAGTCAGAGACCCTGGCAAAGCAGAGAGTGATATAGATCAGGACACTAGATGTCCTCCTCTGGTCCCCGAATGCTCTTGCAGAGGTGTGAATACTCAAACATACATGTTTGCATATATCACACACATTCAGTACACTTAACACACACACACACACAAAGAGCACACACAAAAGAAACTCAAAACCGAGCTCTGCCTCTGAGAGGCAGAGTGATTACTGGGCAACTTGGGGGTAAAATGAGGCTGTGGCTTGGCCACTGAGGTCCAACACCCCTTGTCAAGGGCGTCGGTCCTTGTGTCTCCACTGAGGCTGGGACATCTGCTCAGCTGTTTGCTCAGGAGGCAAGCCTGCCCGGCCAGCTCCCTACTCTGGCCCTTGAGAACTGCTCCCTCTTGAATCTGAAGTGTGTCTCTTTAAGCTTGGATCCCCCCCCCCCCTACCTTGTCTCAAATGACTTTCTCCCTGTCCCTTTCAGCCCCCCCACCTCTCAGAGAAATCAACTTTGCAGGAGCCAAAGTAAGCAGAGATTTACAGTCCTAATTGGTAATAAACCCTGGAGTTAATCATTTGCAGATGTAGTTATTTGGGCTCAAATAGCGGCCTGATCTTTTTGAGCAGGGGTGGGGGGTGGGGTGGGGCGGCGGGTGGTGGTCCTTACTCTTTATTGTTTGGAGGGGTGGAGGTAATTATGCAGGACAGTTATTATTCTTGTGTGGAACCAGACCCCCATTCAAACTTCTTCTAAAAGGGTCAGTGTGAGCATGCTTAGGGAATGCCTCTGAAGCACATCTGGAAACAGAGATGGACGGCAAGTGACCGGGGGATCAGCAGCACACCTCTTTTGCTGAACTTTTCATCATTTTTCTTTTCTCCCAGACATCCAGGCAGGTGCCAGATCTTGCCTCTTGCTCCTGTTAGTCCTTTTCTTTCGGATCCCTTCTCTGTCCCATGTGTGAGGTTCATGTCCCTAGGGAACCGAGCGTTTTTCTGTTTCCCCGTACTGTCTGCCGCTTCTCTGCTTACACACAGGTCAATATGACGCAGTTAGCGCGTGACATTTGTCCTGGCACACCTTCCTTTCTCCCAGAGCAGGTACGTGTCAGGTAGGCAGGGATCTGCTATGGGACTTGATGGGATTGCTCTAGCATCACAGATAATTGAACCAGAGAAAACTGCAGATTACCAACACGTCTAATGACTTCATTTACAGGAAAAGCCGACTCTGGGGAACATTAGGTGTCGTTGTTTGGGTCGGAAAGGGGCAGAGCAGCTTTCTACATGAGGAAAGTCTTTTGCACATCCAATCTTCCACACTTCTCTCCCAAAGCTGACTTTGGAGACACTTATTGCAGTAAATATTCAGTAAGTTAGGTCTCCGTGTGTTCTTTGGGAGTGCCAGGCCGGAAGGAGCGTGTGTGCCTGTCCTTTGTAATTCATACCTGCCACAGCTATGTTAATGGTGTTTTCACATTTGCTGTGACCTCTTCTGTGTCAAAGGCTTGTTTTCCTTCTCCAATATACACTTCAATATGAGTGTTGCGCCTGGCAGTGCATCAGGCAGCCTGTGTGGACATCAGGCAGCCTGTGTGGACATCAGGCAGCCTGTGTGGACAGACCCTTCCTCCAGCATCTTACATGCTGTCTGCCCGGCCCCTTTCCCCGGCCCTTCAGTCAGCTCA